>NC_045559.1:170248693-170562443 GCF_009819795.1 Aythya fuligula | reverse complement strand
ACCTAGAGCAGGGTCCCCAGAAGAATGTTTAGACAGTTTTTGATGATCCCCAAGGAGAGAGAATCCACATCCTTTCTGGGCAAACTATTTCAGTTCTCTGACACCTGCGCAGTAAAGAAGTGGCTTGACATGAGCCTGCAGTGTGCGCTTGCAGCCCAGAAGGCCAACTGCAAACTGCATCCTGGGCTGCATTAAAAGAGGAGTGGCCAGCAGGTCGAGGGAGGTGATTGTTCCCCTCTACTCTACCCTTGTGAGGCCCCACTTGGAGTACTGTGTCCAGGTCTGGAATCCCCAGCACAAGAAGAATGTGGACCTGTTAGATCAGCTCCAGAGGAGGGCCACAAAGACAATCAAGGGGCTGGAACACCTCTCCTACACAGAAAACCTGAGAGAACTGTGGCTGTTCAGCCTACAGAAGAGAAGGCTCCAGGGAGACCTCATTGCAACCTTTCAGTACTTGAAAGGAACTTATTAAAAAGATGGAGAGCAACTCTTTTGGTCACTCGGATAATGATAGGACATGGGGGAATGGTTTCAAACTAAAAAAAAAGGGAGATTTAGATAAGAGGTTAGGAGGAAAATCTTCCCTCAGAGGGTGGCAAGGCACTGGAACAAGTTGCCCAGAGAGGTTATGGATGCTCCATCCATGGAGGTGTTCAAGACCATGTTAGATGAGGCCCTTAGCAAATGATCTAGTGGGTGGTGTCCCTGCCTATGGCAGGTGGGTTGGAACTAGATGATCTTTAAGTTCTCTTCCAGCCCGAGCCATTCTATGATTCTGTGATCAGTGGGAGCCTCCTGTGTTCCAGTTTGTTCCCATTGCCTCCTGTCTTGGCACTGGGCAGCATTGAAAAGAGCAAGGGTCCATCTTCTTTGTACCCTCTCTTCAGGTATTTGCAGACATCAATAAGATCACCCCTAAGCCCCATCTTCTGTGGGCTGAACAGTCCCAGCTCTCTCAGTACCTCCTCATAGGAGAGGTGGTCCAGTCCCTTCATCACCTTGGCAGCCCTCCACCGGATTCTTTCCGGTGTGTCCATGTATCTCTTGTACCGGTGTGGTGGTTTTACTCAGGTGGGCAGCTGAGTTCCACCACAGCCGCTCTCTCATTCCCCCATCCTCAAAGAGGAAGGGAGAGAAAATACAACAGAAAGAGCTCGAAGTTTGAGATGAGAATAATTTAATTAAAGGGAAAGGGAATGGGGAAAAACCAACTAAACAAACAAACAAAACAAACAAGAACAAACAAACAAAACAAAAAGAAAAAACACAAGGCTGCGCAGAAGCACAGATAGAAAGGGAAAAAGAAGTTATTCTCTACTTCCCATCAACGAGCGATATTCAGCCGCATCCTGGGTAGCAGGGCCTCAAAACATGTAGTTGTTATTTGGGAGGACAGCCCTCTCCCCCACAAGAGCCCCCTTTTTATTGCAGAGTGTGACATTATGTATCTGGTCAGTTTAGGTCAGCTGCCCTGGCGATGTCCCCTCCCCATCACTTGCCCACCCCCAGCCTGCTGGCTCTTGGGAACTTGGAAGGAGATGCTGTGCCAGTACTATTCAGCAAAAGACAGAACACTGGAGAGATACCAGTGCTGTTCTAGCTATGAGCGCAGAGCACAGCACTGCTGCAGGGAAAGGTGACTCCATCCCAGACAGTCCCAATACAGCTGGGGCCTAGAACTGGACACAGCACTACAGGTGCAGATTCACCAATGCTGAGTGTGATAGCTTCACACCAGTAGACAGCTAAGCTGATGCAGATCTCACACTCTCTCCTCAAAAGAACAAGGGGAGAAAATATGATGATATAAGTAGATGTTACCTTAAAAAGATAACTTATACCTATTACAGAAAAAAACTATTTATATATATAGTTTTATATAGTTTTATAGTTATATATATATACAGAGAAAGTGGAAATATAGCTAATGAGTCAGTCCTTCGAGTTTAAAGAAACTGGTACCACAGCATGTTTCATAAACCTGTTTAAATAGAAGATGGCTACAAAACACCCACTACCACCACCACTACCAAAATAAATAAATAATTAGAAGACAGCTTTAAGATATCTTTGCTTGTTTCCTTGCTTTCTTGTTTTAATTTTTATTTTATTTTATTTTGTTTGGAGGGATAGAGTTTGTCAGTAGAAATAAAAGAGAACGAACATTTTCTTTTCCCAGTATCTTCAGAGCTGACACAAAATACTTGCTCATAAAACCTCTCAGCAAATGGAGACACTCTGAAAACACTCATAGATACAATGAGTTCCTTGTTATAGAAGTTTATTCAGAGAAAAAGAAATGTATGTTATTCAGAAAGCTGCTAAGGTTTGGAACAAGTTGTTTATGAGCCATTCATGACCACAAGGTGACAAATGCAAACCTAACAGTTCTCAACCACTATTTATGCTACAGTAAGTTAAAGGTCTAACTTGAATGATAGTTGACTGAATAGATAAACAGTTAAGACCAATTGTCAAGGCAAAAAATGTGCTAAGCCATGTCTTTCTCATTGCTAAGGAGAAATTACTTTATTTGAAAGATGAAATCTTGTGGTATACGTTATTTTAAATACTATTTGCCATTGTAAAACTTTAATGTCATTTGTAGCACCATCTTTTATAACAGTTAATTGAAAACTGTCTCTGAAAAAGCATAAAAACCAAAACAGTTCACTAAATTGAACATACTGAGTTACGCTTATGTGTTAACTTCGTACTTTAGCCAAGTAGAAAATATTACAAACTTTAAATAAGCCCCCCAGAATATCATACATTGCCAAAGATTCAAAATCTTTGGCATATATACAAATAGCTATTCGTTTTTCCTTGTCATTACATCATAAATGCTTATTTATCACCTTGTACATATAGCCCTTCTGGGTTCAGATCCACAGAAGGAATGAGAATTGCTCTATGCCTGTGGCTGTCTCAATACTGTGAATCATTTTGTCTTTTATATTATTTTAAGGATTCTCTAATTTTATTATTTTAATGTGATACTTGAGGTTCCATTTGTTTAAGGAAAGAAAACATATAAAGAAAAATGGACTCCTTTGTATTTTCTGTGGTGGAAACTATAAGCTTAATCATTTCTATATACCTTATAATCTATATTATTTCTATATACTGAAGTTAAATGGATGGGATACAAATATTTAGTGAAAAACTAGTAGTAAAGATGTGATAAATGTTGGTTGAAAATCAGCAATCAATAGTATAAAACAGCTATTTATTAAAAAGTTGATTTTTGTATTGAAATATATTAGGTATAGAAAGCCAAAATACAGTAAGTTGTCATTTCTAGGGAGAGTTGTACTATGATAAATTGTCAGAAGAAAAAGCACCTTGATCATCACTATTGTCTGCCAAGGACATAGTTTATCAATGCCACTACCATAATCACAGAGTGACTAAAGAAATAATATTCACACTTGTTCCTAGGAAAATCATATATGAAGGCAAATAATTGAGGACTCCTCTTGAGGATCTTCTAACAGATTACCTAGAGAATGCTATAAAAGGTTTTAAATTAATGGTATCATATTAGAATCACGACTCTGATTTGTCCTGGTTTACCTTTCAGTCTTTGATAAGATTCTTCTAAAACACAGATTGAAAGTCTAAGTACTCACATGTTCCACTCCTTTTGTCTTCCCCAGGCTCTTAACTGTTTTGTGATATGTGCATCCAAGGAAAGCTTAGGTAACTAAGAAGAAAAAACTATAGATGAAGTTAAATCCAAGGAAGAATCCAAATATCCAGAAAAGTTTTTCTACCTAGGACTACGCATAAAATTAAAACTAAGACTATTCTCTTATTTGTTCAGAAAAAGTTTTAAAGTTAGTTTTTATTATTATTATTATTATTATTTTGATTTGTGTTCTATTATTATTAAAATAATGCAGTATAATATTTTCTCTTATGTAATGTTACTATACAAATGAAATATTAGAATATGTATACACTCCAGGAAATATGCTCTTACAATGATAATTTGATCTATAAAACACTGCACACATAACTCAAAACTAGGAATCTATCACTCACAGTGCAACAAAAACATCGTTAAGATGAACTAGCTTCAAGATCCTGAAAGAAAAAAAGTAAAAACAAACAAACAAAATTTATCCTGACAAAATTTTAAAGTTTAGTGTGGGTTAAATCCAAAAGAAGCACCCACACTAGAAACATCTCCATTCAGTGAAATACATCTTACAGAATTTTAAATGTCTATTCTAAAGCAAATGTTTAAAATAAGCTAGGTGATGTTCATATTTCTCTTAAGTAATTATAAAGTGAATCTAAATTCCTTGACAATATATGAGTTGCAGAGCCTTTAGGTTATATGACAAGAATTTCACACTAAACGTGTAAAATATAACCTCTGATTAAAAGAAAAGGGAAGGTAGGAATGAAGGTAGGGAAAGAAAGAGAGAGAGAGAGAGGAAAGAGACGGAGACGGAAGGGAGGAAGGGAGGAAGGAAGGGAGGAAAGAAGAAGGAAGGAAGGAAGGAAGGAAGAAAGGAAGGAAGGAAAAAAATAAAAAGAAAAAAAAAAAGAAAAAGAAAAAGTGATGGGGGAGGGAATCAGACTGGTTCTTCTCAGTGCTTGGAAAGAAAGGGTGTAGAATTTTCATTTAACAGATGTTTCATGGTTATAGACCCTGAGTGAATAGTGTTCTCTGTAACTCTGAGTAAGAGTTGATACATTGAAAACAATACTCAGTGTACTTTGACTAAAATAATTTCCACATTTGCTTTCAGCTGCTTTTACTTTGCTACAGATTTAGTCACAAACATGTTATGCTTTACAGAATGGCTGAAGTTGGAAGGGACCTCTAAAGATCATCTAGTCCAACCCCCCTACTGAGCAGGATCACCTAGAACACATTGTGCAGGATGGCATCCAGGCAGGTTTTCTTCAATGTATTTTAGTACTACCCTTTATGCCTTTAGACAGTTAGTGCAATTTGGTAAAACATGGACAATATTTAAATAGGTCTGGAAGGTATAACATAGGGTGTAAGAGACAGTCATGCTCTGTCAGAATTGGAGTTGGAGACCAGGTAAAAAAAAACTAGCAGTGCCTAAATGATGGTGTGCATCCAAGTTCAAGCAAAAATCCCTGTATTTTACCCAGAACCTCTAATCCAGAGGTTCAATTTATTTGCCTGCATATTGGTGCCTCATGGCTTCTGAGGTGACAAAAGTACTATGCCTGACCTCCAGCTACCATCACAGAAAACATTGGGGCTGCAGCATGTCTTTCATTTATCTAATATCTTGTGGATATGTTTGCTATCCAATAGCATCTTGTGTGACACTAGATGTTTTGGTATTGACTAACAGTCTCAGCATTAATATTTTGACATCCTGTGGCATGTACAGTTCAAATAAAATACACATTTCATGTCATCAGCTCACATAGAAAAGATGAGATATCAGATACGAGAAAAGAGATAAGTATTGTTTGCACAATTGTATTTTTTCTCCCGTCTCATACAGCACTAGAACATCTAGTCCAACTGCACTATCAGTTGCATTTCTCTAAGTAATGTCACCACTAAATTTTAGATTTCACAGTAATCAGTCAAAACCTAGCATCATATTAACATATTTTCTCCCCTTGTTCTTTTAAGGAGAGGGAGTGAGAAAGCTTCATAGTGGAGCTTATCTGTCTACTAGTATGAAGCTATCACACTCTTCTCAGCATTGGTGAGTCTGCACCTGGAATGCTGTGTCCAGTTCTAGGCCCCTAATAAAAGAGATACATGGACACACCGGAAAGAATCCAGTGGAGGGCTGCCAAGGTGATGAAGGGACTGGACCACCTCTCCTATGAGGAGGTACTGAGAGAGCTGGGACTGTTCAGCCCACAGAAGATGGGGCTTAGGGGTGATCTTATTGATGTCTGCAAATACCTGAGGAGAGGGTACAAAGAAGATGGACCCTTGCTCTTTTCAATGCTGCCCAGTGCCAAGACAGGAGGCAATGGGAACAAACTGGAACACAGGAGGCTCCCACTGATCATCAGGAAACACTCTTCTGTGCAAGTGTCAGAGAACTGTAACAGGTTGCCCAGAAGGTTTGTGAATTGTCCCTCCTCGGGGATCTTCAAAAGCTTTCTATACATTCTCCTGGGCACCCTGCTCTAGATGGCAGAGCTTGAGCATGAGGATTAGACAAAATGACCTCTAGAGTTTCCTTCCAACCTCAGCTATTCTGTGATTCTGTTATTCACTAAGAAAAATTTTGGCTTGACAGTAATTTGAAAGGATGCAATTTAGAGCTGAGTTGTATCTGTGCTGACTTGCAAAATGTAGTTGACAAAAATATCACATAAAAATGCTTCTAGGTTGTTGTACATTTTCTTTAAGGAATGTCAAACATTGCTTTCTCTGACAATGGATTCTATAACTTGTTGCTTAAGATAATCAGCATATATAGACTTAATGGGCATAACTATCATTAGAAGTAATGTTATGCATCAGGTTACTTTTGAAGTATCAACAAAAAAAAAACAGAAGTCGGCTCACATGTTTGACTGTACATATTTTTCACAATAGCTTAACTTATTCTTAAATTCACCACTTCATTTCTATGCCATAGTTTTTGTAACTTGGCATTTAAAAAACCTAAATAAACAAACATTTTTCTCTATCTCTCTCTGCATTGAGATGAGCAGAAAATCAGTGAGGAATTTAAGGTTTAAAAGCAGCATCTTACTGACTATATGTTATCTAGAGGCTCATTAGTTGATTGGGATTTGATTTTGAAAGAAAAAGTGTGGTGATTTCACTTATTGACAGTCAAACTCCACCACAAATGTTCCTTCACTCCCCGTCATCAAAGGAAAAGAAGAGGGAGAAAATATGTTGGGGGAAAGGAAAGGAAAGGAAAGGAAAGGAAAGGAAAGGAAAGGAAAGGAAAGGAAAGGAAAGGAAAGGAAAGGAAAGGAAAGGAAAGGAAAGGAAAGGAAAGGAAAGGAAAGGAAAGGAAAGGAAAGGAAAGGAAAGGAAAGGAAAGGAAAGGAAAGGAAAGGAAAGGAAAGGAAAGGAAAGGAAAGGAAAGGAAAGGAAAAATAGTTTGAGATAAGGATAACTTAATTAAAGGGAAAAGACATAGACAAAAAGCCTGCATGGACACAAAGAAAGTAAACAATTATTCCCTACTTTGCGTCTGCAAGTTATGTTTCACCACATCTTGGGAAGCAGGGCTTCAATGTGTATAGTAGCTGTTTGGGAGGACAGATGTCTTTGTAGCAAGATCACGCACCCTTTTTCTTCTCCTTTCCTAGATGTTATTGTTGTGTGGTTCATATGGTGTGCAATATCATTTTTTTTTTGTTTAGGTTAGCTGTCACTTGCCTTGGCGATGTCCCCTCCCCACTTCTTGTCCACCCGCAGCCTGCTGGCTCTTGGGTGGGATGGAGAGGGTCTTGATGTAACAACACTGCTTAACAATAGACAAAACATTGGTGCAATACCAAATCTGTTCTAGCTACAAGTACAGAGTACAACATTATGTGGGCTGCAGTGAGAAAAGTTGATTCCATCATAGACCTTGTACAAAAAGCCAAGGCACAACAGGAAACATCCGAAATGCAGTAAGGAAAGAAATACAATTTCCGTTAATTGTACTTTTATAACAATATATGATATATAGCATCTGTGGAAGATATGAAGATTTGAAAAGTCAAACTAGAGCCCAAAGGCTTTAATTTTAATTCCAGCTATCTTTATAAATCCTTTAAAAGACTTGAAACCTTTAAAGGTCTTATGGGGAAAATCCTCAATAAGTGTATGCAAAGAGCTAAGAAATATACAACTGAAAAAAAAAAAATGTAAATCAGTTGGTAACATTAAACCATTAAACCTCTAACTTTAGGAATCTAAGCAGTGTGAAAGCTAGCAGATTTTGACTTTTCTGGTCCCACTTGATGGAGAAATAAGTCAAGTGCTACTCAAAGGAAATACGATGTTTATGTTGACCATAGAAACAAACTAGGCAGGGCATTAAAAACATATGACGATCTTACTTTCCTACATTTTAGAAATTCTGTTCAACAACCAAATAAAAATAGTAATATAGAAGGGAATTTTTGCAGAAAACAAACCCACACTGTTCTCATTCTGGCACAAATTGCCCGTTTTGCAGACTGTTTTTACATCCTGCATGCTACTCTTACAATTCAATCCTGTACTGCTGGAATGACAAAATAAGAGAAAAATGTATATCAGAAGGTAGGAGCTCATCTCATTCAACCTTCTTTTCAAAACAGAAATAGTTTATAAATTAGATCAAGGTACTTGTGGTTGAGTCTAAATGAGCTTTTAAAATCTCCAAGAATGAAAAGCTTCTCTGAACAACATGTTATTGTTATTCTCAATGATCTTTTTTTTTATAATTACCAATGTTAATTTCCATGGTTGCAGCTTGTTATTGTTGCATCTTGTCCTTCTACTGTGAATTTATGAACAGTCTGCATCTTTCTTCTCTATAATTGTTCTGTTAGGAAATGAAAGACTGCAATGAGATTTTTCCTGATCTTTCCCTTCTCCAAGTTAAACAAAGTCAATTTTTTCAGCCTTTACTTGCGTATCTTTTCCTCTAGAGCCCTAATTGCTTTAATGGTTCTCTATTGGAAATTCTCATGGCTGTAAATCTTTTCATTGAATAAAGAATCCTAAATCTGAAGTTGGTATTACAGCTGCAACTTCACCAGCACTGAGAAGTAAGATCAGTTCTCTCAATCTGTTGATACATTCTTGCTAATTCAGGTTAGCAGCAGTTAGGCTTTACTGATGTAAGACCATTCTGTTGGCTAAAGTTTAAAAGGACCCTTGGTTCCTTTTCTGATAAGCTGGCCCTTACCTGTCTGTTGCCAACTTGTACTGATGCCAGCTGATGATCTGAGGAGCATAATTTGACATTTTCTTTGTTGAACTTCACAAGGTTTCTGTTGACCCATTCATCCAACTCTTTCAGGTTCCTCTGAATGACAATACTGCTCTCCTGCACTTCAGCCATCTTCCGGATTGGGTCTGTTTATAGATGTGATGATGATGTATTTTATCACATATCCCAACTTCTTGATGAAGACATTAAATATTGTCAGTTCTAGTACTGACCCAGGCATAGTACTCATAGCTCACTTACAGTTAGACTTCAAATGCCTGATTTTTGAATTCAGTAGTCAAAGAGTAGTCCTGTCAGTTTTTCATCCATCTTGCAGGACATCTATCTGATTCATATTTCCTCAGTTTTGCTACCACTTAACTGTGTCAAAACCTTGTTAATATTAAGATAAAAGACATCCACTACTTCCCTTACTCAGTCATTTTATCGTAGAAAGAAGTTGGGATTGTTAAGTAGGATTTCTCCTTGCTAATTCCTTTCTGACTATTCCTTGTTGCCCTCATGTATCTGGAAATACCTTCCATGTGATCTATTGAATGAGATGGCTTGAAAAATATGAAAAGAAAACTCACAGTAGATAAAATTGCAGACTATGGTCCTGATGTAGGTAGAATTACCAGGTTATTTAAGATGGTTCAACATTAAATCATTTTATGTTGGTGTAAATGAAGACACAGTGTTAGTGTTGACCTGGCCCGACAATCTCCATAACTAGTTGATTCTAATACCCCTCCTCAATAAACAAACAAACAAACAAAAACACCCTGTGGAATACCTTTGAAAATAGATTTTGCTGACAAACTTAATCTGTCCTTCTTTGAAGACAAGAACCATAGGGATATGTATGTCTGAAGAGATGCAGAACAGTATAGAATATCTTAATTCTTTCTTTGACTGTGATAATCTCCCTAGATGGCTGGGAACACAATTTGAAACCATGTTTCAGGTAGCTTATTATCAATAAGAATTGAGGTGGAATTATGTTTTTTTGTTCTGTTTGAAAAGGGTGTCTTTATGTTCTTTTGAAAGTGTTGTAGTATTTTTACAGTAACAGCCTGCATAATTATTTTATTGAGTCTATGAATACAATAGCAATGATACTCAATCTCCTTGCATGCCTCAGAAAGCAAACAGCTGCAGAGTTTGATGTAGGTCATATTTCTTCAGGTCATCTGTTCTTTAGAAGCTCTCTCTAAATGCACCATTCATGCAGTCAATTTTATTTTGGGAAGCAATCCTTATAGTGCATTGCAATACATTTTTAGAAGATGAGAAAATGTAAACTCTTTGTCACACAGATAAAAATATGTAGGTTATGACATTTTTAAAAAATCATGTATTTTGATGCAACAATTAAACAACACTGAAAAAGGTAATGACAACCAGATATGTCTATTTCTTCTAGGGTATGTCACTAATATTTTTTGACACAACTCATTTCAAATGTCAGTGACCCTTCTTCTAGCATCAGTAGTTTTGGTCTCCATATTCATGACAACTCACATTGATAAAAAGAGAGCTAACATTTTAAATCTACCTGAGTTGTCAGTTTCTTTCAGGTCCCAACCTAATGTTTTCAAGCAGAAATTCATTATTTGGGCTTTAGTGTTAAGTACTAACTGTTCACAGACATAACACTCATATTTTGTGTTCACTACCAGAGTAGTTAAAAAGGGAAAAATTTAACTTCTGATATATCTTTTCTTCTCCCTCCCTCCCTCCCTCCCTCCCTCCCTCCCTCCTTTTCCCCCTCCTTCTCTTCCTCCCTCTCTCTCTCCTTCTCTTCCTCCCTCTCTTCCTTCCTTCCTTCCTTCCTTCCTTCCTAGGAAGGGCACCTTTCCTAGTTGGCTTGCTCAGCACTTGTGACAGGAATTTATCTCCAACATGCTTTAAGAATTTCCCAGCTTTACTTGTCGTAGCAGTTTATGTCTGGGAAGTGTAAGTCTCCCATAAGGATGAGAGCAACTGATCCTGGGATTTCCCCTAATTGCCAATAGAATAGCTCACCAATGCCATTGCACTGAGTGGATGGTTAATAGTAGATACTCATGACGGTATCTGCTTTACTATCCCCATAATTCTAATCCAGAGGCTCTCTCAAGAGCTGTACAGTCTAATCTCCCCCTTATATACAGTACAACACCTTGTGACAGGGTATTCCTGCCACCCCTCCATTCTTCCACCCCCCGATTAAGCAGATAGTCATTAAGATGTGGTGATGGATGCTACCAGTCATGGTCTCTGAATCTGACTTAAAATGGGTTCAGGAGAGACAGAAGACAAAGAGCCAAGGTTAATTTGAACAGTCTACACCTCTGCTAACCACAGTGCTGACCAAATTTGGAAGAAAGTTTAGATGTAGAGCTTAGGGATATGGTTTAGTGGGGACTGTTAGTGTTAGGTCAGAGGTTGGACTCGATGATCTTGAGGTCTCTTCCAACCTAGAAATTCTGTGATTCTGTGTGATTCTGTGAAAGTTCAACTCAAGCCAAATTTGGAAGAAACTAAGATCTGTAGTCAGTATGCAAATATGATTATCAGTCAATCAACTTTTCCATAAAAGTAGTAAGCAGCTCAAAGGCCCTTTGAGCTCTTCTGACACATCAGCAGGCTGCATGCCAGGACCTCCCATTGGGCAGGTACATCTCCCAAGGTTACTTTAAATTTAGACTCCTATTACTACAGACAGTCAATAAGTAGATTGAGAAATTAACAGAAACCCGTAATGGTTCTTTGTGATCATGCTTTATAATCTTAGCTAAGTAGCATAAAGGTTTTGAGTAGCACATAATCCATTAGACATAAACTGTTAACTAGGAGTGGATTCAGATGCAACTAGACTCCTTACTTCTTTGATTCAAAGGGTTTAGGAAACAAGGGCGTCCACCCTGGACCTTGTGACTCTATGGGAGGCTTTCCTTGATGTAATGTTACCTAACCCAGTTCCTTATGCAGTCTCTATGTAATATATAATGTCTTTCACTTAGCGTCTTTAAGTTCTATATAGAATCTTTTGATGTGTGTAATTAAGTGTATCTTCCAATTATAATCAGATGAACATTGCCATCATTGAATCTTTGTTAGGTCACATAAACTTTGTTAAATTATTACTTTATATCAATTAATCATACTGCTGCTTCTCTCCTTCAAGTAAAGAGCATAACATTTCCAGCCATGACACACTTCTACCTCACCTGCCTTGACTACGCCTCCTGACAGCTGATAACCCTTAATCCCAGTACTCCAGTCTTGGGACTCATCTCAACAAGTCTTGCTAATACCAATGATATCATTGGAGCAAGGCTTCCAGTTTGTTTTTGTTTGTTTCTTATATTGCACTCGTTGGTATACAATCATTTTGAATGTGCTCCTGAACCTGCAGCATTCCCTGAAGCAGCATAGATACTAGCATTAGCCTTGAAACCCTCATATGGTGCCATATCATACCTTGGCTTAATCTGGTGTTCCTACTGTTATTCCCCTCCCATGCTATTCCCAGTTTAAAGCCCTCTCAATCAGTATTGCTAGGTTATGGGGAAAAAAAAAAGTTTTCTCCATTGAGATGGGTGGGTCCCATCAGGCCCCAGCAGACTTCTCATCTTTAAGACTTTTCCATGATTATAAAACCTCAAATTCTGGTAGTTCCAGTCTTGGAACAAGGCATTGATGACCTGGGTTCTCCTGTTTCTTTCCACGTATCTCCCTGTTACTGGAAGGGTTGTGGAAAACACTGACTGTGCTCCTGAACCCTTTAGTTGTAATCCCTGGGCTCTGAACTCTCTTTTGAGATAATAAGGCTTAAAGATATCTAAACCTATGGGTAAGCCAAGTATCTCAGAACTCATTATATTCAAAGAAGAACTGTTCAACAATGTCAATAAAGGTTTTGGCTTGGTTACATAGACATAAAAGTATAATGCCATCTTTAGATATTTTAAGGTATCCCACAATGCCCAAAGGCATTGTCTCATGTAAGTCCTGTATTGTATGTACTAAGCACATGAAATGCTTTTTAGTTAGCTAATCCATTTTAAATGGCATTAGACTCTATATGAGCAAACTGATATGACTAGGTCATGTGTAGGCACTTAACAATAAAAAGCAGAACACAAATCTGAATTTTCGTACTGAGCAGATTGTTTCCAGCTTCAGCCTTGAGGAGGTATGAAGTACATGGCTGTTTCTTAGCTTCTAGTAATTCCCTGCTTGATCCACTGAAGTATTCATCATCCCTAAAGAATTGTCTGTCTATTCTAATATAATCAAAGAAAAGGGTATTCATCTTGCTTACACCCTGTGAGTCAGAGTACTTTGCATTTAATGAACTGAGTGCTTGTATTTCAGTCAATGCAGCATTTAAACCACATTACCGAAGGAGACAACCTGAATAGACTTTGTCTTCTAGCTCCAATAGAATAAACATGTCCCACAGCTGAACTCTGACGACTAGGGTTCATTTTAGTTCATAGTATTTGTATAGCTCAACTTTGTTTTATTATGTTAAGATTTTTAATATGTTTCTTCCTGTAAAATTTATGGCTTAGTATCCTGAACGTTTTCTCATGTTCTCTTCAAGTACACATTAAAATAAATTTTAAACCTTGTATTGTGTTAGGTAGGCCTTGAATAGGTCCCTGGAAAAGAATAATTAGAAAAATTCCATCAGCCCCTCAGCTACTATATGCGGTTGAGGTTCTTTGTACTACTTTGACAATGAAGGAAATTATTTTTTCAAAAGCATTTGTGTAATAACAATACATGCAATAACAATTCTGGCATGAAATAGTATTGGGTCTTTGTCAATGACTGGCCCAAGATATAAAGTTTATGCATATCACTGAGTTTTAAAGCAAATTAGACCACTAACAGGGGAAGAGGAGAAAATACATTGTTCCTAGCTGAATGAAATAGTATTTTTAAAACTTGCCACAACACATTGAGGGAAGAGAAGCCCTCAATAATTTAGCAATATTTAAATTATGTTTTTTAAGAAGTTATAAAGAAGAAAAATGAATTTTGTGTCTGAAAAAAAAATAATAATAAAAAAAAAAGCCATGCAAATAAATATTGGTTTATTCTGTAGTTTCACCAAATTCAGTGTAAATGTGCCTGTTTTATTATAACAGTCATGAAGATTTGAGGCTAGTATTTGTCTTGAAAAGTTTTTTTGGTTGCTTGGTTGTTGTTTTTTGTTGTTGTTTTCTTAACAATATTTTCAAATGTACCTGGTTGTTATGGACACATAAATTATAATATCTCATAGAATCTTGTGGTTTAATCCTTGTAGGCAGCTAGGCACCACACAGATTCTTGCTCATTTCCCTGCAGTGGGATGAACCAGACAATTGTAAAGGTAAAAGTGCAAGAACTCATGAATTGAATTAAAGATAGTTTACAAGGTAAAACAAAAGTTGTGCCTGGAAGCCAAGCAAAACAAGGGATTAATTCACTACTTCTCATTTCTAAGCAGATGTTCAGCCACATTCAGGAAAACAGGGCCCAACACAGATAACAGTTTATTGGGAAGACAAGAACACCATGTCAAAAGCACACGCTCCCTTCCCCCCACCCCCAAAGTTTTCTCCTTCTGTCCCCCAGTCTTTATTACTGAGCATAATGGCATATGTCTTGGAAAATCCTTTTGACCAGTTTGGGTCAGTTGTCCTGGTTTTGTCCTCTTGGCTTCTTGTGCACCCCCAGCTTCCTTGCTGACAAGGCAGCATGAGAAGCCAGTAGTCCTTGACTCTGGGTAAACACTGTTCAGCAGCAACTAAAACATTGGTGTGTTATCACCACAGTTTTCATCATAAAACCAAAACTCAGGAGCATATCATATACAATGAAGAAAAATAATTCTATTCCAGCCAAAACCAGGACATAGCTCTATTTATTTTTGATGGGTGTGTGCATTGCATTTTCTAGATTTTAAGTCACATTAAAATGTTGCAGCATCACTGTCAAATACTCACAAACTCAATGCCATTAGTGAATTCTGAGATAATTTTTCTCTCTGGTGTATACAGAATTCAAAACACTAATTCCTTTAATAGATTATTGTGATAGTTTAACTACATTTCCACAGCGGAAACCGCAGTGCTCCTTTGCCTTTCTTTTGGTCTGAAATAGTATTTTATGTTAGAACGTTGTGTGCTTTTGTTATGTTTTAAATGGCCGGTTGTTTAATGCACCACAAAACTTTGTATTTTTTTTTTTTTAATTTTTATTTTTTTATTTTTCAAATGGCTTTCATCATTCTTAAGAAACAAAGGCTTTATGTCTAATTTTAATTTGTTTAGATGTTTCTTCCAGCACTTGAATCATAGTAAATATTTATCTGTCAGACAGAATAATCCAAGTCTGTTTCTTTTTCTGATGGTAGTTTAGATATTTTATCATCTCTAACTTGAACTTGAAGTTTTCTTCAAATTCCTTATCTTGACTACTGAACACTGACAGTTGATCTGAACTTAATATCTAAGAATGTACAATACTATATTCATCTAAGTAAGCCAAGGTTTGTTTGTTCTTTTGGCCATAGGATAATAGTGAAAATTCACATTTTACTGGTTATTGCCATGATCAGTCTGGACTCATGGACTTCTCAGAAAAATAAATAAATAAAAAAAATATAAATACGTGATATATAAAATAAATAAATAAATAGATAAAAACCTGATGAAGTTCAAAAAAGAATAGTGCAAAGACCTGAACATGGGGAAGAACAACTCCAGGCACCGGTACATACTGGGAGCCTCTCAGGTAGAAAGCAGCCTCGCAGAAAATAACTGGGTGAGTCGTGGTGGTCACCAAGACTAATATGAGCCATCAACATAGCTTTTCCACAAAGGTTAATGATAAGGTTAATGGTTAATGATAATGATAAGGCTGTATAAGGAAAAATACTGCCAGCAGGTCAAGGGAGGTGAGCCTTCCGGCACTGGTGAGGCCACACCTAGAGTACTGCACTCAGTTCTGGGCTCCTTGGTGCAAAAGACACATGGACAGAACGGAGAGAGAACAGAGAATAAATATTTTAAGGGACTTGAGCATCTCCTAAGAGGAATGGCTTAGAGAGGTGTGACTCTTCAGCCTACAGAAGGGAAGGTTCGGGGGGGTCTTATAAAGGTATATAAATACCTGAAGGGAGGTTGCAAAGACAGAGACAATTGGTGCCCAGCGACATGTTAAGAAGCAATGGGCAATAACTGAAACACTTTTTTACTGTGCAATGGAACAAGTTTTCTCATAGAGGATGTGGAGTCTCCATCCTTGAAAATACTCAAAAGCTGCCTGGACAACTTCTATGTGGTTCTATGTGGCCCTGCTTGATCAGGGAATTTGGACCAGGTGATCTCAGGAGGTCCTTTCCAACCTCAACTGATTTCTATGATTTCTGTATTTCTGTTCCATGAATAACAGAATATCCTGAATTGGAAAGGACCCATGAGGATCATCAAGTCCAACTCAACTCCTGGCTGTGCACAGGGCAACCTAAGAGATAAACCATGTAAGGGTGTTCAAATGCTTCTTGAATACCAACAGGCTTGGGGCAATGACCACTTCCTTGGGGAGCCTGTTCCAGTACCTGACCATCCTCTCAGTGAAGAACTTTTTCCTAATACTAGATCTGAACTTCCTCTGACTCAGCTTTAAGCCATTCCCTCATATCCTATCACAGGCTATCAGAGAGAAAAGATCAACATTTCCCTCTGTGGTCCCTCTCATGAGGAAGTTGTAGACAGCAATAATGTTGCCTCTCAGTCTTCTCTTCTCTAAGGTGAACAAACCAAGCATTCTGAGCTGCTCCTCATAAATTATAACCTAGAGGTTATAGGTCCTTTCACCATCTTTGTGGTCCTTCTTTGGACACATTCTAATATTTTTATAACTTTATATTGTGAAGCTCAAAAAATGTGACCATAAGTGACAATTCTGGGACCATAGGTGGGGAGTGTAAATGAGGAGCTGGTGGAAGGAAAGGAACAGTAACAGTTTGAAGTACTTTTACCACTACTGAGCAGTAGTCTTTTCCTTATTTTGTCCAGGGGATCCTACAAGCAAGAAAAACAATAAGTATAGAACATAGTCCATTTATCTCCTTTAGGTTTCAGTCCACGGAGTAGTGAGCTTTTTGGTTTGTTGGATTGTTTTTATGTTTTCTCTTCAGTGGAGAGCATTGTTACAAATTTGTGAAAGATTTAAAAATCTATTAATAGCCTTTATATTGCATTAGAAATCCACTTATTCAAACAAAAGGAAAAACAAACAAACAAACAACAACAACAACAAAAAACAACAACAACAAAAAACACATATTCTTCATGAATACTTTCATCTTTCAATCTTTCACATCCACTCCCCTAAGAGAAGTTGGTGAGAAATTCTCTCTTATCACATACTAAAAGCTAATACAATAATTTTTGTTTGTGTTCCATTTTTAATCCAAAGCAAATGGATTTATTCCTAAAAAAAAAAATAAAAATAAAATAAAAACAAAATATTGTACTGCAACAAAGACAGCAGTGTCAAATATCACGGGGATCTATCCAAATTCTTCCAAATTCTTTTGCTGTCTGTTAAATCTTTATAATGAAACACTTCCTTCCTGTGACTTAGCCTTCTTTACTGAAAATAAGCTTTGAGATCAGTCTGTCAGTGCTTTAATCTATCACAATTTAATTGATGTCTCATTTCTTCTTGCTTTCTTTTTGCTCCATAGCCCAAACAGAAAAGTTTGGGACTTTCTTTGACCTGGCTATAAATAACAAAGATCACTGACCTGTAGTTTGTTCTTTTCTCTTTATCAACATTTAATGGAGAGTGGGGAGGGAATGGGAAAATGCATGCTGTTGGTTATTATCTTTACAAATGACTTGCTAGCCTTTTATTTGTCTTCTCATGCTTCAAACACTCGAAGGACATTTTCAGAATTTCACTAGATGAAGGTTCAATCCTGAGATGACTTGACAAGCTGTATCTTCCTTAAGAGATTTTGACATGATATTAAGCCATAGTTACAAGCCAATACTTGAATGTGGAGCCCTGGGGAAATCTTTCAAAAGTGGAACACAACATTTACAGCAGGAGGCAGGTGTCTGCATCACTGAAGCAAACAACAATATGATATATTTAGTATCGAAAATGGAAGGAAAACTACTGTCTCTTTACCACTGGGGACAATGGAAGAGGTTGAATGAGAAAAAAGCACCCTTTTCAGCCCTGGAGAATTTTAATTTACTGACAGAATGAAATATAGTCTCATCACGGCAGGTGCAGCAAGTGCCAGGTGCTGTTCACAATATTGTCTTTGAATTTATGTGTTTTTGTAGCATTGAGAGGATGTGAAGCAGCTGTACTGGCCATGTGGAGAGAAAGCAAAGAGCTTTTAATTAGCAATAAGAGGGTTGTTAATTTCTTTTAGGAGCCATCTTTGCTTTGCAGTCATAACAGAATCTCAGCAGGAGCTCTGTGGAGCTCCAAACATACAAGAAAATTAAGTAAGCCATGTGTTACAGCAGATTTAAAGCAGAAGAGAAATAAGGGTCTAGCTTACAGCTAAAGAAACTCTTAGCAATTTTGATGATCAAATTGAGAAATAAGATTCACAGTTGAGGGAGTATACAAAGATTTTAAAATCTCAGTCAAATCCCTAACTCAAGTGATGTATAAGCATAACACTCAGAGAACACAGTACAAAATCTAACAATTCTGTAATGAGATTCCTGCTGAAACCTAATATAGCAGTTTGGGCTGAACTGAATGATGGAAACCGAACATTGAGGTAAATCAGAGTCTGAGAGATCCTACAGAAGACTAAGTTGAGGATAATAAACCACTGGCACAAAGGCTGGCTTTGGCCTGGAGAATGAGTTTAGCAATTATGCGGTAAGTCTGGCACCAAGTACTGCCATGATCCAGTCTCTCTGGAAAAACTGCAGACTAATGGCCACTAGAGAAAGCCAGAATAAAGTATAATTTCTATTATTTTTAATGTTTTCAACCTCTAAATGATAAAAAGGTATACTTTTCCTAATGTATAATTCACTTTTATACCGAGTGCTTTAAAAATGTTCCTTAGTTTAGGGACTTTCTCATGTGACTTTGGAAGATTTGAAATCTGAGGCATTGTTCCTACTCCTACTGAGATAAATGCTAAAATTCACAAGGATTTAACTTCTTAGTGATTTTTTTTTTTTTTTTTCTGTTTAAAATATTTTTCACTGGCCAGGAAGCTAGTCAGTTATTTGTGTTGAAACTAATTAGGTAACCAATAAATCCACTAAAATGTGTAATGGTTTGAGAACAAATATGGGATAAAAATGCATGTTTCCATGGAAAATCAGTACATGTCAAAAGAAAACTGGAATCTAGAAGCATTTTTCAGTACTTTGAAATTTGAGGGAGGGAGACCATTTTTCTTCTATGACAAAGCCAACAGGAAAAAAACACAGTAGCTTTCAATTATCTAATAATTAATAGTATTACATAGCTTTCCCTTGGAATATCATTTTTAATATTCTCACATTCCAGTAGGAACTAGTCAGCCCACAAATTAATCACTGAAATACTATAAACTCAGATTTACCTCTAGTATGTTATCATACTACACATTGTACAGTATTTTATTGTATGACAGTGTAAAAGTTATGGATGTGTAATAAACCTTCTTCAAATACTTCAATAAGTTTGCTGCTTTGTAAAACCACTTATGCTCAATAGACAAGGCATTTGATTATAAGAGTGTATGACTGCATATAGGAGGTCTCTATTTATATTTTCTTAGGATTCCATTCTTAAATGGAATATACCTACTATGTATTCATATGGTTACCTTTATGTAGTATAAAAGACCATTGTGGTGCTGAAATTTAAACATGTTCATGAGTCTTTCCAGATTAGAGAACCAAATATTAAATTCATGCAAATAAGAATGGTATATTAGGTCAGGACTGAAGTTTTAATTTAATCTTTAATTAGTCATCAGTGATTAGCATACTTAATTTATGGTGACAAAAAATGTAAATGGAGAATAACTCATTTCCCAATGGACAGCCTTTCCAGATATGACAAGAATGTAATAGTGACTTTGTCAAGTCAAATGTCTATCTGTCTTCACATTCTTGCCAACTACATATTTGTTGTACGGCATTAAAATTTATTTATTTATTTATTTATTTATATTTGAAATTAATATGATTTCGTGTATTGATATTGTAACTGTATCAAAGATATAACTATAAATAGATTAATTTGCCTGCCTTCTGAAGTGATGTTAAAAAAGTGTTTTATTGTAAAGGTGAAGAGAATGATACATCAACCACTAGATATATTTATCTTGTTCTGAGACAGCATATAAAATTGCATATATTTATATACAGAACAAATTTAATAATATATATTTATTGGGATTTGTAAGTAGAAAAGAGACCGGGTTTAATATTATGTACTATTATATATGTAATAAAATATTTCATTTTGGACCTGCTCTGAATAAGGATGTATCATGGCTTTGTTAATAGGAAAGCTATTCTAACATGTTAGGTTTTGTTTGTTCTTTGATGTTGTCAAAATTCCTATCTAGTCTACTGGAAACCATAGAGAGATCCAGAGAAGCCTGTTTGGTTTATCTTACAGCTTGCCAGCAGTAAAGACACTTTGTTTTCAATCTTCGGAAAGATCTCCTGTCTTCAACAGGAATATGATGTTGTATTTGTGGAATAAATGTCCAAATAAAAGCATCTGGCAAGAAATGAACAAAGAGAGGAATTGTGCATACACTTAGTGGTGAGGAAGTCTGTGCAACTGAGCACAGACAGAAAGTGAACAGCAAAACCTGAATGATTGTTATCATCTGTAACTTCAGACAATGATACTTTTATACTTTAAGGAACTGAACAAAAGTTGAACTATGACACAGGTTCCTTTTTCAGAAATTTATTTACTATATTGTGAAGCAAACAAAATAGAAAAATTATTGCACATTTTCAGTAGTCTGTTCTATAAAAGCCAAAAATGTTAATAAAATAAGACAAGTAAAAATACTTCTGAGATGACAATCATAAAAATACACTCTATCATTTCTTTCTGCCTTTTCCTCTCTTTGCCAATCCATTATGAAGTTTCTAAGAAGGCAGTACTTAGAGTTGGAAGTCTTGAGGACACCATTCGATACAGCTTTTCCCAAGGAAGTAGTTCTCATATTTCTCTGCATTTTTCTTATCAAATGCAAGAATCTCCAAGATTGGAAGATGTGTTCACATCATAGGCAATCACTTAAAAGCAACTAGGGAAGATTGTTGATGAATTCTTTGAACTCTCTAAGAGGTGAAGACAGATATTGGGCCACAGATGTCATCCAGCTGGATTTGAGACTTGCACATATCTCCATGAAGGCCAGGAAAGTACCTTCTGCACTGTATTTGAGGATCAAATTTTGTTGAAGAAATGGTCTCAAGGAAGTCTCTTAAACAAAGTGATGTAAAACAATTATACTTCTATTAGCCTGCTAATTGTCTGAATAGCAGCATGAGAATTTGCATAGCTTAGAAATGTATAATGAACTTTCAAGCAGTGAGGTTATACAATGTTTGAAAACAATTGTTACCCTCTCTTACTGGATAAAGAGATTCTGCAAAACTCAGTTCTGTTTATTTATGTTAAGAGATAATTACTATGGAAGAACTTTCAATCATGAAGGTTTCCATATTTTTCGAAAAGGAAACTTCATGAGTTGCCTCCAATTTGGGCTTGTGGTTACAACTAGAATTATACAACACTTCAGGAATATTGCATTTCCAAAACTCTATCTATTGCACTGTGCTTTGATGATATCCTGATTATGATTTTTGTTTGTTTGTTTGTTTGTTTTAAATATAAATATTTTACTTTAAGTAGGAATAACAGGTATCACAACAGACAGAAGAAAAATAAGAAATTTGAATAATTAATTTGTCTTCCTAAATTACTAGTTTGATTCATCAGATATCTACCTGCAGGAGTGTAGTGAGTTTACATGGCAAGTTTTTGTTAGAAGGGGACCATAGGGGTGGCTTCTGTGATAAGAATCTAGAAGCTGCCCCATGAAGAGCCCTGCTGCTGACCAGAGCAAAGCCAATAAGCGATGTTGCTTGCACCTCTGTGAGAACATATTTAAGAAACAAAAAATATGCTGTGACACAGGAGCTGGGAGGGAGAGAGGAGTGAGGACCAGCCTTGCAGGCACCAAGGTCAGTGAAGAAAGGGCGAGAGGTGCTCCAGGCACTGGAGCAGAAGTTCCCTGTGGCCTATGGTGAAGACCATGGTGAAGCAGGATGTCCCCCTGCAGCCCATGGAGTACCATGGTGGAGCAGGGTTCCACACTGCAGCACGTGGAGGACACTACGGTGGAGCAGGTGGACCTGCACTGATGGAAGCTGTGGCCTGTGGAAGACCCCTGTCGGAGCAGATTCTGGGCCAGACCTGTAGCCCATGGAGAGGAGACCATGCAGGAGATGGTGACCTGGCAGGAGCTTCTACTCATGACTTGGGTCCCCCCTGTGGGGGACCCAAGTTGTAGCAGTTTGCTCATGATGGATGAACCCAGTGATACAGAGCCATATCTGGAGCAGTTCTTGAAGAGCTTCTGCCTGTTGGAAGCCCACACAGGATCAGTTTGGGAAGGATGACATCCTGTGGGAGGGACCCCGTGGTACAGGGGATGAGAGTGACTGAGAAAGAGCAGCAGAGACAAAGTGCTATAGACTGACAACAGACCCCAACCCCCCTTCTCCTGTGCCACTCGGGGGGAGGAGGTGGAAGAGGGTGGATGGGGGGAAGGTGTTTTTGGTTTCTTTCCTTTGTTTCTCACTTTTCTAGCTTGTTAGTAATAGGCAATAAATCTTATCATCTTCCTACTTTGAGTCTGTTTTGCCCATCACAATAATTGTTGAGACATCTCCCTGTCCTTATTGATATAAGGACAGGGAGCCCTTTGCATCATATTTTATCCTTCTTTCCTCTTTGAGGAGAGGGAGTGAGAGAGCAGCCATGGTGAGACTCGGCTGCCCACCCGAGTAAAATCACCACAAGGAGAAAAGGTAAAGTATTCACAAAATCTCCTTCTCAAAACCCAGATAGGAACTAAATGGAGACAGAAAACTCTAGTGTCACTAAAAGTATTTTTATTTCCTGTTGAAGGTCAAAAGATACGGACTTGTTTGCATGTAGAGAACTTCAACAATGCAAAATATTACTGATGAATGTTTCCATAAGCATCTCTTATAATCTTTGGAAGTAATTGCTCATCACTGCTTCACATTAAGATAAGCATTGATATCTTCATTCTCATCTGTCCTGGTTTCAGTTAGAACAGAATTTTCTTCCTAGTAGCTGGTGGAATGCTGTGTTTTGGCTTGGGATGAGAAGAGTGCCTAGTAAGGCTTAATATGAGAATGAATCATCTATCACTTCCTATTCATAAATTTTAACAATATTTGAATGGAGATATGCATACAATACTTTTTTGTTTGCTATTGTCACTGTCAAAATTATTCATGTTAACATCCTTCTCTGACTTTCTTCTTCAGGCTGATCTTTCTAAAGGAAAGATATAACCATATACATTTTTTAAAAATTACATGTACATGTTATGTGTCTGCTGATAATGAAAAACATTTATCATATGGATAGCTGTTAAAAGCCTATTATTGGGATTCTCTAAATCTTAGTTAATTTCAGTCATTTTAGCTCAAATTGTAGTAATCTAAAAATAGAAGTGAAATTCAGGTCAGAGAACTCTGAGTGAATGGCAAAAAAAAAAAAAAAAAAAAAAAAAAGTAACATTCGATTTACAAATAACACATCTTACTTTGATTTGGACAAAATAAGTTAACTGTGACTTGGCTTATTTAATAGTGTGTAACTCTTCCTGGCTTATTTAATAATGTGTAATGAACTGGAGCCACTTGTTTTTGGTGTGTTTTGTTGTTGTTGTTTGTTTGTTTACCTTTGTTTGTTTGTTTGTTTTATGCCTACAGAATCACCCACTTCTTAAGTTAAACACTATTCTGGTAGCTGCATATACTGATTTTTTTTTTTAAGCTCCATCTTGAGCTTAATGTTCTAATGTTAAAGATTCCGGTTGAGAGAGGCAGGGGAAAGTAGGAGCTTAATTCATTCAAGTTACTTACAAACTGTGTTGTTCTTTTTTTGTATGTTCTTGCTTAAAATATAAACCTATGTACCCCTTTGAGTGTGCTCTTTTGGTCTTTTTGTTATAGACTTTTTTTTTTTTTTTTTTAAATTTGTATCTTATCATGACGTGAATTATTTAGACTCAAATGCCTCTGTTATCAAAAAAATGTAAAACGACTGTGACCTATTCTGGTGGAATAATAGCTTATGCTTTGGAAAATAACACAGTCAACTATTTTTGCTGAAGTTTTGTGTTACTGAAAAACAACACAATTCTCAGATGAATGTGTACAATAGCTAAAGGATGAAAGAACCAGGGACTAAGTGAACAAGATTTTAACATGATTTAGTCATTTAAGCTACTTACTATACACTCTTTCCTATACATTAAACACTCATGAAGACTATCTTATTAACTTCTATCTGATTTACATCTTTCTCTAAAACCTTCACCAAGATTATCTAAATCACCCACTATTCAACCATAAAAGTCCTTCACCAAAAATATCCTAAATTGGCCAATATACAACCATAAATAAAAGTAAAGATAGTTTAAGTCCCAGCAGTTTAAGTACACTAGTAAGATAGAGCAGGTGGAAGAGTAAAAAAAAAAAAAATAAAAATGTAGACCTCATAATCACGTGTAATGGTCTACATCAGCTTATATATATATAGATTAGGTATCTTGTTTTTGGTTACCAGAAAGAACAGGAGCTGAAATTTGACTGATATCATTTCATGTTAAATTTGCATATTAGATACATGATGCTTAGATCTTGTGGTGTATGTGGCTTGTGACTGAATGTTGCTTCCATTTTGCACTGCTTTCATAGACAGCATAGGAAGAGCTTTCTCTTACAGGGAATCCTATGGAAACCAAATTTCCAGGCTGTGAAGGTTGTGAACTAACTGGTACTGAAATAAGTATTCTGAGGTGACACTGAACACAGAAGTACTCACTTCTTTCCCATGTACTAGGTAGTGAACATGTCACGGCCCTCCATTAGTCTATTGCAAATATTCTAGCCTTAAAGTAAACAAAACATTGGAAAAATGTTGGAAAAAGGGGTATGAACTCTGAAGTGGTCTGAGATAAGACCAAGACAATAGTATTTGATAGACAGTATTTTCTGAATGGAAACTATTGATGTGATAATTCAGTCCCAAAAAAGGCTTGCCTTCATTCCTTTGACAGCCACTGGTACTGTACTGCTCACGTGTGGGGAAAAAAAAAAAAAAAAAAAAAAAAAGGCTACAATTACTGAAGTATGGAGAATGATTGAAAAAGTACATTTAGTATATGATTCTGGCACTTGCTAAAGTAGAAAAACATAACACACCAACGTTGTTACAAATGAAACTTTTAATTTACTTAAAATTTTTCATGCATATAAAAATTTGTGAAGTGCAAAAGAGTAAATGAAATTATTTTCAAAACACAAAAATTTCTTATGCAATACAAAGTTCTGTGGTTTCCCAACAGGTGTTATCTAACCTTTCCTGCATAGATTCTTTTGTGCATTTTTACTCCTTCCAAGAATGGACTGCTTCATTACAAGATATGGTATTTCCATAAAAGAAATTGAAGCTCAAAGATATGGAGGAGTATGAAAGAAACCAGTCTCACTGTCTCTTTCTCTCCCTCTCTTTTCCTTGAGTTTTTGTCTATTCCCAAAGACAAGCCCTCAGCCTGAGAAATGTAGCGGTAGAAATATCATCAAAGGATGCCACATACAACATTTCTGAGTGACACAAAAATACTTCAGCTAACAAAATTGTCTTTGATAAGCATTCCTCAAAGCATATTCCCTACAATAGACCTACAATAGAGAAACACTTTCACGCCCTTGCTACTGTCTTGCTTGTTTTTTTTTTTTCTTTTTCTTTTCACTCCTTAAATCTTTATTTATTTATTTTTCTCCTTTTCATGAACTAAATCAACAATATTTCAAAACTAGGTAGTAATCTTGCAACCAGATTTCCACAGAGAAACCATTTACTACTTCAGAGTAACCCATTGAAGTCAATAGGCATTACACCTATATGTAGCCAACATGAAAATGGAGGCTTTAGACTTACATATTTTGTAAGCATCCTCTTTTTCATAATACCAATTTCTAAATCAAGTAATATATTAAAATATTACTTTGGATTAAAATGTTCTCTCATTAATTGTATTATAACGTAAGATGACTGTTTATCTAACCTTTCCCTCTATCAGCAAATGAGTATGAAATCTAACACTTCAAGGTATGTAAGAAGGATGGATTTCTGTCAGTACAATCATTCAACAGTGTTGAATTCTATGCCTTTAAAGAAATAAGTCAAAGGTAAAAAATATTTATTAGCATGTAAGGCCTAACCTAAGTACCATTTAAAGATTCTAAAAACTTATTTCAGGAACTTGCATAAATTACTAGTTTAACCAGTTACTGTGCATCTTCTGAGCTATAGAAACTGCTTATGAAAGACAAATTAGACTGCAGAAAAAGGTAAAGCAAATTAAATCATATTTCAGTGACAGAAGCTTAAAGTAACACATTTTATATTACATTTGTATGAGCTAAGTGTCAAGAATGTTTGCCTGTTATTTGGCTCTGATAAAATGTAATAACTTGATGAGCTCCAAAAACTTCTGTTTGAGCCTTCAGTTAAGATTAAGCCCTCAAAAAAATAGTGAAAGAACCAAGATGAAACAAACAAATAACGATTATTGTACAATAGTGATCAAATATTCAGTGTTTTTCATTGTTTGCCCAACTTATATATTCAGATAAACACACATGTACACACACACAAGCACACCTGAATTTTCTCTGTCCTCACAAAATATATCTAGTCTCCTCGTTGTTTAGCTCTTTTTAATCAGAGCTCTGTAAATGATGCTGCGTGTGCTCCTACTATCTGCATTGTTTCCAATATAACACAAAATCCTCATTTCACTGATGATATGAGGAGTTTTCAAATTAGCTGCCATTCCTCTACTATATGTGGAGTGGAACCTGAGAAACTAGTTCCAGTGAGGTTGATAGGCCTTTAGAATGAATTATTTACACTATAATACAACAATACTGGTAATGAAGGAAAATGACATATATAACAGATATTTCTATTTTTAAATGATGACAGAAACATAAAAACAAAATAAACAAATTATCCCCTAAACTTAATATTAATTTGTGCTAGCTATTCACATGTATGTCTGAGGCTAAGAATTAGACTTAACAGTCCCACATGCACACTGCAACCACTCACCCAGCACTAATACCCTTTATTTACCAAATATATAAAATATTTGGGAAGAAATGTTTCCCATCTAAGCATTTTTCTAATAAATAAAGATACATACACACATATCTACCTATCTATAAATTATTTAATACATGTATAAAATATACAAGTATATATATTATTTTTTAAAGTTACATATTGGTTTCTAATTTTTACTGTAACATGGATAGATTAATACTTGATAAGTAGTATTTGATGAATACAGCAGTGCAAACTTGCTGCCAAATCAGATTCACCATGTGATTTGTAGTAGATTCAAAGATGGACAAATAAATCTGAGAATAGCTCTTCAATAAAGATAAGATCTGAAATATAAATCCCAATGTTATATGATCTAAATCTCAGCTGATCTCCTTAGACTCCATTTATAACTACCATCAAAAAAGAAATTCTACAAGGTTATCCTTCTGTTCTATTTTAGTTGTCTATCTTAAAATAACATGAACTATACTCCTGAAGTGATTACTTCTCTTAGAATTCTCAGCTGAGTAGCCCAGTGGTCTAACTGGAGACTCATATATTTAAATTATATTGCAACGTCCTTAAGTGATCCTCATACTTGGAAAAGTTCCATGAAGTTGAAGCAGGTTATTCATTTCACTTTGGAAATTTGATTGATGTTACATAGTATAACATTTACAGAGATATACTAGTAACTAATATTAGTGTGATATATTTTAAAAGCTA
Source organism: Aythya fuligula (assembly GCF_009819795.1). Taxonomy (NCBI): domain Eukaryota; kingdom Metazoa; phylum Chordata; class Aves; order Anseriformes; family Anatidae; genus Aythya; species Aythya fuligula. The sequence continues at coordinate 170,534,373 of NC_045559.1, read as the reverse complement.
ATGATATCATTAGGAAAATACTTTTAATCCTGCAATGCAGATTTAATTTACAATCCTTCTTGTATTTGATGTGGTAATGTCTCCTAGGAAGTTCAGAGCCAAAAGTGTGTCTAAAGTAGCAGGTGTGGAACTCCAAAAGTAGGCAGTTTTCCAGCAGCACTATGTATAATAATTACTCAAATTGCCCAAAGATATTTTGTTGGTATAATCTGTTTATATATTCCCTCTTTCTAATATTTACAGTGATAAGAGCTTCAGAGATGTGTATAATTACTCTCTGTGGAAATAATCAAGATAATTAATATACTTATTTGAAAATAAGCAAAGAATGCGTTGAAAAAAAAAAAAAAAAGCTTCTCTAATCATTCTACACTGTTTTTAAATGTAAATAATGTATAACAGGCCCACTTCTCCTTATGTTGGAATCTATGGGTGTTTTGTCATTAAATTCAAGAACAGTACCTAGTTTGATATGAATATTTGAACAATATATCGAAAGATAAAACCTATTATATTTTAGAAATCAAATAAAACTGTGATATTTCTGAAGGAAAAAAAAAAATAGAAAAAAAAAAAAAAAACATAAAAAAAAAAAAAAAAGAGAAAGAGAGAGGGTACGATGTGCTGCCCTCCTAAATGTCTGTTTCAACACCCTTTCTCTCTTTTCATTTTTTTGTTACATATTTTATCTGAGGAGAGGTACATAACTTCCAAATTCAAGATTTGCCTTCATCTCTGATGTTTGCTTTCAGTTGATTCTTTAGTATGTTTTTATTTTCTCATTGTCATAGTGTCGTGGTTCCGCTCGAGTGGGCAGCCGAGCTCCACCACAGCCGCTCTCTCACTCCCCCTCCTCAAAGAGGAATGGGGAGAAAATATGTGAAAAGGGCTCAAGGATTGAGATAAGGACGAGAAAATCACGCAATAATTATTGTAACGGGCAAAACAGACTCGGCATAAGGAAATAGTAAGATTTATTGCCTATTACTAACAAGCGAGAGAAGTGAGAAAACAAAGAAAAAAAAAAAAAACAAACCAAAAGCACCTTCCCCCCCATCAACCCTCTTCCACCTCCTCCCTCCGAGCGGCGCAGGGGAACGGGGAATGGGGGTTATGGTCAGTCTACAGCACTTCTTCTCTGCCGCTCCTTCTCGGTCACTCTCGTCCCCTGTGCTGTGGCGTCCCACCCACAGGATGCAGTCCTTGATGAACTGATCCAGCGTGGGCTTCCCACAGGCAGCAGCTCTTCCAGAACTGCTCCAGATATGGGTCTGTACCACGGGGTCCATCCCTCAGGAGAAAACTGCTCCAACCTGGCTCCCCTACGGGCAGCAGCTCCTGCCAGGTCACCTGCTCCTGCGTGGGCTCCTCTCCACAGGCTACAGGTCCGGCCCGGAATCTGCTCCGGCAGGGGTCTTCCACAGGCGGCAGCCTCCGTCGGTGCAGGGCCACCTGCTCCACTGTGGTCTCTTCCACGGGCTGCAGCATGGAACCCGGCTCCACCGTGGCACTCCACGGGCTGCTTCACCATGGTCCTCACCACAGGCCACAGGGGACTTCTGTTCCGGCGCCTGGAGCACCTCTCCCCCTCCTTCTACACTGACCTTGGCACCTGCAGGCTGTTTCTCACTCTCTCAGCTGCTGTGTGGCGCAGCGTTTTTTTCCCTGTCTTAAATATGCTCTCACAGAGGCGCAAACAACATCACTTATTGGCTCAGATCTGGAAAACAATGGGGCCCTTCCCAAACATGGGGCAGCTTCTAGATCTTTCTCACAGAAACCACCCCTATAGCCCCCTGCTACCAAAACCTTGCCACGTAAACCCACTACACATAGCCTTGTTTCTGGCTTTAGTTATGCTAATTTCAATTGGACTATTTTTTTTTTTTCACCATTTACAAGCAAAGATTGGTCATATATTTCTCAGATCTACCAATAGATTGGGTGATTCAGTAGCTTACTTTTTAAATGTCATTTTTTAAAATTTGTTAGCAGACTGACTAATGATGAAGAAAACTTAATCACATTAATCACAGACTAATCACACATTTATTGATATTGGCAATATTCTATCTTTTAAAGCCAGCACCTGAGCACATATCATACAACTATCTATATAGCTACTAGATCACTTTAATATGTTTGTGCATTTGCAACAGATTTGAATAGATTTGGAACAGAACTGAACTTTGCTCTTGTTTCAAAGTTAGTCTTTGGAATAAGCATGCAAGTACTAAACTGTATTACAATACACAGAGAATATAAAGACAAGAAAGTAAGCTGTGTAATTATTTAGCAGAAGTCAGTTCATTGACTATCCACATAAGTAAATCTACTTACTCCTTAAATTAGAGAAGAGTGACTCAAAAATAATTTTCCATGTATTTACAGTTCTGTACTAAATAAACATTATGCAGTTTAGCAGTTAGTGATTTTCTTCTTATTGATATCAACTATTTACTGTGTAAACATTCGTGCACACTGTAGTATTTAAATATAGATATCCATGAGACAGTTCCCAAATGAATATAATTTTTTTTTATTTATTTGTATGAGAAATAAAGTAATTTTTAATTAGGTGAGCTATTTTACTCTGGAGAATTTGGAAGATACGTTTTTTCTTCTGCCATAGATTTATAGTGTACAAACTGTGTCTGTTAACGTATTGAGATATGCCAATAACAATGTCCTTAGTATCAGCAGGAACATAATTTAAAAAGCTTGTCGGGTCCTTCTGATCTTTGTCACTCTTCTGTTCTCAGACATGTACACACGTGAGTATACATACATCAAGCTACCATAATTCTTTATTCTTTTTCAAAGTAATATAGACTTTTCTCTTATGAAGTGACATATTTTATCATATCCTGGTAACTAAACATCATTTGTGGATAATCTAGAAGTCTAAAATTCTTAAAAGATCATAATTTAAAATTCTACTTTTTTATCTTTTGTCTTTCTATACTCTGATAATAAATTGTATATCAGGAATCACAGTATGCAAAATATTATTAAAAAATCTTTTGTATTGTTTATGTGGACATGAGCTTTTGAAAATTACACATCTTATTTCCTGTGTTTGGCAATTTTAAATGTTATTCATAGAATAGTTGCTACAGTTTACTGGTGTAGTGGGTTTACGTGGCAAGGTTTTGGTAGCAGGGAGCCATAGGGGTGGTTTCTGTGAGAAAGATCTAGAAGCTGCCCCATGTTTGGAAAAGGCCCCATTGTTTTCCAGATCTGAGCCAATAAGCGATGTTGTTTTGTGCCTCTGTGAGACACAAAACATTTAAGACAGGGAAAAAAACGCTGCGCCACACATCAGCCGGGAGAGTGAAGGCTGAGTGAAAAGAAGTTTTTGCCGAGGCGATCGGCTCCGGGGCAGGCGCGTTCTGCAGCGGAGCGGGGGATCGGGCCAGGCAGGGCTAATTTTGTCCGGCATCGAGCCTACTAGAGGGAGCCGCCAGGACCCGGCAGCCCTCGTGAGGGAGGCTGACGAGGCGAAGGCGGAGCCAGCAGCGTCAGCGGCGGGCTATTTAAATCGGGACCCACCGCCATTTCACTGCCATTTGCCGAGGCGATCGGCTCCGGGGCAGGCGCGTTCTGCAGCGGAGCGGGGGATCGGGCCAGGCAGGGCTAATTTTGTCCGGCATCGAGCCTACTAGAGGGAGCCGCCAGGACCCGGCAGCCCTCGTGAGGGAGGCTGACGAGGCGAAGGCGGAGCCAGCAGCGCCCCCCCCCCAGCCCTTCAAAAGCAGCCCCTAGGGAGCGCGAGCGACCAGGAGCGCGGCGAACAGGGCGGGCAAACAGGGCGTGGCGCGTCAGAAGGAGTGGCGCGGCAGTTAGCGCGGCAGTTCGCGCAGGAAGGGCAGAGCGCTCCCCCTACACACAAACAACACCTCGTTAACAACAGCCGTAGCTAGGCGATAATGGTCGCCACCAGGCACGGCGCGCTCTCCAGAAAGTCGGTACACACGCAGACCGACTACCCGTTAAAAAATGCCGCAGTTCAGGTCACCGGATGCAAGGAGTGTCTGAGCCTGTTGCTGCCATCGGCGGGAGGCAGAGAAACTGCGTGCGTGAGGTGCGAGCAGGTGGATGACCTGGTCCGCATGGTGGCGGAGCTCAAGGAGGAGGTGGAGAGGTTGAGGGCCATCAGGGAGTGTGAGCGGGAGATAGACTTCTGGAGTAACTCCCTGCAGGGCCTCAAGGGGAGGTGCCGAGGTGAGACTCCCCAAATGGGGGCGGACCCCCTGCCCTGTCCCCGTCGGGCAGAGGGAGGGGATCTGGGAGCTGAGGAGGAATGGAAACAGGTCCCTGCTCGACATCGCAGGCGATGCTCTCCCCTTCCGGCCCCACCTTCCCAGGTGCCCTTACACAACAGGTTTGAGGCCCTAGAGATTGAGAGGCCGGTGTGTGAGGAAGAGGTAGCAAATGTTCCCAGGAGGATGCCTGGAGCGAGGAGGTCGACTCCGCGCCTCAGGACTGCCTCCACCAAAAAAGACAGGAGGGTTATTGTTGTTGGTGACTCGATTCTTAGGGGAACAGAGGGCCCTATTTGTCGGCCGGACCCTACCCGTAGGGAAGTCTGCTGTCTCCCTGGGGCCAGGGTCAGGGACGTTGCCAGGAAGCTTCCTAACCTGGTATGCCCCTCTGACTATTACCCCCTTTTGATAGTCCAGGCGGGCAGTGATAACATCGAAGAGAGAAGCCTCAAGGCTATCAAAAGGGACTTTAGGGGAATGGGTCGGTTAGTGGATGGAGCGGGAGTGCAGGTGGTGTTTTCGTCCATCCCTATGGTGGCAGGGAGGAGTTCAGAGAGGACACGGAAAGCCCACCTGTTAAACACGTGGCTCCGGGGCTGGTGCCAACGCAGAAATCTTGTTTTTTTTGATCATGGGGCACTTTACTCAGCACCTGGCCTGATGGCCGCAGACGGGTCCCTATCTTTTAGGGGAAAAAGGATCCTGGGCCAGGAACTGGCAGGGCTCATTGAGAGGGCTTTAAACTAGGTAGGAAGGGGGATGGGGCTGAGGCTAGGATTGTTGGGGCTGTTCCAGGGGGAACAATGGCAAGGCCGGAGGATAAGGCAATGGCCCAGCTGAAGTGCATCTACACCAATGCACGCAGCGTGGGTAACAAACAGGAGGAGCTGGAAGCCATCGTGCGGCAGGCAGGCTACGACTTGGTTGCCATCACGGAGACGTGGTGGGACCAGTCTCATGACTGGAGTGCTGCAATGCCTGGCTATAAGCTCTATAGAAGGGACAGGCAGCATAGAAGGGGTGGTGGTGTGGCTCTCTATATTAGAGAGTCTTTCGAGGTTGTAGAACTCGGGGTTGGGAATGACAAGGTCGAGTCCCTTTGGGTTAGGATCGGCAGGGACAACAAGGCTAGTGTCCTGGTCGGGGTCTGCTATAGACCGCCGAACCAGGATGAGGAGACGGATGAGGAATTCTACAGGCAGCTGACAGAGGTTGCAAAATCATCAGCTCTTGTACTCGTGGGGGACTTCAACTTCCCTGACATATCCTGGAAGCACAACACAGCCCTGAGAAAGCAGTCTAGGAGGTTTCTGGAGAGCGTGGAAGATAGCTTCCTGACGCAGCTGGTTAGTGAGCCTACCAGGGGAGGTGCCCCGCTAGACCTTCTCTTCACAAACAGAGAAGGACTGGTGGAGGACGTGATCGTCGGGAGCTGTCTAGGGCAGAGTGACCACGCAATGGTGGAGTTCACTATTCTTGGCGAGGCCAGGAAGGGGACCAGTAAAACCGCTGTATTGGACTTTCGGAGGGCTGACTTTGAGCTGCTCAGGACACTGGTTGGTGGAGTCCCTTGGGAGGCGGTTCTGAAGGGCAGAGGGGTCCAGGAAGGCTGGGCGCTCTTCAAGAGGGAAGTCTTAATGGCGCAGGAACGGTGTGTTCCCACGTGCCCAAAGACGAGCTGGCGGGGAAGAAGACCGGCCTGGCTCAACAGAGAATTGTGGCTTGATCTTAGGAGGAAAAAGAGGGTTTATAAGCTTTGGAAAAGTGGGCAGGCCACTAAGGAGGACTTTAAAGAAGTAGCGAGGCTGTGCAGGGACAAAATTAGGAAGGCCAAAGCTCATCTGGAGCTCAATCTGGCTACTGCCGTTAAAGATAACAAAAAACGTTTCTATAAATACATCAACACAAAAAGGAGGACTAAGGAGAATCTCCATCCTTTACTGGATGCGGGGGGAAACTTAGTTACAAGAGATGAGGAAAAGGCGGAGGTGCTCAATGCCTTCTTTGCCTCAGTCTTTAGCGGCAATACCGGATGTTCTCTGGATACCCAGTACCCTGAGCTGGTGGAAGGGGATGGGGAGCAGGATGTGGCCCTCATTATCCATGAAGAACTGGTTGGTGACCTACTACGGCACTTAGATGTGCACAAGTCGATGGGGCCAGATGGGATCCACCCAAGGGTACTGAGGGAACTGGCAGAGGAGCTGGCCAAGCCACTGTCCATCATTTATCAACAGTCCTGGCTATCGGGGGAGGTCCCAATCGACTGGCGGCTAGCAAACGTGACGCCCATCTACAAGAAGGGCCGGAGGGCTGACCCAGGAAACTACAGGCCTGTCAGTTTGACCTCAGTGCCAGGAAAGCTCATGGAGCAGATCCTCCTGAGAGTCATCATGCAGCACTTGAAGGGGAAGCAGGCGATCAGGCCCAGTCAGCATGGCTTTATGAAAGGCAGGTCATGCCTGACGAACCTGATCTCCTTCTATGACAGAGTGACGCGCTGGGTGGATGAGGGAAAGGCTGTGGATGTGGTCTACCTTGACTTCAGCAAGGCTTTTGACATCGTCTCCCACAGCATTCTCCTCAAGAAACTGGCTGCTCTTGGCTTGGACTGGCGCACGCTTCGTTGGGTTAGAAACTGGCTGGATAGCCGGGCCCAAAGAGTCGTGGTGAATGGAGCCAAGTCCAGTTGGAGGCCAGTCACTAGTGGCGTCCCCCAGGGCTCGGTGCTGGGGCCGGTCCTCTTTAATATCTTCATCGATGATCTGGACGAGGGCATTGAGTGCACCCTCAGTAAGTTCGCAGATGACACCAAGTTAGGTGCGTGTGTCGATCTGCTTGAGGGTAGGAAAGCTCTGCAGGAGGATCTGGATATGCTGCACCGATGGGCTGAGGTCAACTGCATGAAGTTTAACAAGGCCAAGTGCCGGGTCCTGCACCTGGGGCGCAATAACCCCAAGCAGAGCTACAGGCTGGGAGAGGAATGGTTGGAAAGCTGCCAGGCAGAGAAGGACCTGGGAGTGATGGTGGATAGTCGGCTGAATATGAGCCAGCAGTGTGCTCAGGTGGCCAAGAAGGCCAACGGCATCCTGGCTTGTATTAGGAACAGTGTGGCCAGCAGGGCTAGGGAGGTGATCGTCCCCCTGTACTCAGCTCTGGTGAGGCCGCACCTCGAGTACTGTGTTCAGTTTTGGGCCCCTCGCTACAAGAAGGACATGGAGGTGCTTGAGCGGGTGCAGAGAAGGGCGACGAAGCTGGTGAGGGGCCTGGAGAACAAGTCCTACGAGGAGCGGCTGAGGGAGCTGGGCTTGTTCAGCCTGGAGAAGAGGAGGCTCAGGGGCGACCTTATCGCTCTTTTTAGGTACCTCAAGGGAGGCTGTAGCGAGGTGGGGGTTGGCCTGTTCTCCCATGTGCCTGGTGACAGGACGAGGGGGAATGGGTTTAAGTTGAGCCAGGGGAGTTTTAGGCTAGATGTTAGGAAGAACTTCTTCACTGAAAGGGTTGTGAGGCATTGGAACAGGCTGCCCAGGGAAGTGGTGGAGTCACCATCCTTGGAAGTCTTCAAAAGACGTTTAGATGTAGAGCTTAGGGATATGGTTTAGTGGAGGGCTGTTAGAGTTAGGTTGGAGGTTGGTCTCGATGACCTTGAGGTCTCTTCCAACCTAGAAAATTCTGTGATTCTGTAATTCTGTGATTCTGTGAGTGAGAAAACAGCCTTGCAGGCGCCAAGGTCAGTGAAGAAGGAGGGGGAGAGGTGCTCCAGGCGCCAGAGCAGAAGTCCCCTGAGGCCTGTGGTGAGGACCATGGTGAAGCAGGATGTCCCCCTGCAGCCCATGGAGTACCACGGTGGAGCAGGGTTCCATGCTGCAGCCCGTGGAAGAGACCACAGTGGAGCAGGTGGCCCTGCACCGATGGAGGCTGCCGCCTGTGGAAGACCCCTGCCGGAGCAGATTCCGGGCCGGACCTGTAGCCCGTGGAGAGGAGCCCACGCAGGAGCAGGTGACCTGGCAGGAGCTGCTGCCCGTAGGGGAGCCAGTTTGGAGCAGTTTTCTCCTGAGGGATGGACCCCGTGGTACAGATCCATATCTGGAGTAGTTCTGGAAGAGCTGCTGCCTGTGGGAAGCCCACGCTGGATCAGTTCATCAAGGACTGCATCCCGTGGGTGGGATGCCACAGCACAGGGGACGAGAGTGACCGAGAAGGAGCGGCAGAGAAGAAGTGCTGTAGACTGACCATAACCCCCATTCCCCCATTCCCCTGCGCCGCTCGGGGGGAGGAGATGGAAGAGGGTGGATGGGGGGAGGGAAGGTGCTTTTGGTTTCTTTCCTTTGTTTCTCACTTCTCTAGCTTGTTAGTAATGAGCAATAAATCTTACTATCTTCTTATGCTGAGTCTGTTTTGCCCGTTACAATAATTATTGTGTGATTTTCTCATCCTTATCTCAACCCTTGAGCCCTTTTTCACATATTTTCTCCCCCTTCCTCTTTGAGGAGGGGGAGTGAGAGAGCGGCTGTGGTGGAGCTCGGCTGCCCACTCGAGCGGAACCACGACAACTGGCCAAAGCAGAGATTTGGAAAGAAAATAGTATTAATATTATTAAAATATTACAATTAAATAATATTATCACATTATTATTTTATTATTATTAAATTACAATTATTATTATTTAATAAAATTAATAATAATTGTGTATTAAAATATAATAATTATTATTTAGTATTTTAATAATAATAATATAATATTATAATTATAATTATATGATAATAATTATAATTAATAATTATAATAATTATTATAATTATTATATTAATTATAGTTGTTATTATTATAATTATAAAAATAAAAGACATGGCTACTTTAAATTCCTTTAGAGTGTAGATGTTGCAGCTATTCCGGTCCTCCAAATCAAATTGTGTTACGGTACTAACAGTGTAAAAAGTCCTATCACTTTCCTCTTGATATCAACTAAATGTTTGTGGCAACTGACTGGTAGTTTGCTATACATTTTTGCTACACTATATAACCTAATATAACACCTTATGTACTTTATAGAAACATTTGTAACATTTTTTTTCCTGTACTAGATTATTTTATTTTATTTTATTTTATTTTATTTTGTTTTATTTTATTTTATTTTATTTTATTTTATTTTATTTTATTTTATTTTATTTTATTTTATTTTATTTTATTTTATTTTATTTTATTTTTATTGTTTTTTGTTTGTTTTTGTTTGTTTCATTTTATTTTATTTTTTTATTATTTTTATTGTTTATTATTATTTTTTTATTTTTTAACTTCATGCAAATAGTGCAGGCATTTGGTTCTTGAGTCAGAAACAAAACATTTGGTTCTTAAGTCAGAAACAAAATTTTTGCAAAGTAATCAGCACATAGATTTCGCCAGGGGAGTTTTAGGTTAGATGTTAGGAAGAACTTCTTTACTGAAAGGGTTGTGAGGCATTGGAACAGGCTGCCCAGGGAAGTGGTGGAGTCACCATCCCTGGAAGTCTTCAAAAGACGTTTAGATGTAGAGCTTAGGAATATGGTTTAGTGGGGACTGCTAGCGTTAGTTCAGAGGTTGGACTCGATGATCTTGAGGTCTCTTCCAACCTAGAAAATTCTGTGATTCTGTGATTAGATGGTGTCCTCAGATTTCCTTTTTGCAAATTAAATGGGTACTGTACATATCTTTAGAACAAGGATAATATCACAGTATACAGAGAGAGGGAGAAAGAGAGAGAGATAGAGAGTATATCTATCTCTACTGTCTTGATTTCAGATTTAATTACACCACAACCAGGAAGTAATAGTTTGTATCTTATTGCTTGTTATCTGTAATAACACTGTAGATACAAAATGAAAAGGAACAACAAAAAAATGTCATGTTTGCAGTATTCAAAACTTACCTGCATCTTACCTGCATCTTCATAATGTTTGCTGGTTTAAACTATTTCAGCTCCTGTTGTTCCCCCCCCACACACACTTTATTCCTCATTCTTGTTGTTTCTTTTGACCTTTGTTTGTTTGTTTGTTTGTTTGTTTGTTTGTTTTTTACCTTGTTTTACTTATTTATTATGTTCTTAGGTTTTATTTTTCTTTAGGTTTCATTTTTGTATTGTTTCTGTCATCTCTTGCCCTCTGTTATTGCAACCTTGTCCCTTCCACCTTGCTCAACATATCCACTCTGTACAGAGGATTCTTTATATTTCTCTAGTGCCTTCCTCTTATTTTCTGTATAAAACTAAAGCTTGTTCAGTGTGTATAGGACCTGCAGAACTACTGACTCAATCCGCTTTTTTTTTTTTTTTTTTTTGGTCTTAATAAAGCTAGTTTCCTCTTAGGTTTCTTTTGAAAGAAAAACCTGCATTTTTTCTAGTTAGAAACTGACTAGCCAACTAGTCACTTCTTGACTAGTCACCACTTGATAGGTACTGTTGACCTTTCGGTGCTTTTTGGGTTCCTGAATAGTAATCCAGAGCTTCTTCCATAGGCAGTCCAAATTGCTAGGCATACTTATATCACAGATTGCTTCAGAAGCATTGAACTAAATTAAAATGAGCACAAGTGCAACAGTCTAGCAGTTTGTGCACTTTATTCAGAAATTGAATTCTTGAGAAATTAAATTATTTGTTCAGAAATTGAATTCAGTTGCCTTAACAAGGGACTTGAGAGCTAGTTGAGGTTTTCTATAGTAATCTGTCTTAACGAAGTCAATTTCACAGGAACACTAGTCTCCTATTGACTTTTTAGCATATCTCTGAAACACAAATAGTTGTCTCAGACCACCATAGAACACTTTAAGCAGCACCAGAAATATGTTTCAAAAGAAGAGACAGATCCTTCTCCCTACGTAGATTAGTCTGTGAGCAGTGTCCAAACTTCCACAACAGTAAATGCCATTCTATTCCTGTCTTTTGATGTAGACCAGTGAGCTATTCATGTTGTCCAAATGTGGAGACTTAAGATTCTCAGGTGAACTGTTTTCTTTGAGCCCCACAGAAGGTATTGGTTGGCAGCTTCGTCTCTGTAGTGCCAGAGTTTCATCTGTACCAGTACCTGTAGCTGGAGGCACACAAATTTCCAGAGTTCTGGTATTGTTCATTGTGAGTTGCAAACTATGATCTGAACTCTCTACAACTCCAAGTATAATTTTGGGTTCCTCTGCTGCTGGTTGATGTGATTGTCTTTCTAAAAAATGTAGTGCTGTATACAAGTGATCCTGAAAGTTTACATACCTATATACATAATATACCTGTCCAAAATAACAGTCTTATCTAATGAAACGTGCCAGTTGTCACATTTCAGTGCAAAAATGCAATTAGAAATCTGTATTATACCCAGTTCTGCTTAACACACCAGATATGCCATTTCTTGGATCTAGACCAAGATTTATAAAGTATTTCTAACAAAACAAGGTTTTGAATAGTTTCCTATTTTCAAGGTAGTAACTTTGTAGCAGGCACAGTTGGAACAGTCAGACAGCGAGGAAATCAACAAAAGAAGGTGACCCACTTGCCCTTTTGTTTGTTAACAAAGAAGGCCTTGTGAGTAGTGTGATGTTTGGAGGCTGTGTTGGGTAATAGAGGTCACAAGATGGTAGAGTTCTTGATCCATAGGGAAGCAAGGAGGATGAGCAGAACATCTACTTTGAATGTTCATAGGATTGATTTTGACCTATATACGGACCTGCTTGAAAGAGTCCCTTGTGAGTGTACTGGGTCTGGCTGGGATGTTAACTTTCCCTGCAGCAGCCCATACTGCGTGGTGCTCTGCACTTGTAGCTAGAACAGCACTAGTATCACACCAGTGTTGTGTCAGCTACTGAGCAGTGCTGGCACAGCATCAGGACTCTCTCTAACCCTCCTAGGGGGTGGGCAAAAAAGTGAGAAAAGAAACATCACCAGGGCAGCTGACCTAAATAAAGGGATATTCCATACCATATGGAATACCATCATACCATATGATGTCACACTCAGCAATTAGAGGTGGAAAAAGGAAGAAGAGGGGAGGGGTGGGTTCTCGTTTTGAAAATGTCAGTCCTCCCCTCGAACACCGGCTATGTGTGTTGAGGCCCTGCTTCAAGGACGTGGTCAAGCATCACTCATTTGTGGGAAGTAGAGAGTAATTTCTTTCCTCTGCACTTCCACATAGCCGTTATTTGTTTTGTTTTGTTTTATTTTTTATTTTTTTTTTCACTTTCCCCTCCCTTTTCCCTTTTCTTTTTTTTTTTTTTTTTTTTCCCTTTAGTTAAATTGTTTAGTGAATAATAATCTTTCCTTAATATTTTTTTTCCTTTAGTTAATTTATCCTTATCTCAACCCATGAGTTGTTCTTTCCCTTACTTCTTACTTCTTTTCAGAGAAGCTGAAAAGTCCTTGACTTTTTGTAAGCACTGCTCTGCAACAACTAAAACACACATCAGTGTGTTACCACCACTATTTTCATCAAAAAAGCAAAACAGCATCAAAATAACAAATCAAGAAAACACAGCATTATACAAGCCACTGCAAAGAACAATTAACTCTATCTTATCCACACCCATGTCAGAATTAGAAAAATATATATATATATGTATATATAATTTATTCACAGTACAGACCACAGATGAGTAGTAGAAATACTGGGGGCAAAGATAAGCATTCTTCTCCATCCAGAAGTAAAATTTCAGATACTTGCTTTGATTTTAGATGATAGCTGTTATGACATTTATTATAGACCATCAATAAAACATGCTGATAGAGCTGCATTCTTGTAGTGGGTTTATGTGGCAAGGTTTTGGTATCAGGAGGCCATAGACTACCTGTGTTTTGCCATTTTCTTAAATATCTTTTCCGTGTCCTCTGAGGGGACCGCTGCAACTGGCTGGAACACATTGTGTCCAGCATGGAGCAGCCCTGCCCTCTCCTCACAGACACAACTCCTGCAGCCTCCTATGGCTGACACCTGGACACCTACACACAGTGCAGTTTAGAAGACAGACTTTTTAAAGTTCTCTGTGAGAACCCAGCCCCTTTTTGAGATGCCTGAACTTTTGTCAAATTTTCTTGAAATTTTCCAGTAGTTTCAAAGTTACTGAACCAAGTTTCCACAAGTGTGCCCTAGAATCCAACAAAAACATGTTTTGCAGGAGGATAAGGATTCACTGTATAATCTTGCATGTAAAATTGGAAGTTATAACTCTCCTTAAGGAGAATTTAGTAGCATACCTATGGGTAAGTTAATAAAGAAGTGCTGAGATGACTGCAGAAAACAGAATGGACCACTGGGTGGTGAATCTTTTCATGAAAGCAAGCAGTCTTAGGACAAAGTGTACAAGCCTTGGCTGCTATTGTCAGAACTTTCACAGGATTTCATAGCAACAATGCAAATCCGTTTGGAATTCATAGTGACAATGCAAAGCTGTTCGGGTGGAGAAAATAAATTAATCCATATATTTCACATCAGGAATACATTCTTTAGCCACCGGGTACAGAAGGAAAAGAAAACAAGCAAACAAAACAAAACAACACTTTATTTTTATTTATTTATTTTTCCACCAGGGAACCAGTAAATGTAGTATGCAACACTCTGCCTGTTTCTGGAAAGAAGCAGAGTTTAAAACAACTTTCTAGAGAAAATATTCTAGTGTGCAGCGGGTTGCATGCAGCTAAGCACCATACAGCTGTTCTCTCACTACCCCTCCTCAGAAAGGCAGAGGGAGAAAATATAATATAATAAAATATAATATATTTTCTCATACTGAGAAAAAGACTCAGTATGAGGAGATTAATGTTATTTGTTTCCTATTACTAACAGACAAGAGCAGTGAGAACTAAAAGCGAACTAAAACCAACTTCCTCTCATTCACCTCCCCTCTTCCCAGAGCTGCACAGAGGAATGGAGGTTGCAGTCAATCCATAACGCTTCTTTGCCACTCTTCTTCAGTCTCTTCTAGGCTCCACCATGGGGAGCCTACACCCATAGGATGTACTCCCTCCCAAACTGATCCTATGTGGGCTTCCCAAAGACTGAAGTTCTTCAAGAATTGTTTCACATTGTATCCATAATATGGGTTACAGTCCCTCTGGAACAGACTGCTCAAGTATGGGTCCACCACAGGTGGCAGCTCCCAACAGACCACTAACTCCATTGTGTACTCTTCTCCATGGGCTGAAGTTTTGGCCAAGGATCTGCTCCTGTGTGGGCTCCCTGTGTGCCATACTCACTCATACTCATGGATTTTCTCACAGGCTACATCGGCTCTACAGTGGTGGAACCATGGACTGCAGAGGGACAGCCTGCTCTACCACTGTCTTCTCTGCAGGCCGCAGGGAAATCTCAGCTCAGAGTACCTATAGTGACTCACCCCCACCTCTTTCTTCCTTGACCTTAATGTGTCTGCAGGGTTGTTTCTCTCTACATTTTCTCAGTACTCTTTCTCACAGATTTTGCAGTGGTTTTTAGCCTTTCTTAGATATGCTCTTGCAGAGGCACAACTAATGTTACTCTGTTATAGCTTTGGCCAACTGCAGGTCCCATTCTGAGTGGGCTAGAAATAGCATTTGTTTAATATAGGGCAACTTCTGAACTCATCTCATATTCTCAAAAATGCCATCCCTATAGCATGCATACTTGTGCTGCCAAAACCTTGCCACATAAACTCAATACACCATGTTTTGTTGCTTACACTTACTGAAATATCTTCTTGTCCACTGTAAAAAGACATTATAAATTTATATAGACAGTAATTTAAAACGCAACTTTGTTGTCAGTCATTTCATAGTTGATTGCTTTAAATACCATTCCGACAATCAGATCCTCTTATGAACTGTGTGAGAGTTGTAGAACTATGTCCTTTAATTTTATGACCCAAACTAATTGGGTAGCTATGACCCCAAACTAATTGCAGCAATAGTAAATCTTCTACAACATATGTTCTCTGTGAATTTAAGTTTGAATCTTCAAACTACACAATGAATACTGTTAGACTTACTTAGTTGCATTCTGTCCACGTGTTGTCTGTCTCCTACTTCCCAAGTCTATAATAAGTAATTTTTAATGCAATTTGTGACTCTGCAGTCTGGGTTAAAAAACAAACAAACAAAAAAAGACAAACAAACAAACAAACAAACAAAAAACACTTCACTAAGACAGCAAAGGGGGGATTAGAAATAACCAATTTGATTTCCCTTTCCTCTGGCCAGTCCACTCATCCATACAAGAACTGGCTGATGTTTGGTGTCTGTTGTCTATTGCCTCCTGTTGTGTGTTTGGGATGGTAGATGTTCTAATGCATATAGTAGAAAGAGAAAGAGTCATTCCGGTTAGAAGAGTTGTGTGATGGAAATCTGCAGCAAACTGTCTTTAATTTATTTGTCTCATGAACAACTTCTTTACAAACTGGGGGTGACATCTGGGACCAGAAATTTTTTATCATTCCCCTCCTGTCCCCTTTTAACTCTTCCTCCCAAAAGCACCTAAATACCTCTTTTTTTTATGCTTTTGGTTCCTTCTCTAAGCATCACATAATAAGCCCTGTGCAGTCCTGAATTGCTCCTCTTCCTCTGCATCCCGTAATGTGTCCCACATCTCTAAACAACATAGAATCCTTAGTCTAAAAGATAGATGATCCTGAGAGCTGTCCCCACTCATCCTGATGGGCTTTACACCTGAACAATGGGGCTCATGGCTCTACTGGAACAGCCTCGGGAGGAGCCCAAAGTCTGTTCCTCAGGTATCCTTAATTTAGGATCCTGTGTGCCATTCTGCATCCATATACTCCTATGGGCTTGTGGAGATGAGCCTTTGATGGGCTGTCATGTGATGATGGGCCCATAAAGACTATTGTGCGATATGTATTTACAATCTCTGTAAAGACTACTTTTTTTAGTAAGCTAAATGGGATTTTGGCTACTTGGCTGCTTGGCATTAGGTAATACTAATTTATGGCAGTTACTATCTATGTACTATGGTGAAAATGTGGTTATCAGTGTCCTTAATGACTGTGGAGATTGTCAGCTTAATCATTAAAGGGGTTCTATTATTATTATTATTTTTATTTATTTATTTATTTACTAAAAAATATGTCACCTTTGTTTTAATAACCTATCAGTTAAGACTCTAGTTTTATTACAACAAATCATAATGGATTATGCTGTTATAGCATCTACCTGTCTGGCAAAAATGAAGAAAAGATTAAATCTTGCTCAAAACAGTGCTGTTCATTCATTTTATTTTGTCCATCAAATACAACTCCAATTCAGATTCTAAGTTACGAGCAGGACAAGATAAGGAACAAACTGCATAGTTATGGTCACAGAATCACAGAATTTCTAGGTTGGAAGAGACCTCAAGGTCATCGAGTCCAACCTCTGACCTAACGCTAGCAGTCCCCACTAAACCATATTCCTAAGCTCTACATCTAAACGTCTTTTGAAGACTTCCAAGGATGGTGACTCCACCACTTCCCTGGGCAGCCTGTTCCAATGCCTCACAACCCTTTCAGTAAAGAAGTTCTTCCTAACATCTAACCTAAACGTATGATTTTACGTTTACGTACGAGTTTATGTTACGTAAACACGTATGATTTTACGTGTGAAACAGTTTCATCTTTTTTTTTTTTTTTTCTATAAGATGTTATTGAGAATTCTACTTCATATGAAAAAAATAAAATATAAAAAATAAGTCAATGCTGCCGTGTAGAATAATATTCAGTCTTGATCTTGGAATGTATGATTAGTATCCTGATGTTATTATATTATTTTTTTCCTGTCTCTTCATTTTCTACATATCTTGAATAATCTTACTTGTTGTCTGTCTCAACATACCTGGAATCTCTACTTCATGAACATATCATATTAAATTATACAATTATTTTTTATATGTTATACATATCATATATTATAATATATAAATAATAATATGTGATTCTGTGATTCTGTGATTAATGTTAATCACCTGAGACAAGAGAACTATATATTTTATTTTATTTTATTTTATTTTATTTTATTTTATTTTATTTTATTTTATTTTATTTTATTTTATTTTATTTTATTTTATTTTATTTTATTTTATTTTATTTTATTATTTTATTTTATTTTATTTTATTTTATTTTATTTTATTTTATTATTTTATTTTATTTTATTTTATTTTATTTTATTTTATTATTTTATTTTATTTTATTTTATTTTATTTTATTTTATTTTATTTTATTTTATTTTATTTTATTTTATTTCTTAATTATAACAACATATTAGTTTCCTGAAATTGAGAAAACCTACAGGCGTCACAATTATGTTTATATTATCTGTGGTTCATATTTTCCCAGTGTTCATAAACATTACTCCTGAACTAGTTCTTTCTAACTCTGCCAGGAGACCAGTAAGTCTATGTAATTAAAGAAATATATTAAACAAGAAACTAAGATCTTAAGTGAAATTACAACAGTACTTGCTAATATTCAAACACACCAAACTTTCCTGTCTCAGAAATGTCTCAAATTTGTGCTTTAATTCCACATTTAATTCTAATAAACAATATTATCTGCACCTAGTTTATTTCTATCTGAATTTGAAAGGTGAGAAGCTGTATCTTCCTAAATTGTATAGCAGTGTTTCTTGTGACTCTGTGATCAGATGTATAATATGAGCAGGTTATCTTAACTGAACTAGTTTTAGTCTAGGAATGATTTAAATATATCCCTTTAGTAGCCATGTGTCTGAATAACACTGCTGAAAATGGTAACATATAATATTCTTGTTAACCAAGATTGCTGCCTTCTCAAGTTATTAAATGATATTTTAAAAGATTTGACAGTTTACTTGATAATGTGCAATTAATAGGAGAATTAGAATAATAAGGTAATTAACAATCTATTTTAGTTTGATTTGCTCATTTTTATTTTGTGGATCCCTTTCCCACTGTTGCTCTTTTTAGATAGTAAACTACATTAAAAAAGTGAGTGGCACTTCATTTTGAGAGATGAAGCTAAGGCATGTGAAAATTAAGGATTTTTTATCCAATAAGAGGATACCTACCTAGTCTTAGCAGGCGTACCACACCACCACAGACCATATGTATATGAAGATTATGATGCCAAGGATTTGCCCAGAAAAGTTGTGAATGCCTCATCCCTGGAAGTATTCAAGGCCAGGTTGGATGGGGTTCTAGGCAACCTGGTCTAGTGCAAGGTGTCCTTGCCTATGGCAGGGATTGGGAACGAGATGATCTTTAAGGTCCCTTCCAACTCAAATTATTCTATGGTTCTATTAAATTTCTAAGAAGTCTTCTTACCTTTTCATTTTGGCCTTCTGAACCCTTAGACTACTAGCACCTATGTCATTAGAATGAACATTTTACCTCAGGCATTTTTTGTGTAACTCATTTTCCCTATATTTTCACCTAATTTTTAACTATAGATCTCACTCAGCACTATGATGTAACTACTCCTTAACAAAAATAGTCCCCCAAAATGATTACAAGTGATACGTGGTTTAAACCTGTAGCAGTCTGGCCTATTGTTTAGAAGTGCTTCTTCTCCACTGAATCTTTGGAAGGATACTCCTTTTTTTGGTCCTTTATTAATCTTTATGTTCATGCTAGGACTATTCATATGTCAATTTGCATATACAAATATTCCAAATGTATCTTCAAAAATAGAAAAAAATAGTCCTTAACAACTGTGTTACTCTGTGGAAAGGAAATTAAAATGTAGAAAGTCAACATAATCATAGTAAATCATTAGTTACTCAAAAATTTCAATATTCTCTGATGCAGAATCTAAGTTTAAATTCAGAATGATTTTTATATATATTTTTTATATTTTTTAAAAGTAAATTACAAGATCCTGTAATTAGGAAATAATTAATTGCAAAAGGAATTAATTCATTTTTGAATGGCAGATAGTGTACTTTGGAAAAGCAGGTCACCTGCTTGAATGGAGGTGATTCTAACTTGGAGCTTTGAAAAGATATTTTTGTTGTTACTCACTCAAGCAACTATGTAAAAAAAAAACATCTAAGATTTCCCCTCCAGAAAAAAAGAGACTGAGTAAATAATAAGAGCAGAGATTGAAAGAAAGGTTATTATTGCTACATCTGAACTAGTGAGACATTAATGTTTTCAGGATCCAAGGTTCACAAGCACATCCCATATCATAGTGATGAGCTGGAAAATAGTATTCTCTTAATACTCTAGCTTTCATACGAAGGTCACAGGCTGTAAAGGAGCCTGTCTCTCAGTCTAAATAGACCCTATCCTGAGGAAGAACAAGGGGACAAAAGGTTAATGTCTAGCTTATAAATATTTGAAATTCTGCTAGCTCAAACCACTAGACAAACCAAAGCCACTCTAGTGAGTTTTGACTTCTGTTTACTCACTCAGACGCTGCTAGGCAGTACCTTTTTATGATTCATATACATTTGTAGGGAAGTCTACAACATTTCAGCAGAAAAGTATATGAAAACAGAAGAACTTGTTTGTATTCATATTCACTACTTGTACTTAAAGTGTATGTCAGTTACTTGTGGAAATTTTGAAAGATGCCCTCTATCATCAAGAAATATTATAATTAAGAATTTTTACTATCTTTATACTAAAATGTTATTCAAAACCTCTGCTTTTATTATTATTATTTTAATTAGTGAACTATATAAGCAATATTAATGACCTGTTTCTGCCTGAATGACTTGAAAGCATCTAATAAAGAGGAAACAGGGGTGGTGAATATCTGGTTAGTGCTAGTCCTGTTACGTATACCTGTGTTTGGGAGACAGTATATATGCAAAGATGTTATGTGATCTGAGAACCATGAATGACTTTAAGATAGCTACTTTATCACAAATCTTCTGCGTATAATTGTTGAAGAATCTTTTTACAGAGCAATAAACAGGAAGCCAAGCTATTAAATAAAATTGTCATCGTTAACTTGTGCTATAAACAAGCTAATGAACTTGACATACACAAAATTAAAAGATTGTTTAAAGATAAATATGACAGTTATATTATATGTAAATATGTTATTCATAAAATAGCTCCTTATCGTCTTATGTTGCACTGTTTTGTAGTACGCATGGTATACCCTGTTCTAGTTTTCTTCAAGAGTTCAGTTAGAATACAGAAAAATTAGAACAAAATGAAACAAAATCATAGAAGATAAGGCTACTAAACTTGTTTTCTGTTAGTACTTATATTTGGTTTATGTGGCCAAGTTTTGGTAGCAAGGTGGCTGAAAGGGTGGTGTGTGAGAGGAGTCCAGAAGCTTGTGAATTTTAAAGAAAATCTTGTTTTATACAGCTCCAAAAGGGATTCACTACTGGCCAAAGGTGAACTGAGGAGTGATACTGGTGGCACCACTGTGATAACATATCTAAGAAAAGAAAAGGAGAAGATAAAGTCAGAGTGAGGAAAAACAGAAGAGCTGAGGAGGGGGTGGTGGGGAAGAAGAAATTGGAAACCTAGAAGAGTGTGTGTCCATACCACTAAGACAGGGTCACCTTGTTATGCTCTGCACCTTCACCCTTTGGTGAGGAATACCAGGGATAACATTTTGTTAGCACTATTATCATACATTATTAATGCAGGAAGCATATTTGTCAATGGAAATTCCAAATCTGTTATATCTGTCACTTTATTAAATACATTCAACTTTGTGAAACTGTCTCAGTGAAAGTCGTTAGCAGGGCTCTGAAACGAGCAAACACTGGACTCTTGTAAGTCCCCTTTAACACAACACACCTCACAGTATGACCAATATCGGAGAAGTTCATGAAGAAAAGCAGTCTGTGGGAAGTCCATGCAGGATCAGGTCTTGAAGGACTGTATCCTGTGGGAGGGACCCCATGGTGGAGCAGGGAAGAGAGTGAGGAGGAAGGAGGAGAGAATGGAAGCATTATGGACCCATTATGTAACCCCTCTGTGCAACTCTGGGGAGAGGTAGAATTGTGTGGAGGAGAACTGGGTGCTTTATGTTTGCTTTTACTTTCTCACTGCTCTAGTCTGTTAGTAATATTCCTATTACTAAAAAAATACTATAAATAACATCCTTATTCTGAATTTGTTTCACCTATGATGGTAATCGGTGAGTGACCAGTGAACTCACTGTCTTTATCTCAAACCATGAAGGTGTTTTTTTCCCATCATATTTTCTCCCACTGTCATTTTCTTTTGAAGAGAAAGAGTGGGAGAGCAGTATGGTGGAGGCTATCAGTGTTGAACTACCACAGCACTTAATACTTTGTAAGTGATAAAAGAGGTTGTAGAATATCATTGCAATAAGTTTCAGACAAATTCCATTTTTCTTGTCCTGATTTATTCAGAAAACTCCTATTCACAGGTAAATTCTATACACAAGCTTCTATGATTATTCTAAGTCCATTTAAGATTTCACAATACCTGAAATTCCTCAATTTTATTTTTATTTTTTTGTTGTGACAGGCAGGACTACATACAATTCCACAGTCTGCTGAGGACTGTTGGACTGATATTTTGGCTTTGTTTTCCTTGTAAATGTTGGCAGTCTCAAATATGTTGTCTCAGTCATCTGCAGACAGTCTTCATTGCTGTGAACTGGGAATATATTTTACAAGTTTACTCTCATAAAATAGATAGGCAAGGGGTTTAATAACAATTATTTAAGAAAAAAAAATATGGTTTTAGGATGCATATTTTAAAATGAAATCAGTTTTATTGTGGTACATATGCATGGGCAGGATAGAAACTGGAGCAAATTTTAATGCAAGATGATACTTTTTGCTGCAAAACATATATAAGGAAACACCAATTCATATAATTCAATAGACTCCTCTTTAGATTTTTTTTTTGCATTAGGCAAATAATAATGTTCTGGTTTGTGAAATGTTTTTATCACAACTCTTTTGTTCTTCCTGAAACTTTTAGGATTCTTACTATGAGATTTAATAACTGATAAGGAAACTGCTGATTTTAGAGATTTAACAATATAGAAAAACAAAACAAAACTAAACAAACAAACAAACAAAAAGCAAAAACATGATTCTATTCTTCCTTATTTCTGATTCAGCTATAAAATTTGAGTTAAATTCAGTGAAGAAAAAAACAAAAGATTACCAGTGTAAGAAACAAACAGATATTAAATTTCATGTACTTGAAGGGAATATTAGAACAGCTTTAAAAATTACATTACTTCCATACCTTTATTATATATGACATTAGATATTTTTAACTCATTCCTTTTATGTAGGTTTATTTATATGTTCAATTGAAAGTATAGTTACTCTTAAATTAAAAACAAAACAAAACAACAACAACAACAACAACAAAAACACAGGACCTACAAGATCTGCTCTTACAGTCCTGAAAATTATTCTTTGTTCCTTGATATGCACTCTTCTGGCTTATTATGCTAGAAAAATGGAAACCTTTATTTATTATTGGTGGCCATAATCCTAGCCACCTTTGTACTTTGGTAGCATTTTAAGTTCAAAATATTTCAATTGGTTAGTGCCGGGCATGTCTCTTGGCAATAAAATGCTATTCCACATCATTTCTGTTTCCAGTAGAACTTAAATAAGATTTAGATGGCTAGCAACTCAGCCTGGGGGTTTGTATATGCCTAAAACATTTGCTTCAGGTAGCATTCTTAGATTGTGTAATTTCCACAAAAATACACTCCAAGAAATATGGTTCATTAAAAACAAAACAAAACAAAACAAAAAACCCTACATGTAAATTGTAAATTGCTTTCTTCAAATGTCACAAAAAGGGGAGTGCCACCTTATACATATATATATATATTATTTTTTTTCATACACATAAATAAAAAAATCACATAGAAATAGCAATATATTTGGAAACTAAGAAAGATTATAGAAAGTGACTATGAGCTTCTAATTATAGATCTTTCTTTTTTTATTCTAATGACCTGGAAATTCCACTTAGAATGTATTAGTTTGTTTGTTTACTGTGTTTTGTTTTGTTTTGTTTTCCAATATTTGCAACAACAAAGCTGTGAAACTATTTTTGTGGGAATAGAAAATTAAAGAAAACGTCTTGTCCAGGAAGAATATTTTTGTTGGCATGGCAACAGATAGGGAGGAATTTCAGAAGAACTCTGTGCAAGATGCTCACACTGAATTTCCTTGTGCTGTCAATAACATCATTGGATTGAAATCTCTGGGATTATAATGAAACAGGATCATGAAAAAGATCGTGTTTCAATTTCATTTTTCCTGTTGATATTTAGTTGACTTTCTTAATGTACTTATTATTATGTAATTATTTCCAGAATTCTACACAATTTTTCATAAAAATATGTGTGGTGACGTAATGTAAAAAATAAAAATAAAAAATCGGCCAAATACTTTTACATATTGCACAACTGACTACTTTAGAATTGTTAATTAGGAATAGAAGTGGGGTAGTAATAAAAGATTTTTCAACCTCTTTGAAGCACAGTGAGTCAATTAAAAATATTTCTGCAAAATATCCTAGAACTGTTTCAGTCATTACTGTGTACTAAAGCTTGAAATTAATTTATACTGAAGCTAGAAAAGAAAAAGAAAAGAATAAAAATTGTTGACTTAATTTCCATGGATAATTCCATGGTACAGACACCAGCAGCTCACTATGCAAGATATCATCACAGCAATTCTCTATGAATAATATACAAAGCCATACTTAGCAGTATGGCTTTAAAAAATAATCCTTTGAAAAAAAATGTGAATTACATCATTAAACGGTATCATTGAGAAGGGTCAGAGTGTTTTTAAGCAGAGAGCTTTCAGGAAGTGCAGAATAAAGTAGTTAATCTACAAAACTCCTTTAAATCATTGTATTAGAAAGGTCACAAGCACATAAGTATGATTTAAACATGCTTTGCTAATTCCTAAAAGAATGACTATTCTACAACAGCCTATGCACTATATCTATGCAAATAAATTATTTTTTACATAGACTGATATAAAAAAGTCATTAAAGAGAAGTCCAATTTGGGTTTACAAGCAAAATTGAACAGCAGAAGCAACAGCAACAACTTCTCATTTAAAATGAGAGACATTCAAGTATAATATTTTATTTTGTTTAACAGTGTATAGTCCTCATAGTAGGTCATAAAATAAAATTTGTCCTTCATAAGATAATTTAATAAATCCAGCAGTGGTTTGCCAGAAGGGACAGTGAACTCAGAAGGTAAATTAACACCCAAAAGTCCATCAAAAATAGCTGCCCTCAAAGCTGCTGTAGACAGAATCCATCAGAAGTGCACTTAGAAAAGCCTGATAGTATTTTAATTTATGGAGAACACTTGTGGGCCATTTATTGTTGCTAGGAATTACATAAGCTAATTGATTCAGCACAGGTGCATATAATTGAGATATCTGCCTAAAAGTCTGGATTTGACTTTTAATTTACTCTAGTAGTTTTGCAGATATAGTGAAAATTTAGTTCACAGGAATTTTTAAAAGAAAATGGGCAATGATATTTAAGACAGTCTCACTATCTGAACAGGAAAAAATAACTTGACTGTGAGAAAGTACTGTAGCAAGATCTATTGTACAACACCATTCAAGCAAGTGATAATTTTATTTATTTCAATATTTCACAGTTAACCTAGTGAAATAGTTTTATCAACTATAAAAAAATGTACATTAGAATTTTGAGGCTTAAACTAGTTAAACCTTCATAATAAAAAAAAACAACTGGGATAGTGTTCCATAATACATTATTAGCAATGGTTCCAATTCCATCTGCTTTATTTATACATTTATTTATTTATTTATTTACTTTTAGGACATTCAGACTTTTATTTTGTTATGAGTTTGTGGTCTTTAAATATTAAAGGATACTACAGATACTACAAATCTTTAAAATTAGAGATTTGATTTAATATTTCTAAATATATATTTAAAATGGAAATTCTTAACCCTTTAACTTTCTTGTGGGACATTTTCATGGACTCTTAAGAAACACCAGTAGTTCTTTTCTTTAATTGTTATTTATACATTCAAATTTGTTTATGAAAATAATTTCTCATTTATACACAGGACTAGTGTCTGGTGCTCTCATACACATTTTCTAAAGAAACAAAAACAAAAACAAACAACAAAGACCAAAAAAAAAAACAAACCAGCATGTTGCAAAGCTTAACTTTTTTATGTGTTTTGTCAACTGTTTTTTTTTTTTTTTTTTTCTAAAGCAGATCCATAGGTTCCTAAGTGGTAAAACAGGAACTTAAAGGTACATGCAAATAACTTACAATATTTGATAATAGTGATTAAACTAGGTAACATTAAATGCCCAGGAGAGGGGTACAGGTTACATCTTTATGTCTTGAGGCTTAGTCCCAGATTCCATAGTGAATTAAACCTGTAGCTTCAGGTACATAGGATCAATGCAAGAGCATGACTTAAATCCCTCAAGGTTTTAAAATATCAAATCTTCTAAAAGATGTTTTTCATGTAAGACATATCAATGCAATTACACCAGTATGGTGGTGAAAACCATTCAGCAGCTACTTATGGGAGGAAGGGAGGGAGTAAGGGAGGGAGGGAGGGAGGGAGGGAGGAAGGAAGGAAGGAAGATCACAAGAATGAAAAGTGGCTATCAGATGTACTGATATCTAATACCTGAAGCAGTGAAGACCAACCTCCGTCATGTAACTTGAAGGACTTTTTTTTTTCTGTTAGGGATTAATCACAAACTGCATTTAAAAAAACATTGGAAGTAGTATTTGAGTTCTAGGATTCACCGTTTCTGACTGAATGTCACCCAGTTATAAAAAAATGATCAGAAAACATACAAACAAAAAATCTTAATTCTGTACAGCACAGTAGAACAAGTGTAGCAATAAAGACATGTAGTACCCTCAAGCTATGCAGAGTCATAATCTGTAGTATGGCTATTAGGAGACCACCTAAAGCTATGGGATATCCAGTTTTAAACAGCCTTCATCTGAGAAGAATGATTATTTTTCTCTCACATGCTATGTTTTTCCTAACAATTCAAAAGACAACCTACTTAGAATATGATATAATCTACCTACCTTTTGTTTATCATATGTACCTTGTTCTTTTTTATTATTATTATTATTAATAATAATAATTATTTAGTCAGAAATGTGAGAAGATAAAAAGGAAGGGAAGTACTAAAAAGTCCCTTATATATATATATGACAGCTGATCTAGGCATGAACAGAAAATTTAAATGTAAACTAAAAATTAACATCACTCATTGGATATGTTGTTTCATATATTACTAGTGTTTTTATTTTTTTTTTATTATTTTATTTTCTAAACATGAATATAAGCTTTTGCCTCAGCATGATGTCTATTTAATGTCTGAAGCCTTTTTATTCACTTTAGCAAATAATCAGAACAGTTTGCATATTTGCATATAGATTTTACATCATCAGTATGCCTTTAAGATTAACATTTTATTATTATTATTATTAATAATTATTTCTTATGGATAAACTTACTTTCATTGCTTCATTCTGTTGAATTTCTCTGGTATGATCTCCACATGAAACCATCTGCTGCTGGGAGAAGCAAAATATTGATGACAATTTCAAGCAAATCCTTATGCCATTTGCAATGCTCCATAAAGACATGAACAGATCATATTACAAAAAAAAAAAAAAAAAAAAAAAAGTCATTATCTGAAGTAGTTGCTTTCCTTTAAAATAAAAGAGACATTGTGAGTCAAATCTTAATATGGAAGGTCATTTTCCAAAGGTTACTGAGACATATAAGACAAAAACTCTTAGTAACAATTTATCTTTATTGTACTGCTCTATTCTTGAGATATATGCAAGTTCCTTTTGAACTGTTAATGATCATTCAGAATAATATAGGGCACCAGCTCTCCTTTTGTTACGATTGAGAACTCCTTTCTTTTTAAAGGTCAACCATTCTGTGTGCTCTGAAATGTGCATGTTTACTTGGATTCTTCTAAAATTTTAATCACTTGATTTAGCTGTAAGAAAGAGTGAGAAATCTAGATTTGTAGTCACTAAGGTAAAGGTCCTTATGATATAGTGCTCTGAATAAACTGTGTTCAGCCCTTTGATTCTACTAGTGATCTTCTAATGCACACACAGGGTTTGAACAAGATTATAGGTTGGCTAATCTCAGTTACTTGGAGTTCAGCTCTCATAAACATACTAGTTACCTTCCCTCAAGGGAAAGCAGTATTGAAGTCATTTTTACAATAATAGTTAGGCTTTCTGGATTGATATGTGTCAAAGAGTCACATCCAAGACTGTGTATTTGAAAAGACGTCCTTCAGAGAATTTCTGGTCAGCCAGAGTTTCTTTTGTTCTAGGCAGTGTAATGGATGTTTTTTTGCTTCCATGAATCTTGAACTGAATTAAATATCTTGATAGGCTTTGACCGTTGCATCTTCTGTGGCCACAGAATTCATCTAATGCTTAAAACTTGCAGTCTTGATAAAGGATAATGTTTGAGTAGGAAGTCAGATCTCTTGAGCTAGGTGATCACTACCTGAATGTCAGACGAGGGTCTTTACAACAGCATCTCCATCTGTTCAGGTAAGACTCCCAAAACCACTGTTCTGATGATACTGGGTCCATGGTTCTGTGACCAGTCAAGCAGTTTCATGATTCATTGCTATAAATTATTTCAAATCACATATAATTTATTTATTTAATTATTTATTTTTGGCCTGTCCTAACTACTTACAAAAGACTGTCCAACATGATCATATTTGCATCTTCAGGGACAGTTTTTACTATTTACAAGAGTTTTATATTTATATGGAAGTCAATTCTACATGCCTCTGTAAGAATTACCAATCTCTGCAATGGACAGATTCACCACATAAGATGTTAATTGAAACAGTTAAGCAAATAGATTAATCCATGTACAGCCAAAGATGCCAAGGGACATAGCCACAAAAGTCTGAAAAGCTCCTGTAAAAATTAGTCTAATATTTAATTGTGCAAACAGTCAGGAACTCAGTCAATTATTGCCTCAGACCCTCCACTGTTTCATATTGATCCATTATCTCATATATGCAGATAACTAGATAGGGATTTTCTGGCCCAAACAGGGACTTAACAGCTAAATATTGTGAGTGTGCTCACAGTTAGGCCCAGATGCACCACAACTGACACTTTGTGATAACCTAGAGCTTCATACATTTCCGTAGATCTTGCTACAGAAGCTTCCCTTATCACCAGTAGACACAACTTATCCTATCCTGATATATTGTCCTTATCTTGAATCACAAGCCCTCATTTCAGGTGTGGGATTTAATGGAACTGTATCTTGAGAACATGTTTCTCTCCAATGACTATAAATATATAATCATATATATTTTTATATATACATATAAATATATATTTTTATATATTTATATATATTATAAATATAAATATATATTTTATATATATTATAAATATATATTATATTATATATATATATTTATATACATATATATTTATATTTATAAATATATAGTGTCTAGCTTAGATGTGAGCATTATTCAGATGAATACATTTCATAAATGCAAAAAAGATTAATCAAAATAGGACAGTACTGATTTCATTTAGTAGCAGAAAGTCTTTAGATTGGCCCTTTTGTGACTCCTGATAGGTTTACTTGGATTGAATGTGATGTTCTTCTTGCTACGCTACTTTACATTCTTACAAGATAGCAATAAGATTTAAAGCATTCAGGCATTTGAGATAGGTTACCCCAAATAGCATATTGAAAATCAAATTATTTGCAAACTTTTTATTTTTTTTTATCTTTCCTATATGCATAGCAGAAATTTAACCAACAGTTCTGATCAGTGAGTGATTTTGGTCTTAAAAATATTGATAAACCTAAATTTGTTGTAATATAAAATATCTCAATACACAGTATCAGACCCATTAGAGGAAGCAATATTTTCCTAAATGTGCTATTAAAACCAAAGTTCAGCCTGTGCTAAAAATTATGATTTTTTTTTCCTTATACTATCTATAATAAATTCATAATGATATATTATTCTGTATTTTTGCACACTAATGAGACTAGCATATAATGCTTTAAATATTTTACTGACCCAGGAGATCCTTGTTTCTAAGTACTAAGTGGGTACAAAAGGCAAATGATGACAGAGAAGAAACAGGATGAAAGAAAAAAGTTTGAATGAAACTAAAATTTAACAAAACTGCAAGCATATTTTATTGATGTTTCCCAAATAAATTTTAATAAGGTTTAAATTAGTACATTTACATTAAATATTTGTACAAACCTAATTTTGATCCCTTGCATGGGATTCATCTCACTTATTTTTAAATAGTTTCTAAATGGGGTGTTTAACTGAGCTCATTGTAGGCACCTCCAACATAGTAGCATCCTGAAAGTGATTAACCTGGTCTATCATGAGGATAAAAGCATAGAATTATAGAATTATTAAGGTTGGAAAAGACCTCTAAGATCATCTTGTCCAACCATTCACATACTACTGATATTGCCCACTAAACCACTCGCTAAGTACCATGTCTAACCTTTTCTTTAACACCTCCAGGGATGGTGACTCCACCACTTCCCTGGGCAACTTGTTCCAATATCTAATTAAGCACGAGAAGAATCATCCTCTGGAGATGTCTACATATTTCTCCAAAGTAAGTTTTGACTATATAGTTTACACACAGACATTTATCTTTGAGGAACTAATGGAAGAGATAATGCAGATGCATTCTGCATCTATATATGAATAGGAACTTGTAAGCCTTCCCCCCACCCTGCCCAGTATTAGCATTCACTGCGTACTCTTATTGCTTGACCATTTCCTTACTAACTGTCCCTTCACAACTATTTTATTTTTCTATGATCTTTATTTCATTTTGAGTAAATTTTCATGACAATCCTAAAATATTTCATCAATTGGTAGTTACATCAATAAAGCATTTTTAGAAGTTTGTTCTGTTTAGCTGTTTTTCCGTTAGCATGTAAAAAGAATCCCACCAGTTTTTCAGCAACTTATATATGTGATCTTTTTCATCCTTTTTTTCCAACTCTTGTGATATTTCAGTAACCAAAACTCAGAAATGCATCTACTATTTTTGTAGTAGTTACAATCATGCTTATATAGATTATGACACCACTTTTCTGTATGTTCAGCATAAGCTTAGGTGGTAGTTTTTTGCCTTCCTATTACATAGCAAGCTCAATATCTAATTTACTGTCTACTATCCATCATCTGTAGATCTCTCAGCATTGCAGCTTTCCAAGGCTCCCTTTGAATTCCATTTCAGAATATTTTGTCTAAGATGTATTTTCTTTCATTTTCTATTCTGAGCCACATTTCATTATTTCTTATGGATGCTTCTAACCGCCCCATGTTTTACCTGTATTATCTTGTTTCTTTCAACCTTGCAGCCCCAATGCATGATCATATATATTTGAAACCAGCAGGTAAATATAAACAGAAGCATAAAAATATCTTTGATTAGTTCTTGTTGTTATCATGAATATAATGCACTATATTGTAAGCTCTGTGTACAAAAATATCTGTGTCCATGGAATAAGCTGGGTTCCTTTTGTTTTTGATTGGTTTTATTTATTTATTTATTTATTTATTTTAATGGGTTGAATTATATAACATTTTCTTTGAAAAAAATCTAGCGTGATTAATTTACATATGCGATTTAGATGTCAGAAAACTAGATGCTACACCAGGGCCTTAACTCTGATGAACATTAGCCAGGTCCAAATGACTTCTAAAATTAGTGTAAATAGTGAAAGAATGCCTACAGGTTTCCAAAATATGGCAGGTCAAATTTTGAAAATAATAATCATGTTGGTTTTGTTTTTGTTTCTGGTTTTGTTTTTGTTTTTGTTTTTGTTTTTTTCTTCTCATTAAAGTCTTCAGTTAGTGGCATAACTCTGACTCTACCAAGGGTTTTAACAATAGTTTCCATTTTGATTTAGGGAAAAAATGGCATTAGGTAGAAGCTCTATACAAGTATTATGGGAAAAAAAAAAAAAAAAAAAGATTTCAAAGATCAAACATTAATGATTTCAAAGGGCTCTTTTGCAAAAGTAATGGATTCTTCTGGAAAAGTGATTCCTTGTGGTCAGGGTATATTACTAGCCACCTGATCAAGGGGAGACTGTGGAAGAGGCATTCTTGCTTTAATTACAAGTGTCATACTCATGTGCTCTTATCCTGATGGGGGACTTCAGCCACCCAGATATCTGCAGGAAAAGCTACACAGCAGGCTTTAAACAATCCATAAGATTACTGAGGTGTGTTGAGGATAACTTCCTGGTCCAGATACAAGACAAACCAACCAGAGGAGAAGTGTTACTGGACCTGGTGTTCACCAGTGTGGATGAACTCATTAAAGAGGGTAAAGCAGTCTGGGCTGCTGTGAACACACTGCTGAAAGCAGTCTGAGCTGCTGTGAACACACCCTCTTTGAGTTTGTGATCTTGAGAAATATAGACCTGATGAAGAGCAAAGTCTGGGCCCTGAATTTCTGCAGAGCAAAATTCCAGCTATTTGAAGACCTAGTGAATGAGATCCCCTGGAACACTGTACTAGGGGAAAAGAGAGTTGAACAGAACTAGAAACTCTTGCAAGGGTACTCTCATTAGAGCACAAAAACTCTCCATCCACCTGTATAAAACAAGTGGGCAGGAAGGGCAGAAAGCCAGGATGGTCAGGGACCTGTTGGTCAAACTGAACAGGAAGGAACTTCATAGGCAGTGGAAGCTGGGACACGTGGCCTGGGAAGAGTACAAGGGTGCCATCAGGAAAACAAAGGCACGGATGGAACAAAGTTTGGCAAAACTTGGACTTAAAGAATAACAAAAGGGATTCTATAGGTACATTAGCCAGAAAAGAAAGGCCAAGGAGAGTGTATGCCCTCTGATAAATGAAAAGGGAGAACTGGTAACAACAGACATGGAGAAGACTGAGGTGCTAACAACTTCTTTGCCTCAGTCTTCACTGACAACAGGCTTCCCACACTCAGTGTTTCCCTGAACATGTAGATGAAGGCCTGGAGAAACAAAATGCCTCCCACTGTAAGTGAAGAGCAGGCTTGATACCATCTGATGAAACTGAACATGCCTGATGACATGCATCTTAGGGTCCTGAAGGAACTGGCTAACGGAGTTACCAAGCCTCTATCCGTCATATTTGAAAATTTCTGGCAATCAGGTGAAGTCCCTGGTGACTGGAAAAAGGGAAGCATTACTCCCATTTTTAAAAAGGGTAGAAAGGAGGACCCAGGGAACTATAGACTGATAAGCCTTACCTCTGTGCCTGGGAAGATCATGGAACAGATCCTCCTGGAAGCAATGTAAAGTCACATGCAAGACAAGGAGGTGATCTGAGACATCCAGCATGGTTTCACCAAGGGTAAATCATGCCTGACCAATCTGGTGGTCTTCTATGATGGAGTGACTGCATCAGATGACAAGGGAAGACCAATCTATGTCATCTACCTGGACTTCTGTAAGGCCTTTGGCACAGTCCCACATGACAATCTGATCTCCAAATTAGAGAGACATGGATTTGATGGGTGAGTGGATGAGGAATTAGCTTGAAGGCCACACCCAGAAAGTGGTTGTCTATGGATCTGTGTCCAGAAGGAGGCTGGTGACGAATGGGGGTCTGTCTTGGGACCGATACTGTTTAATATCTTTACAAATGACATAGACAGTGGGATAAAGTGCACCCTCAACAAGTTTGCAGATAACACCAAGCTGAGTGGTGCAGTTGACACAACAGAATGAAGGTATACTAACCAAAGGGACCTAGACAAGCTTGTAGAGTGGGCCCGTGTGAACCTAATGAGATTTAACAGGTCTAAGTGTAAGATGCTACATCTGGGTCAGGGCAATCCCAGACATGAGGACAGACTGGATGAAGAACTTATAGAGAGTAGCCCTGAAGAGAAGGACTTGGGGTTTGGGCGGACAAACAGCTTTACATGAGCCAACTTGCTTGCGGCCCAGAAGGCCAACTGCATCCTAGGCTGCATCAAAAGAAGAGTGGCCAGCAGATGGAGGGAGGTGATTTTTCCCTTCTACTTGCACTCCTTGAGAAGCCCCACTTGGAGTACTGCATCCAGGTCAGGAGCCCCCAGCACTAGAAGGATGCTGATCTGTTAGATCAGGTTAAGAGGAGGGCCACAAAGATGATCAAGGGGCTGGAGCACCTATCCTATGTAGAAAGGCTGAGAAAGTTGGGGCTGTTCAGCCTACAGAAGAGAAGGTTCCAGGGGGAGCTCATTGCAGCCTTTCAGTACTTGAAAGAGACATATTAAAAAGATGGGGAGCAACTCTGGCCAATCGGACAATGACAGGACCAGGAGGAATGGTTTTAAACTAAAAGAGGGGAAATTTAGATTAGAGGTTAGGAGGAAATTCTTTCCTCAGAGGGTGGTGAGGCACTGGAACAGGTTGCCCAGAGAACCTGTGGATGCCCCATCCTTGGAGGTGTTTAAGACCAGGTTAGATGCGGTCCTGAGCAACCTGATCTAGTGGGCGGTGTCCCTGCCTATGTCAGGGGTGGTGGAACTAGATGATCTTTGAGGTTCCTTCCAGCCCAAGCCATTCTATGATTCTACGAAGTACCATTCCAGTGTCATCTTAGTGAATGAAATTAGATATAAGGGAAATAATAACAAAAGGCCCCGTCTTATCACCATAATTATACCACAAAACAAACAAACAAACAAAACTAACCAACAAAATAGTCTTGCTCCATAGTTTCCAAATACTTTTTTTTTTTTTTTTTATTGCAATCAAGTAGCCTCAACAAATTTATTGTGACTCCTCAGTTTTATCACATGGCCATTTAAGGCATCCTTATTGTGCTGGGGGCTCCTGACCTGGATGCAGTACTCCAAGCAGGGCTTCCCAAGGGAGGCAAGTAGAGAGGGCAATATCCTCCCTCATCCTCCTGATCACTTCAAATGGGAAATGTACCATCACTGTAGTAGAGTGTGAAAAAGCAGAGATGTAATCTCTGAAATCAAACAGGGAAATTTAAAAAAAAAAAAAAAAAAAAAAAAAGTTCTCTTTACTTTAATAATCCCTGACTGTATCACAAAAAAATGGGATTTGCATTCAACATTCAATTCATTTCAAATTTTGGATATTTTGAATCGATTTATTTACATTTACAAGAGCAAAAAATGCTGCTAAATTGAAAGGATTTTAAACAAGCAAAATATCCTTCATTCCATTTTTTTTTTTTTTACAGTTGATATGGGTTCTGTCTTGCCTAACTGGTGATGACAGATCCCTTACCCAATATTAATTTTCTTTTTTCAAAGGTTATCAGAAATCAGTGAATTCATTATAATCTTCTTCTTAGACAAACAAGATTCAGAATATAAAATTATATTTGTTTCATTTTAATTGTTTTATTTTGTCCACTTGTCCTCATGATCTGTCTTTTACTTCCTCTGAGAAATTCAGGGTCTCAAAACTTGAAATATATAACTTACGATTTATCATTTTCTCTGCTGCATTTAACATCAAAGAAGGAAGGGCTTTCATCATAAGCTATTTCATCTGTTTGAAACAACTAATATTTTTTTTTTCTTGACTCTATGTGGTCTGGCTTAGCATTGGGATCTGCCACTGCCATTTCAAAATCAGTGAAAGGTGACTCCTTCTGCCCCTGCAGATGGTTTGGCATATGCTTGGATTTTGCTACTCTGGCCACCAACGGCAGCATCCCAAGAAGCTAAATTTGGTATCACAACATAAAAGAAAAAATAAAAATGTGTATAATTAAAAAATAATAATTATTAATCAGCATCCTTGCATTAACATACTGAATATGCATCCCTTAGTAACACTGTAAGTATCGAACAGGAGTGATAATGTGTAATCCTATGGGATATGTACTGAGAAATCTATCTTGGAGACTTCACATGTATTCAGGAAAAGAATTACCCATGTCATGGTTAATAGAGAGCACTGTTCCAGCATACATCTGTATCAGTAAGTAGGTGGCAACAGTTATTGCTAAACTACAGAAATCCCACATATGCATAGACGAAGAAAACAGCATTCATAATGCCAAGTGACAGAAGCTTCCTCTACAAGATGTTTTATATGCTTATGCTGTCAAACTATGTAGAGAGCAACACACACAGTGGATATTTCATCAACTAAACAGAAATGTTTTGTATATTAAAAAAAAAAAAAAGGCAAAAGAGAGAGAGAAGAAAGAAATAGAAATAAGGATCATGTTGTATTCCTTATTTTCTTGTATGTTAGCAAGAAACAATGGCATTGAAATCAGAGAAACAATTCTGCTGTTTAAAGGATATTGATTCAGCCAGGGAAGTTCAGCCAGGCAAAGATCCAAGCAGATGAGAAAAGTGACTGAGGCATTGCTGTTCTCTTCTGTCTGAAGCCTGGAGGGAAGTTCTTTTTTCTAGAAGAATTCTGAGGCTTTGGCAATATAGCAGCAACAAAAAAGACTTAGTAGTCTGACGTAAGAAATTAAGTCTGTAACCTTGCAGAAAAATTCAGGGTATTTTTATCAATTAACTGCCTATAATTAACTATAAACTAGCTGATGCAGTACTGGTGTTTTAAAACTGTGCAGCACTAACTCCTAAACCATGAAAAAATCTGATCCATTTTCAATAAATTTTCCTTACAGGACAGCCATTGGTGACAATTTCCATGATACATTAAATTTAAGCCATTTGGTTTTATTGATTCCTTAAATATTTACAGAATATCTGCCAGCATCTTCCCTTCAGATGCAGTCATGGAGTTTTAATTGTTTTGCATGTTAGTTGAATATACAACGGGAACATAAATGTACATGTGTTAACAGCTGTTAGAGGCATATGGCATTTTCAAATTCTTTGCAAATATTTACACACATGTAGATGTATATGTGCAGATCTGTCTTCACTTGTCAGCAGTCATTTCCACAGTCACAGAATTTCACAGAATTTCTAGGTTGGAAGAGACCTCAAGGTCATCGAGTCCAACCTCTGACCTAAGAGGTCAGAGTCTACAGTTATTATTGTGCAGAGAATGAAAAAGAAAACCATGCAGTTTGCAAAAGGCTCAAGTAAACTGCAGGAAATGAAAACATTCTCATCTTTTAAAAAATATATACATTTCTAAATAAAACCAGGAAAGTTTCTATCATTTTCATAGCTTAGACAATGAATGTAATACTGCAAGTTAGAAAGATTCAAGATCTCAGAAAACTTTTCATGTAATACACAGCTGCAAGGTGGAGTAGTATTAATGAATACACGGTACAAATGGTTTATAGTAGTAAAGTTATTTTAAAACAAGTTCATAGTAACTGGATTGTTATTATTATTAGTAACAGTCATATTTAAACATTTTACTTAATGGCTTTATTTCAATTACCTCGGTCACATTGACACAGTTCAAAGATATAGCACTGGAATTGTGTCATGCATGAAGTTTGATAAAGTCTTGTTAATTTTCTATCAACTGAAGGGGCTATTTATTTTAACCATTACAGACATTTGACTCAAATTTGAAATAGCCTCACTTGCAAAACTGAAAAGCATGTTATTTAATAAAATTGAATGCTAAGCTTATTCTAAGTAAAACAAAATATGGCTTAAATACACAACTGTTTCAAGAGCCAAGACAGACCAGTCTTGAGATACATTTATATTTAGCAAAGTGTTTCTTTAGTAATAATATTACAGAGTAATAAATGATATTAATTGTTCATTTCTCTAGAACAATGTATCTCAATTAAAAAGCAAGACATTTTAAAGGGTCAGGTATATGGTCATAGAATCATTAAGGTTGGAAAACACCTTCAAGATCATCTGGTGCAACCATCACCCTACAATGTCACCCACTAAACCATATCCCTGAGCACCAGGTCCAACATTTCCTTGAACACCCCCAGGGATATTGATGCCACCACCTCACTGGGCAACCCTTTCCCATGTCTAACAATTCTTTCTGAGAAAAAATCTTTTCTAATTTGTAACCTAAACAAATTGTGCAATTTACGGCCATTCCCTCTAGCCTTGTCAATGTTTATCTGTGAGAAGAGACTCCCCACACCCAGCTTCCCACAACCTCGTTTCAGGTAGTTGTATCACAAAAACTCAAACCATTTCTTTGGCCTTTGACATCACCCATGAAACCAGCTGGATACAATGAAATGGGATTACCATTTTCTGCGTGTGTTCATATGTCCCATTGCAGAGCTGATGTACAATACTACCATAATGAGATCAAAATGTTTCAAGCATAACTAGGATTTCAGTACGGGGCCAATAGGTGCAAATGGTGCAACAGAAGTGGGAATCTTAATCATAAATGCAAGAGTTATGTTGGTCTTTTAAACAAAGAGAACAAAATAGAAACTATATTCTAGTTAACCCTTTGTGTTAGCAGCACCAAAGAAAGCAGGGCCCTGGAGACATCAGCTGCAAGACTGGGAAGTAAAAACAAGAGGAGACCTATTTTCAGATGATGCTAGAAAAAATGCATTATGTCACTTTGTAAAATGATTTGATAGTAAAATGACAAAAGCATTCATGTAAATTAGTATTTTCAAGGTAAGGTTGCAATGAAAGCTTCCTATATTGTTCTTTCTTTTATTGGGTTTAAATGGAAAATAAACATCTTGGC
The DNA here is from genome assembly GCF_009819795.1 of Aythya fuligula. NCBI lineage: Eukaryota > Metazoa > Chordata > Aves > Anseriformes > Anatidae > Aythya > Aythya fuligula. The sequence goes on along the minus strand of NC_045559.1, from coordinate 170,496,518 downwards.
TTATGCCTACTGTTTTAGTGTTAATTTCTTTTGACAATTTGTAACCATTGACAATATCTGACACCTCAGAAAAAGAGAAAGAGAATTCAGTTTTACATTCATCAAATTGTTCTTATTATGTGTGTTACTTTTAAATATTATATGGAAAAACATAAACTTGGTTTTCATTGCATTTATCTTCATTTGTTTGGAAAGACTCATACTCCTGAGACTGGCTCTAACAACTTTCTCCACAAAAGGGGTCAAGATATTAATTTCTCAGTCAGCTCCAGAAATTCCAAATAATTTTTAAATTCAAAGTCTTTCCACGTGTTATCTCCATTAATCTATTTAAGAGGTATACAGCTGAAGGAAGAAAATGACAGTCCTGAATTTCCAATTTCCTTTGTGGGTAATTAACTTTTTTTTTTTTTTTTTTTTTTTTTTAATAGTAGCGAATTATTTTTTCTCAAAAACACTTCCTGACACAAAACTAAAGGTGGTCCAAAAGGCCAAAAAGTATAATTCTCCAAACGATATTGTAAATCTACATTTAGAGATACGAAATCATTCGAGTTACAGTCTTCAAAAAATTCTAACCCAGTAGCCTTTTCCTCTTTTGTTGCTGTAACTACCGAATATAAAATGCCTACTTTTGTTGTCGCTTTTTACTTCTTTAATGTAACTGTGTATTTGGTACTCTATTCCCATACATGTTCATTTTCCAGTATTTTCATCTTTTAAAGTTTGAGAAAGACTATCCTTGTGGCAATGAATAGTCTTTGCTCCTTTAATCTCTTTTGCAACTCTACTCAGAGATACCTGGATTTCTTGTATTGAGTGCAGGTATGGGAATCCCTCTAAATAGGACTGGTATCATACAAAGCTTGTCTTTGTCATTGTTGACAATATGAAGGGCAGGAAGAATAGGCACGTGCTCCTTTTGCTCCAGTTCACAAAACTGTTCAGATGAACAGGTATCAGTTACAAGATCCCTTCACACATTGGAGCTTAGTTCTTTATTTTAGCTGTGAATTAATGTAATAAAGTCTGCAGCTCTTATGGAAGCAAGTACAGAATGTGCATTTGAATGCACATGAATTTTTACAATTTTACTATAAAAGCTTTCTATGTAACTTTAAAAGGATGAAAACTAAAGACATCTAGAGATATGTAACCTACTTAATGTAGTTGGTGATGATGGTTATTTCAGTAAAAACAGAACTAGGTCTTTAATATTCTATGCCAAAATGTTTGTATAATGACCACCTTTATGAACCTGTTTTTCTCATGTTGGACATCTGCAGTTACCTTTTTATGATCTATTCTAGAATCTTTCAGTCATAACTTCATAAACCTAAGCACAATACAATATAATATAAGTATGAATATAAATTTAATATATAAATATAAGTATAAATATAGATTATATACATGTATGTATTAATAATATAAATATAAATATAAATATAATATATTTCTAAATTAGAATTTCAAGAAACCCAATTAACTATTCTTTCTATAGTTTCTAAGATGCACAGAAACAGCACATCAAAAGCATTCTCAATAAGGAAAACTTTTGAACGAATTTTACCTTTTTTTTTTTTTTTTTTTTTTTTTTTGTATACCAGTCCTTGGAGTGCTGTTAAAATACTTGGTCAGATATAAATGTTATTACATTTTCTTGCCTGCTTAAATTTCAAAGTGCAAAATCTCTATGCACCCTTGATTACCTTGGGAAGATCAAGAACTCTTAGTTAAAATGGCTGTCTGCTTCCAATTATAGAATTAAAGTGTCTGGAATTTGCTGTTTGAAGCAGGCACATTAACATGGAAAGGCTAAATATTCATTCCATTGATGAGCCTCTACTTCTCTGAGCATTCTTTCACACCTGTAAGTAAGCCTCTTCCTTTCACTAAGAGCTTATGCCAGATTTCTGCTTTTAAATACAGCCCAGCTGTGCTCATGAAATGGCAGAGACACAAAGGGAGCTGCCCATGAATATGCCTTCTGAATTCATTTATGTTGAAATATTAGTAATTGGAGTTGTTAGGAGACTGCTGTGGAACAGCACTATTTCTTCTCTTTCCAAAAGAGAAATACTAACTAAAATGCAAATTTATTTTAAAAAGACATACATGTAGAATGCCTTTTTTTAAATAGTGTTGAAGAGAAAATAAAAGCTCAATGAGCTTTTTTTTTTTTTTTTTTTTTTGTTGGACACTCAGACAACAGCACTACTATTTTCTGGCTTTCCTTGTCCTTGCTTCAAGTTTCACATGAAAATAAATAAATAAATAGAAGGTTTCAAAATTATTCCATCAGTCATGCAATATTATAATACATGTGACATTTTGTTTTCTCATAATTACAAAGAGTTTGGGATTCTGCAGTAAATGTAGGTGAGAAAAACATAGTTAACATTTTGAAACCATTTGAGAGTAGGGAAAAGTACATTTCTTCTCTCTTTGAGTATCACTAAGCAACACCTTCAGAATAAATAGAACAGTTGCTATCTGAATTGCTAAAATCAGGCAGAGTTGTTCAGAATATTTTATGTTCATTTTTAGCCATTGCTACACTCACATTGTTTTGCTCAAATTAGTTTGGTAGGTTTACACATCTATCTATGTATTCACTTACCTACATTTATATATGCTATTGTGAATAATAGAATAAAATAATAAATAATAATAATAAAAAAAAAAAGAATAAAAAGAAGGATAGTTTTTCTTCCTCGACTACTTTGGAAGGTATAAACTTGCAAGTGAACCAGTGGAAAACTCTCTTCTCTTTCCCTGTGTCTTTTCTGTCAGTTTTTCAGATGTCTTTCATGTCCATTTTTGAAAGAAAATCTAACAGTTATCAAAATAGGAAATTTTACAAAACTTTACTTCCTTTAATAAGAACAGCAAAGGAGGGAAAACTGTGAGATGTTTTAAATTGGCAGAGCCTTGAACATTACAAGAACTGTGTCCAAAACCTTCGTATGGATTATACCATTTTGCAAGTGTTTTACCTTTACCAGCCTCAACGCTTCTCCTAACTGTTACGGTCTCATCAGAAAACTCCTTACATGGTTCTTGTTACTGAATCATGTGGTAAATGAGGAAGACTAGAGAAAGATCTTCTGTTTTCCCAAACTGTATTTCCCTGACAAACACCTACCCTATAAAACTTTACAAACCCTAAGAGAACATAATTAGCTACTTTTTTTCCCCTCCTTCTAAACCAAGAATAGTTGCTACACATTTCTGGCTCTGCATGAATATAAAGAGTTATCTTCTACTTAGTCTAATAACATTTATTCATAGAGGTGCAAGAAAGGATTTAAAGAATTGCAGTGAAGCTACCTACACAAAGCCCTTACACAGTTGTCATTTAGCCTTGGATATGTGTGGTAGCCAGATTTTCCCATGACATTTCACTGAAAGTTAATACTGTATTTCTGTGCAAGGCCAGAAGCATAATGTAATGTTGATAATCTCAGTAGTTATATTTTGATAATCTCTGTTGGTAATGTTGATAGTCTCAGTAGTTATATTTTTCTTTTAATATTTACCTGTCTTTCTTGCAAGACCCCATGCTACAGGAAGAGAAATGCCATCATATTATTAAATTAATCTCTGCACAAAATGTAGCTGGCAGACATGGCACACTTTATCCAACAGCCCATGAGCTCACTAATTCCATGGTAGTTCTTTGTGTAACTGGAGATCAGGATGAAGATTGATATTTTGTTTGAGATAATTCAAGATGTACTTTTCCAGGAGGGAAAAAAAAAAAAAAAAAAAAAAAAAAGAGCAGCTTTAGGTTTTACGGAGGAAAAAGAAGAGTGGTATAGTGGATCCTGATCCTCAATTTCCCCAATTCAATGAATAATGGCATAGAATAGTACAATATCACTGCTGCACAAAGGGGAGAAAACAAAATTTCTCGAGCAATTAATGTCCAAGTTCACATATATAATATAGATAAAATTTCAGTATATATATGTATAAATATTTTTATTTTTTTTTCATAGAAACTCATGTCAGCTCAATGAAGAGCAAGATACAGAGGAAAAAAAAAAAAAAAACAACACACAAAATCTGATTACATGTAACAGTTTTACATTGAGTCTAACTAGGAAAACAAAAACTTAGGATAAAAGGAATCAGGAAGAGATTCTTCACTGAGAGGGTTGTTGCACACAGGATCAGGCTCACCAGGGGAGTCACAACACCAAGCCTGTCACAGATTAAGAAAAGTTTGGGCAGTGCACTTAGTCATATGGTCTGAATTTTTGGATAGACCTGTGTGGTGCCAAGAGTTGGACTTGATGATCCTTATGGGTCCCTTCCAACTCAGGTTATTCTATGATTCTATGATTCTGTGAAATACATGTTCTATTATGGAGGAAGTAGTAGAGCAAAATGACCTTCCTGCATACTTCTGATATGACTATAGTTTATTATTATATTCACATTTCAATTTCCCCATATGATATGGAGAGAGGGAGAATGGACTTCATGCATTTATTTATTCATGTTCTCATTTATTTAGTTATTTCTATGGAATATGTGGGGTGAGATTTATTCTGTTAAAGTGTCTGAGAATACCTTGATGAATTAGGAATTAAAGAGAAAGTAATATATATTTTTATGGCAACCCTGAAAAAAATATAGTGTACAGACATAATAGTAATAAAACACCTCCCTTGACCTGCTGGTCACACTCATTTATATGCACACCAGGATACCATTGGCCTTCTTGGCCACAAGGGCACAATGATGGCTCATGGTCAACCTGTCGTCCACCAGGACCCCCAGGTCCTTCTCCTCAGAGCTCCTCTCCAGCAGGTCATCCCCCAGCCTATACTGATACATGTGGTTGTTCCTTCCCAGGTGCAGGACTCTACACTTGCTCTTGTTAAACCTCATTTGGTTTCTTCCTGCCCATCTCTCCAGCCTGTCCAGGTCTTGCTGAATGTCAGCACAGCTTTTTGGCATGTCAGCCACTCCTCCCAGCTTTGTGTCATTGGCATACTTGCTGAGGGTGGACACTAATGGTGAGTGGAAATTAACAGTGGACTACTGTGGCCTGAATGAAGTTATGCCACCACTGAGTGCTGCAGTGCTGGACATGCTAGAACTCCAGTATGAATTGGAATTGAAGGCAGCCAAGTGATACACCACAACTGATATCACTAATGCATTTTTCTCTGTCCTTCTAGCAGAAGAGTGCAGACCACAGTTTGCTTTCACTTGGAGGGGAGTCCAATAGACTTGAAATCGTCCATCTTGGAACGTCCAGCACTGGAGCAGGCAGGGCAGACACTATTCCCTCATCAAGGTCATCGATGAAGATGTTGAACAAGACCAGACTTAGCACCAACCCCTGAGGAACACCTCTAGTCACAGGTCTCCAGCTGGACTCTGCGCCGCCAATCACCACCTTTTGAGCTCAGCCAGTCAGCGAGTTCTCAACCCACCTTACTGTCCACTCCTCTATCCCACTTTCTCAGCTTCGCTAGCAGGATGTCATGGGAGACAGTATCAAAAGCCTTGCTAAAGTCAAGGTAGATGACATCCACTGCTCTCCCTTCATCTACCTAGCTGCTGATGCCATCACAGAAGGCTATGAGGTTGGTTAAACATGATTTTCCCTTGGTGAATCCATGCTGACTACTCCTCATAACCTTCTTCTCTTTGAATTGCTTAGGGATGGCATCCAGAACAAGCTGTTCCAACACCTTTTCAGGGACAGAGGTGAGACTGACTGGCCTGTAGTTTCCCAGATCCTCCTTCTTGCCCTTCTTGAAGACTGGAGTGACATTGACTATCCTCCTGTCTTCATACACCTCTCCTGTTCTCCAGGACCTTTCAAAGATGATAGAAAGCAGTTCAGCGATCACCTCTGCTAACTCCCTCAGCACATGTGGATGCATACTATCAGGACCCATGGATTTGTGTACGTTGAGTCCACTCAGAGTCTCCCGAACCACTCCCTCATCAACCAGGGGGGAGATCTCCACTTTGTAAACTCTTTCTCCTCCCTCCAGCATGCAGGAGTCCCGGGGGGTAGTCTTTGAAGCAAAGACTGAAGAAAAGAAGACATTCTCCACCTTCTCAGTGACCCCCATTACCGGGACACCCCTCTCATTCAGCAGGGTACCCACATTATCTCTAGTCATTCTTTTACTGTTTACATACTTTTTTTTTTTTTTTTTTTTTTTTTTTTTTAAATAATAATCTTATTATCCTTTATCTCTTTTGCAAGCTTCACCTCCAGATGGGCTTTAGCCTTCCTTGTCACGTCCCTGCAGGCCCTGACAACATTCCTATACTCATCCCAAGAGGACAGGCCCTTTTTCCACATTATACACATCCCAAGAGGACAGGCCCTTTTTCCACATTACATTTCGACTTTCCTCTTCTTTTTGATCTTGTTGATGAGCTCCTTGCTCATCCACACAGGTTTCCTGTCCCCCTTCCCCGCTTTCCTACTCTTTGGGATGCACCAATCCTGAGCTTGGAAGAAGTGTTATTTAAATGTTGCCCAGCTGTCACAAGCACCCTTGCCTTCTAGCAATCTAGCCCATGAGATACCCCTGAGTAGGTCTTGGAAGAGGTCAAAGTTGGATCTCCAAATATCCAGGGTAGCAATCCTACTTTTTGCCTTACTTCTTCCACAAAGTTCCATCTTGAACTCCACCATCTCATGGTCACTGTATCCCAAGCTACCCCCAACCTTCATATCCCTAACAAGGTCCAGAAGTGATCCTCATCTCATCGGCTCCTCCACCACCTGCATCAGAAAATTATCTTCAATGCATTGAAGGAACCATTTGGACTGCACGTACCTGGCTGAGTTGTTTTCTGAACGGATGTCTAGGTAATTGAAGTCCCCCACAAGAACCAGCAGCGGCCAGGGTCATGAGGCTACTTCCAACTGTTTGTAGAAGACCTCATCGACTTCCTCCTCCTGATCTGGTGACTTGTAGTACACCCCCACAACAGTGTCACCCATACCAGCCCGCCCCTTAATTCTCACCCACAAGCTTTCCACTCATTCTTCACCCTCCCCCAGGTGGAGCTGGGTACATTCTAATTGCTCCCTCATGTAAAGGGCAACTCCTTCCTCTCTCTTCCCCAGACTGTCTTTCTTAAAAAGGACATAGCCCTCCATGACAGCATTCCAGTCATTTGAGCTGCCCCACCATGTCTCCATGATTGCAGTGAGGTCGTGGCCCTGTGACAGTACACAGATCTCAAGCTCATCCTGTTTATTTCCCATGCTTCGTGCATTGGTATACAAGTATTTTAGGGAAGCAGAAAGCTCAGTTACCCCTAGAGGGACACAAGAAGATTCTGGGTGGGGTATCAGGAATATTACCTTTTCTGAGGAGCCTTCAGACAATCCTACGGGACAACTCAGAGGGTTTTGCCAACTATCATCATCAGTGTCAGCAGTGACAACATCCCCCAGCCCTTCTCTGTCACTTCTAACTCCCCTCGCTTCCCCCATCAAACCTAGTCAAACTAAGATGCAGGTGGCTGCTATATGCAAGCATATACTGCAGGGTTAATTCTATAAGCTAGTCCAATAATTAATTAATTAATTAACTGGGGGTGGGGGTGGGGGGCATCGATAGGCTTTCGAACCAGTAACTAAGAAAAACTGGATACCCTTCTTGTGTATGAGTAACATCTGGGGTTGGCCTCCTTACTATTGCTCCTACTCCATAACTATGAGAGTATATGTAAGTGAATTGTGCAAGGAAATAAATTAAGGCAAAGTGTGAATAATTATTTGCTATTGCTAGTAACAACTTGATTCTATTAACAAATAATAGATTTTTGAAGAAAAGTTATTCAAAGACTTATTGGGTATTGCCTGAGTCTCCTCCTCCACTCTGCACACTTGCACACTTTCCCATGACAGGGAAAAAGTAAAGTAATTCATCAATATCTTTCCTAACCAGAAAATCATTTCTCTTCCTTTCATGACATAGATGAGCTACAGCATGGAGAGTGGCAGGTGATAGGAAATAAACTGAAGGGTAATTTGCTACCTGGATGAACAAGGAAGCCATGGGTTGAACAATTTTGAGTCTATAATGACAGAATCATAGAATGGTTGAAGATGTAAGGGACCTCTAGAGGTCACCCTGTCCAATTTCCCTGCTCTAGAAATGTCACCTAGAGCAGGTTGCTCAGGACCATGTCCAGAATGCTTTTGAATATTTCCAAGGAGGGAGACTTTATAACTTCTCTGGTCACCCTGGTCTAGGATCTGGCACTTGCTCTTGTTAAATTTCATGTACTTGGTAATTGCCCAGCTCTCTGATTTTTCAATATCTCTCTGCAAAACCTCACTACCCTTGATGGAGTCCTCTAAAATTAGAGCTCCTCCCAATTTAGGACCACTTGCAAACTTCCTTAGCACACCTTCAAGTCCTACAACCAAGTCGTTTATGAAAACATTGAAGAGAACTGGTCTGAAAATGGAGACCTGCAGAACCCCACTAGTAGCCCACTGGCCACCAGCTTATTTACTACAACCTCTTGAGCCCAACTCATCATCCAATCATTATGTTATTATATTATTATCATATTCATCACCCATCTTATTATGTATTTTTCTATCTGTATGCTGGACATTTTGTCCAGAAGGATACTGTGAGAAACAGTACCTCAAGCTTTCATGAAATCCAAGAAGACTATATTTACTGGCTTCCCTTGGTCAACTAGATGGGTACCTTTGTCATAAAAGAAAATTCATTATGTTAAACAAGACTCATGAGCCCATGATGTCTGTGACTCATGGTTATTGCCTTTCAAGCATTTTTCAATAACTCCCAGAATAACCTTGTCCATAATTTTACGAGGCAGTCAGGTGAGACTGACTGGCCTGTAATTATCAAGGTCTTCTTTCTTTCCCTTCTTGAAAACTGGAACAACAATTGCCAGCTTCCATTGACTGTGACCTCTCCAGATCCCCAAGACCATTAGAAAATAATTGAGAGAGGTCTCACGATGGCATCAGCCAGCTGACTACACAGGGATGAATCCTATTGGGCCCCATGGACTTATATGTCCATCTATCTGGAGCAAATCCCATACATGTTTAGAGTTGGCTGGGAGCTTATCATTCCTGCAGTCACAGTCCTTCAACTCTGGGCTCTAGAGCAGTCAGGGCCCATCATCCCTGGGCCAACTTGGCAGATAGTGTTGCAGATAGAGGTGAAGAAAGCATTAAATGTCTCTGCTTTGTATATGTTTGTATTTGTGAGGTGACCATCCGCATCAAGGTAGGTGGGGGGGGATTCACTTGCTGCCCTGAGCAGAAACCTGCTTCCATTGCCCCTCTTGTCAGCATGCAGTCCTACAGTACCCAGAGATTTTTCCAAGTGATTGTTTAGGGTGTACATCTGATATTTTTAATTGTAATTAATCATAATAAAAATAAAAATAAAACAACAACAAAAAAAAATCACCAGTGTACATTATTATATTAATTATAAAATAATCAAAGATGTAGAGAAAACACTATTCTTAAAAAAAAAATAAATCTAAATTAGTGTTAAGCAAGTGCTTTAGATTATTTATATATTGCTATCATAAATTTGTTTTGAGATTATTTTTATGCTACAATGTGTGTTTGCCTCCTTAAAAATATGAAAGTCTCTTAATTTCTGGTATATTCCGTAGGTTGCTTTTTCTAATGTAGCTTAGAAATAAGGGGAAAAATAGATAACCAATAAATAATTGAGTCATTGAATCATTCTGAATAAATTTATTATTGAAGAAATTATCTATGACATAGAAATAGGCAGTATGACGATGCAACCAATAAAGCAACCAAAATTCAAAATCATCCTTCCTCTTTACAGACCTGGAAGTAGAGAAATAATATGCTAAAATAACTGTATTTTAATTGAAATATTGTTTGAGCAGACACTGTGAGATTATGAATAACAGTAGTTTCAAGTGAATATCTTTTAAGATTCCAAACTGAAATTATTACCAGAATTATTTATCTTGTTTAAAGTAGGGAAATCACCATATATCTGTAGGACTTTGTTTCCACTTTCTTTAATAGTGAATCCGTGTGCCATCAGATCAACCACAAATAAAGATAGTTAATACTTATCTGAGAGCACATAATCACCTTTTTGCTGCATCAGCAAAATATACTATCTCTTTCAGATATTATGTCTGTGTACTCTTATTTTTACTGAAGGAAGAAAAAAAAACAACACTGGTTCTAGCCTGGCATAAAGCCAAGTTGTCCAAAATGGATCAACCTACTTTTAAATTGATTTAAAGTTTCTCAGTCAGTAGATCAATAGTTTCAGATAAAGAGATAAACTTTGAGATGAATAAAAAATTCATGTAAATTTTCTCAGTTCATGTATATACTTATACCCCTATCAATACCCATATCTACCTTACCGAAGGAATAAATAAATAAAATCAAGAGTTTCATTACTTCTATCCTCCAATGTCTTTCCTGTTATGATGGCTAGGTATAATACTGATCTCAATATCTCAAAGATTTGATTACATTTCTTTCACTCAGCCTTAGCTCTAACTAACAAAGTAGAGTTAGAAGAAAGTTGACCTAATCATATCTAAGAATCATAGAATCATAGAATCATTAAGGTTGGAAAAGACCTTCAAGATCATCTGGTGCAACCATCCCCCTACCAGCAATATCACCCACTAAACCATGACCCTAAGTACCGCATCCAATCTTTCCTTAAACTCACTCAGAAACGGTGATGCCACCACTGGACAACTCATTCCCATGCCTAACTACTCTTTCTGAAAAAGAAATGTCTCCTATTTCCAATCTGAACCTGGCACAACTTGAGGACATTCCCTCTAGCCCTACCACTGTTTATGTGTGAGAAAAGGCCAACCCCCAGCTCCCCACAACTTCCTTTCAGGTAGCTGTAGAGAGCAATAAGGCCTCCCCTGAGCCTCCTCTTCTCCAGAATAAACAACCCTAGTTCCTTCAGTTACTTCTCATAAGACTTGTGTTCCAGGCCTTTCACCAGCTTTGCAGCCCTTCTCTGGATATGTTCCAGGGCTTGATATCTTTTTTTGTAGAAATGGGCCCAAAACTGAACACAGCATTCAAGAAGCAGCCTCATCAGAGATGAGTACAGGGGAATGACCTGGTCCTGCTGGCTACAGTATTCCTGATACAAGCCAGGATTTCCATTGGCCTTCTTGGCCACCTGTGCACACTGCTAGCTCATGTTCAGGTGAGCATTGACCAACACCCCCAGATCCTTTTCCTCTGCACAGCTTTCCAGCCACTCTCCCCCAAGCCTGTAGTGTTGCATGGGGTTGCTGTAGCCAAAGTGCAGGACTCAGCACTTAGCCATGTTGAACCTCATATCCCACTGGCCTCTGCCCATTGAGCCCAGCTGTCCAAGTCCCTCTGCAGGGCCTTCCTACCCTCCAGCAGATTGACACTTCCCCCCAACTTAGTGAGGGTGCATTCAATTCCCTCATCCAAATCATGAATAAAGATACTAGAGGATGGGCCCCAACACCAGCCCCTGGGGAACGCCCCTGGTGACTGGTTGCCAGCTGGATTTCACTCCATTCACCAGTACACTCTGGGTCTGGCCATCCAGACAGTTTTTAACCCAGCAAAGAGTGTACTTGTTCAAGCCATGGACTGCCAGCTTCTCCAGGATAATACTGTGGGAGACTGTGTCAAAGACTTTGCTGAAGTCTAGGTAGACTACATCAACAGCCTTTCTCTCTTCCACCAGGTGGGCCACTTGGTCATAGAAGGAGATGAGGTTGGTCAGGCAGGACTTGCCTTTCATGAACCCATGCTGACTGGGCTTGATCCTTTGTTTGTCTTGCAAATGCTGTGTGATTGTATTCTAGATGATCTGTTCTGTAACCTTTCCTGTCACTGAGGTCAGGATGACAGGCCTTTAGTTCCCCCGATCCTACTTACAACCCTTCTTATAGATTGGCATCACATTCCTATATTATACTCTATTTCCATATGGAGCAATATAAAGTGGTACTTGAATTTGCTTTATTATTGCTCTGATAATGTGACAATAATGTTTGGACATAAACATGCTGAGCTTCTTTGCAATTCTTTGTCAAAATCAAGCACTATGTACCCAAACTGTCTGAAGGAAAAGCTAGGATCATAGCTTTGCAAAGTTATCACAAATTTAACTTAGGTCCATCATGTTTAACCAGTGATGCACCAGTTAAATAGGATTGTCTGCTAGATATGTTGCTAACATCCTTGGTGATATTCTGTAAGACCAGTTATAAAATTTGTAATATTCAAAATATAAACTTAATTTTGAGTCTTCTCTCACATGTCTTCAAGGTTTGAGATGCATATTTGGAGAGAAAAATGATGATGCCATCTTAGTATGAACTAACACATTTGAAGGAACATAAACCCATAGGCCTGGAATGAATCCATAAATATTTGAATCCAAGACTTTTTTATTGAAAGCGACCAATTAATACATTCTCTTCTAGAGATTTTTCAGTTTGTTTGATATAGAATAGCTTTGAATGAAAGAGACCATGGACATAATGCAGGGCAAAAGGATGGAATCTAAAACATGAAATGTTCTTAAACATTTTACAAGCACCACAGAAATCCCCCCTCAAAAAAAAAAAAAAAAAAAAAAAAAAAAAAAAAAAAAGCTTTAAGCTACACAGAAGCAGCAGAGGTTTGATTTTTTATTTGATAGATACAAGTTTGATTATTTAACTTTGTGAAAAGCATAAGGTAAGTAAGAGAGGGGTATTCCCAAATGGACAATATTTTATCAGAAATAAACCTATATTTATGAATTCAGACATGGGTAAAGTTTAACAGGATATGCTGAAAGTGTGTATGGATAATGCTAGAGGGAATGTAATCATGTAAATGAAGCATATAAACAATGATAAAGGAAAGAGAATCAAAAGAAATGATGTAGATTAGAGGATGCAGAGGAAATTAACTTCTCACTTCCACATTTAGAATTGGCTACAGAGTGAGATCAAACTTGTTTAGTCAATCACAGGATATAAATATTGGGCTAAGGTTAGCTCTAATCTGCTTAGAAGCAAGTAACAAATTAAATAAATCCACTTACCTTATTTTCACTAATGCAGCTTTATTTTAGAGATAACAAAAGTAACGCTTTTCCCTGGAGTGATATTCTTCTGGCATTGAACTTCTGTTCATGCTGAGATTCCTATTTGCAAGTATAAAAAGGCTATTACTTCTTCACACCATCTGAAGTTAAGATGAATTTTAGTTCTAATACTAGCCATCTATTTAACATTTAGTTAAGTATTTAATTAATAGTTAACATACAAAACCTCAGAATTTCATTCCCAAAGTTATTTATTCAGTTCAGTTTTTAAATGTTATTACCTCTTCCACCTGATATCTAATATCATCTGTGTTTTCAGATTCATAATTTCCATCAAGTTCTTTAAAAGTATTTTATCCTTTTTTTTTGTCAACTCATTCATTGAACTCTTTTGGTTCTTGACCAGTTCTGGCAAACAAAGCTTTCCTTCCTTCCTTCCCACACACATAACAAAGAAAGAAAAAAATATAGTCTTGCAAACAGAAAATGGGGTAAGCATTTTTGCATGAGTTATCTTATACCTTATCTTATGCAGTTTTGTTTAGTAATTCACAAAAAAATAAAAAAATAAAAGAACGATATTCATTTCCAATTATCTTTAAAATATCTAGAACCAGTTATCTTTATCTTATCTTTATCTTTAATTAATTATCTTTAAAATGTCTAGAACACAGCGTCAAGTGTTTGGTTCTGTTATTTCTGTTGTTTTTGTTTTGATGTTATTGTTTTTGTTTTGCTTTCAATACATACTTAAATACTTGAGATAAAATCACTTTTGTATGAAAGCTAGAAAGAAGAGGATGAACGATTTCTGTAATAGTTCTGCGTTTCTTGGTTTTCATCACTTCTTGGATCCAACAGTTTTAATAAAAAAAAAAAAGGCAGTTTTATTATGATTATGATTTATGATTTTTCTTGTCCTCTTAGACAAAAAAGGGGGATATCTCAGGATAATAGCATAGCAGTTAATGAGTTTGAAATGATTTGACAAGTAGAAAGAGGAAACTACCTGACCAATATGGTGGCATTCGATGATGGAATGACTGCATCGGTTGATACAGGAAGACTGACCGCTGACCTGGACTTCTGCAAGGCCTTTGACATGGTCCCACATGACATCTTGGTCTCCAAATTGGAGAGAGATGGATTTGATAGCTGGACCATTCAGTGCACAGTTTCAGCCCAGAAGCCCAGTGACATCCTGGGCTGCATTTGGAGTGACCAGCAGGTTGAGGGAGATGATTGTGCCCCTCTACTACCCCCCTTGTGAAGCCCCACTTGGAGTACTGCATCCAGGTCAGGAGCCCCCAGCACTAGAAGGATGCTGATCTGTTAGATCAGGTTAAGAGGAGGGCCACAAAGATGATCAAGGGGCTGGAGCACCTATCCTATGTAGAAAGGCTGAGAAAGTTGGGGCTGTTCAGCCTACAGAAGAGAAGGTTCCAGGGGGAGCTCATTGCAGCCTTTCAGTACTTGAAAGAGACATATTAAAAAGATGGGGAGCAACTCTGGCCAATCGGACAATGACAGGACCAGGAGGAATGGTTTTAAACTAAAAGAGGGGAAATTTAGATTAGAGGTTAGGAGGAAATTCTTTCCTCAGAGGGTGGTGAGGCACTGGAACAGGTTGCCCAGAGAACCTGTGGATGCCCCATCCTTGGAGGTGTTTAAGACCAGGTTAGATGCGGTCCTGAGCAACCTGATCTAGTGGGCGGTGTCCCTGCCTATGTCAGGGGTGGTGGAACTAGATGATCTTTGAGGTTCCTTCCAGCCCAAGCCATTCTATGATTCTACGAAGTACCATTCCAGTGTCATCTTAGTGAATGAAATTAGATATAAGGGAAATAATAACAAAAGGCCCCGTCTTATTACCATAATTATACCACAAAACAAACAAAAAGAAATAGTCTTGCCCCATAGTTTCCTTTTTTTTAAATTTTTTTAATTGTAATCAAGTAGCCTCAACAAATTTATTGTGACTCAGTTTTATCACATAACAGAAAATGCAAAAGAATAGTAAGAATGTAAGTAAGTATTATTATTATTATTATTATTTTTTATTTATTTTTTAATATGGTCCCAAAAGAGTGCTTGCATTTTGTGGGGTCAGGAAAACCAGTGAGACAGTTCAGTGAGACACCCTTCAGAATTAACCGATTAATTTTCCAAAGTGAGCTTCTTATATTTTTCAGGCTTGGCAATTGACCTAAGCAGTGTATAAGGTTTACATTTTTCTACTGGAGTAAAAAGGGTTTGAAATTCTCTCGTAACAAAATGGAAGTCTGTGATTTTTACTAGTGAGATCAGGAGAGTCTTTAAAAAAATTATTAACAATATTCTTAGGTGAAAGGAGTAATTAAATTCTCAGTCAAAAGCTGGAAAAGATTATTCATATCGCTCATATTAAATCTGATGATTTTATTATTATTTTATCTTTTATCTTTTTATTTTATTTTATTAAATCTGATGATTTTAAATACTGCTCCTTGTATGATTATTTCATTTTCAAGATTACACATATTAGAAACACAAGTACTCTGAAGCCTAGTAGAAGCCTAGTAGAAGCCATATTGCTAAGATTTAATATGCTAACTAAAATATTCAGAAGTGAATATATATATATAACTATATATATATACTTATATATATATATTATATATTATAGCCATGTATACTAAAGGGCAAGTACCATTGCCTTTTCCTGTTTCATGATCATTGATCACAGTAGAATTTTATAGTAAATATGGACACAGAATCAGGCCTCAGACACTTTTTATTTATTTATTTTTCCTCCAGATATCTTTTTCTCATATATTGTCATATATTTTTCTCAGATATATCTTTCTTGCCACAGTATCTCCATTAATGAAAATACGTATTGTCATATTTTCTACAGACATTTCAATTTCATACTCCAGTTTGATCCTCTTCTGTATTCTTCTGGCACCCTTCACCCGTATTACCATAATCTGTTGCATCAGAAATTGTAACTGTAAAAATGTAGCATGGTATCTCATGCTATAGAGGAGATAAGAAAATATTGCAATGGAAAATATTCTCTTATTTTTCATGTCCAAGGTAGGATTTGAAATGCAATTTATTCATTAATATTTGCACTGAAGGTATAAATTGGCTAACAATAAAGACATTTGACAGTAATGTTTTCTCTTCTGTTCAGAAACAGATATTTCCAGTGCTTATTGTAGAATAAAGAACAAAAATAATAATTGAATATTATTCTGTCTACTTTAAAATATCTGTACATTTCTGTTTTGTTTTGGGTTTTCTTTCTCTGTCTACTACTACAAAAAAAAAAAAAAAGTAATGATGAGACAAAGATTTAGTTAACAGCAAAATAAGCACATTTTAAACAAAATCTTCATGATATAAATTACAGAAATATAACATAAAATGTTAACAATTTAGTATTACCTGAGGCATCTTTTAATACATTGTCAAGAGCTCATTAGAAAGCATAAGTAAAAGTTCTTGTCTTTGCAAATATATACGTTCCTCTTCAAGAACAGATTTATGGCAAAGAAGCCCTCAGGACCAGACTGGGGGAAACTTATCTTCTTGAGTTATTTGTTTTCTTTTGTCTTTTCTCAACCACAAGTGTAATAAAGATAGTAATGCAAAAAATAAAAATAAAAATAAAAATTGTTGCAACTTAGCACTAAGAACTCATTACCATCAGAAACAAAGTAATTGGATTACAATATTATACCACAGGACTGCTCTTCATTCTGGAATATATTATATTTGTAGACATACACCAACAGAATTATTTATATAATACATATGTGTGCATGTATGCTTTTTTTTTTTTTTTTTTTTTTAAAGTCCTGCGTTTGATTATTATGGAAAAAAATACCCATTTTGACTTTGATATGAAACGAACATCTGGACACTAGTCGTTATATTTGGTCTTATAAGAAGAGAGCTTTATATATATTTATTTATTTTATTAAACAAAACAAAACAAAACAAAAAACACCGTCAAGCCATTATCTTCACATACATTAACACCTACCATTATGTTAAATGTTAAGCTTTTAGACTTGATCCATGTCAAATTCCAACACTCCTTGACCATGTTCTTTTAGATATTCCACATGACATTCTTAAAAAATTCAAATTTTTTAAGATATTTGGTGTTACACAGGCAATATACTGAAATCACTACACAAGCGATACAGCAGTTGCCATTACCATATATTGTTAGATCACAATACAAATGTGATTCTTATTACTGATCTCTGTATGCTCACTGTCACAATGCTGGTTGTCCCCAGTCATCAGGAAGGAATATAAGTGTTGAAGCCTGTTGTTCTCTTCAAAGATTTTTACTGTTACTTACCCAGTTTTAATCCTCTGTTTTAGGCTGAGCCACACCCCCCATACTGGTCTGGCTATCTTAGGGACACATTTGCATACTTGTGATTAACCCAGGGAAAAACATTTACACAGCCAGTTGATATACTCAACTGATCTAGCTAGTTGATTCCCTCAACTGATGAAGCCATTTATGTAAAATGAAGGCCAATCCTTTTGTTCCTTTTGCACTAAGTTCAGCTTTCTTTGCAACAGTCAGTCACTTGCTACATTCCTCCCTCAGCTTCATGAGCACCCTTGTCCATTTCCTCTGAGTGTTCAGTCATTGCAGAAATCTGTTGATCAGTCATATTACAAGAAAAACATCTAATGTATTGTCCGTATCTTGTGATGTTACTTTACTGCAATTTGCACCAGTGAAAAAGCTATTAGTCTACTAAGCAAAAGGCATATATTATTTTCCCAACTAAATCAGTATTATGGAAAGAAGATTTTAAATATGACAAGAAATGTGTGTGATCTGTTTTGGCTATAAGCTATACAATTTACTGTTTATACTTCCACAGTCTAGAAACTCTGACAGACATTCTGCAAGTGAATAGATGGACACTATCTTTGCCTGATGATATCCATGCAGGGTCACACCACGTCCCTGAAAAAACTGTGATGTGCACCAGCACTCCTTAGCATGAACATACACTGCAAATGCTTTGACACACAGATCTGTATTGTGTTGCATGCAATCTAGTGTGCTCTATGAGTGAATGTTGCTGTCCCATTGTGGAGAAGCAGGGTCTGTCAAGCCCTGAGAAGTTCTTAAACTGGCTTAAAGATTTCAGCTACATGGTTTCATGTCACCTAACTTTGGACATCTACTCAATCTCCCTTTATAATTAGTTTAAATGAATTAATATAAGTTATCTGACCTATTCTGTGTAAGTCAGTTTTAGGATAAATCCTGCCCTAACCCTTAACTGTGTCCTTTGAGATCTAACAAAAAAGTATCACTATATCACTTCATTATAGTAAAACTATAATTAAGTCAGTTTCTAAACCTCTACAAATCTTTACTTGTGAAAATTCCTTAAATTTTGGAATGTGGGTATACCTTTTATTTGATCCTCCAAAAGCTATTGTGGAATGCTAGTAATCTAGGTAAAGCATCAATCTATTAACTACAGGATACGTGTCGCTGATAATACTAGTAATGTCAATACAGAGTCTGAAAGTCCAAAAGGTGGGCAAAAAGACAGCAGCAAAGCATAAAATTATTCAGATGCTCTTATTTCCATAAACTTGTCTTCAAATGCATAGAGTTATTATTGTACAATTTCCTTGAATGATGCTTTAAGTAAGAAATACTTGGAGGTAATATAATAGTTTTATCCATGCACCTACACTAAAACAAAGTGGTGTATATTTGTTCCTGAATTTCTCATACTGTATGATGAATAGAGGCAATTATAGGAAAGAACAATATTACTTTTGCAGTTACTATTATTATATTTAAGTACTAAGAATAAAATACCATATTTTACTAGATATTCCAATTCCTGCCAAAATCTGTAACAGAGGAACATTTTATAATCTCTGTATTTTGCACTGACTGTACAACCAGAAATTGGCAGAGTCAACTCATTTATATATCCTTATTACCAGCTTGCAGAAGGCTTTGGGGCCAGTGATGGATAATTTTATAGCAGATGTTTTATTCTCTTCAACTATAGTATGTATACTACAGATTAGTTCCATTTCAGTTTATTAAAGTAGCAGAAAGAGATTAGCAACAGGGGAAGAAGACACATAACTTAGTCCTGTTTTGTGGAAAGAACCACATTTATATAGGCATGGAGACTAGGCTGAACTAGAGTTCTTTTATTTGTAACCTTAGATCTGTTTGTTCATTTTAATTTGTTTACACAGATACAGAATTTACTCAAATATGGGACAATTATTTAAATGGAATTTTTCTATTGCAAATCAAATTTCTATTAAATATATTACACAAGTATTTCTCTCAATGTGTAAAAAGTACCTACATGAAAAAAAAACCTGTCTGAGTTAAAGGATTAGATGAGCTAAAACACTGTCAATTACTTTTGACTGGTGTTCCAACAGGGTGAACTGTACTCAAAACAAACAGATTCAACTAAATAGAACCCAGAATATTTTAGAGGTCTGTGAACCTCTGTGCTGTTTTTCAGGGTTGTTGAATTATAATAATATTAAATTCATAATTTACTTCTACATTTAAAATTCAAAATAACCCAGTCATCCATAAACATATTCTTATACGCAGAGGTTTCTGGGCTCCAAAATAAATTTATATAGTAGCATAGAAGCACAGAAACAGCCAATAGGATGCAATAGTACTAAGAACAGTTCGTTTTGGGACTTAATTCTTTAAGTACAAAAAAAAAAAAAAAAAAAAAAAAAAAGATTCATTGTTTTTCATTATCACATATTCATTGGTTCTGAACATGAACCTGGATACCTGGATTTTGTGGAATAAACACCCTTGCAGCTCAGGTCAGCAGCCTTCTGCATTGAATTAAGAGTGTTACCAGAAGGTGAACGGAGGTGATCCTTCCCACCTACTGTGCCCTGGTGAGACATATTTGGAGTAATGGCTCTATTCCTGGTTTCCTCAGGCATGAAGGAAAACTATCACTTCAAGGAAGATGCAAGTCACCCAAGCAAGTTGACCACCATGGAGAGAGAATATAGTGGATACACAACACATACTAAACCTTCATGATCAGGGGGAGGACATGAGGAAGAGAGATTTATTTTCATTATAGTAGTGGGTATGTTGCTGTGTTTCATATTCAGGAAGAAAATAATGTTGATAACACACTGATGTTTGAGCTGTTGCTGAGCAGCGCTTACACAGTCAAAGACTTCTCAGATTCTTGTGCTGCTCTGCCAGTGAGGAGGCTGGGGGTGCACAGGAAGCTGGGAGGGGACAGAACCCAGACAGCTGACCCAAACTGACCAAAAGGCTATTCCATTACGTATGGTATCATGCTTAACAACTAACAGAGTACAGATGACACTTATTGCCAGCTGGTGGAGACATAGCTTTTATTTCATTGATCACATCCAGTGGGATCTGGTGATACCCATCTTGCCATTTTAGTCCTAAAAAATCTCCTGTTCAGATCCCTTGACCTTACTTTGTTTTTTAGCAAAACCACCTTTCAGAAGAATTTGAACTATTCTCTTCCTTTTCTCAAATACTTCTGCTGTTGCCCCTCAATTTGCTTTCACTTGGACAGGTGCCTAGTATCCATCTGCCCCAGGTGTGGAAACAGCCCTACTATCTACCATGGACAGATGTGAACTGCACTGGAACAGGGTGAAGCTCCCAATCACCTGTGATATATTGATGACATAATTCTGTGCAGCAGAGAAGCAGAAAAGTCCTTGACTCAGTGTAAGCACTGTTCAGCAACAACTAAATCATCTGTGTATCAGCATTATTTTAATTCAGAATCCAAAACACAACACCATATCGGCTACTATGAAGAAAATATTTACTTCCTCAAGCAAGTCCAGCAAAGGGCCATTGAGATGAATAGATTTTCTGTCTTACAAGGAGAAGCTGGGAGAGCTGGGACTGTTCACCCTGGAGAAGAGAAGGCCCATGGGGAATGTTATCAATCTTTATAGATCCTTGACAGGAGGTAGTGAAGAAGATGGAGCCAGACACTTCCCAGTGGTGCCCAAGGAAAGGACAAGAGGCAATGGGCCCAATCTGAAAAACAGGAAATTCCATTTAATCATAACAATAAACTTTTTTTACTCTGAGTCTGGTTAAACAGGTGTCTCAATCTTTAGAGATGTTGTAAATCTGACTGGACATGGTCCTGCATGGCCTGCTTTACCTGACCCTGCTTTGAGAAGGGCAGTTGCACTAGCTTATTTCCAAAGACCCTTTCCAAATGCAAACATTATGAGTGATCCTGTGACTAGTGCATTGATTTAACAGTACCAATCTAAGAAGGGTGAAACCTACATGGCATGAGGTCCTATCTGCAGCATCTATTTGTGGTACTCTTGTTTGATCTTAGGACATTTCTAGTTGTCATCCTTTGTACTACCATTTAGAATTTAAGAGTCTAAGAGATCAGTGTGGTTTTTCCTCAGCTGAGCAGCTGAGCTCCTCCACAACCGCTCTCTCACTCCCTTTCCTCAAAAGAGAAAGGGGGAAAAAATACAATGAAAAAGGCTCAAGGGTTGAGATAAAGCCAGGGAGATCAGCAATTATCATCACTGGCAAAACAGACTCAGCACAGGGAGATTTATGTAACTGATTACCTATTACTAACAAACTAGAGAGGTGAGAAACTCAAAACAAACTAAAAACACCTTCCGCCCCCATCCACCCACTTCTACGTTGTCCCCGAGTGGCACAGAGAAATGAGGAATGGGGCTGTGGTCAGTCCTTAATGCTTTGTCTCTGATGCTCCTTCACGGTCACTCTCTGCCCCTTCTCCACATGGGGTCCCTCCCACAGGGTGCCGTCCTTCCCAAACTGATCATTCAGTCAGCAAATCTTCAAGAACTGCTTCATCTGCCTGGAGCAAAATGTTACAATACAGGCCTCCCACGGGCAGCAGCTCCCCCTAGACCCCCCCCTAGACCCCCTGCTCCTATGTGGGCTCCTCTCCACGGGCTGCAGCTCTGACCCAGGACCTGCTCCACCGGGGGCTCCTCCATGGGCTGCAGCGTGGAGATACGCTCCACCATGGGACCCATGGGCTGCAGGGGGACAGCCTGCTCCACCTGGGGCCTCTCCAGGCAAGCTGCTGTTTGCCTGGAGCACCTCCTGCCCTCCTTCTGCACAGATCTTGGTGTCTGCAGGGCTATTCCTCACTCCTTGCTCTCTCAGCTGCTGTTGCACTGCTGTTTCCTTTCTTAAGTCTGCTCTCACAGAGGCACAAACAACATCTCTTATTGGCTCAGCTCTGGGCAGCAGCGGGTCCCTTTGGAGACAACTGAAACATACATGTATCTAACATGGGGCAGCTTCTGGACTTTTCTCACAGAGACCACCTTGCAGCCCCCCCACTACTGCAACCTTGCCACTTAAAATCCAATGCATTGATCTAACAGAGAAATGGGAATTAGGTACCTTACTCTTCTGACGGTCAAATGAAGTCAGACTCCATAAGGACGCCTTTTGTCCTTAAGAATTAATTAAATGAATAATTCAACGTGTCCTAGTTCTCTTCTTAAAAGTAAAAGCAAAGACAGTATATAAAGAGAAAATAATCTTTTGAATGTGTTTTTTCTCGTAGTGCTCTATATTTTGAGAGATTGCACCAAGTGCCAATTTCTGTTCTCATATATGTACATACTTAAGCAGATTTGGGGCACTTGGACCTCAATATTCAATACCCCTTCAGAAAAATCAAGTTAATGCCATGGGAAATTTCTACTGAGAAAGTTCCGTAGTTGCCCTCATATTATTCAGCATTTAGCTGAATATAACATTTAGCTGAATTTACCTCATTTTAGCAGATTGTATCTGGAGATTGGAAATCAAGCATGTACTGCTACTTCATTCATATTGGTTAGCAGTTGTTTACACACAGCCTGAACTACACACTTGACAGAAGTCAAGCTTTTTTTTTTTCTTCCTTGTGAAAATATTTCTGTATCTGAAATCCATTACTTTGTGGTTGTGGTGGTTTTACCGTGCTGGGCAGCTAAACCCCACAACTGCTCTCTCACTCCCCCTCCTTTAGATGAGGAGGGGGAGAAGTAAAGCAAAGAACAACTCACGGGTTGAGATAAGGATAATTTAATTAAAGGGAAATAATTATAATAATTAAATAAAGACTACCATGAACTAAACAATTTAACTAAGGGGAAATAAAAAGGGAAAGGGGAAAAGGGAGGGGAAAAGGGAAAATAAAAAGAAGGGAGGAAAACAAACAAACAAAATAAATGAAGGCTATATGGAAGTGCAGAGGAAAGAAATTACTCTCTACTTCCCACAAATGAGCGATGATTGACCACGTCCTTGAAGCAAGGCCTCAACGCACACAGCCGGTGTTCGAGAGGAGGACCGATGTTTTCCCAACGAGATCCCACCCCTCCCCTGTTCTTCCTGTTTCCACCTTTTATTGCTCAGTGTGACATCACATGGTATGGAATATCCCTTTGATTGGTTTAGGTCAGCTGCCCTAGTGATGTTTCTCTCCTCACTTTTTGCCCACCCCCTAGGAGGGTTAGAGAAAGGCCCAATGCTGTGCCACTGCTGCTCAGCAGTAGACACAACACTGGTGTGATAACACTGCTGTTCCAGCTACAAGTACAGAGTACGGCACTGTATGGGCTGCTGCCAGGAAAGTTAACATTCCAGCCAGACCCAGTACAGTGGTAAAACAAACAAACAAACAAACAAGCAAACAAAAACCATAGTCATAGTAAATGTTTTATTCTGCAAAACTCATGCAATAATTATCATAAAAAAAATGCAACTTTACACTATTTTCTGATTTTGTTATTAAATAAATTACAGCAGTGTCATTTTGGGGGACTGTGTCTTTTTTACACCCCCTTTGTGAAAATAGTTGGCTAGAATCTCAGGAGCAAGACATGCTGCAATGCTTAGAAAACAGTTGTGGATTTGTAGAAGGGAAGTGCTTCAGAGGAAGTTAATCTCTCTTTTTTGCTGTCAGGTGCAAAGTTCTCTTTGCAGCCAGTGAAGTAGTCATGAACACACAGTTAGCCTTTGCTATGCTTACCACCTCTGTGGTCAAACAGGCCTGTGTCACAGGACTTCACAGCACAACTTGGTCAAACCTTCCTAAAGCACCGATTTATTTATTTATTTATTTTGAAATAATCATTGTGCAGTAAAAGAGATTCACATTCTCTTCTGTAAAGTGGCATTTAAACATAACATACAAGAGTCTTCAAACATTTTTGCTACCTTTATTCTTAAACAGACTTCTTTTTTCCTGTCTTTTCTGAATGTTATTCAAAAAGCATATTTATTTTATTTTATTTTATTTTATTTTATTTTATTTTATTTTATTTTATTTTATTTTATTTTATTTTATTTTATTTTATTTTATTTTATTTTATTTTATTTTATTTTATTTTATTTTATTTTATTTTATTTTATTTTTGCCCTGTACCACATAAGAAAACAAAAAGTTTCGTTTTAGAGTGCTAGCCCTACTGTAATTGTTCTCTTCTTGTAATTCTACTTGGAAGACATACACATTCCTACTCCAGCATGCCTCAACAGCATTTCTATTCTTGTATTTTTACTTGGTGTAATCAGTTATACTTGTCAGTTTACCCACTCTTGTTTCTTAACTGTATCTATGATAAATTGCACTATAAATCAGTATCACAAGCCATTTAGTGAACTTAGATAACATTAGATCATATTTTTGTTTACTCTGTGTGTGTGTGGGGGGGAGAGGGCTAACATTATCATTAAAAGTTTCAAAATATGATTTGAGATGGGTTTAAAACAATAGAGTTGGCTCTTCTCATTATTTTAGTTTGTTGATTTAAAACAAACAAACAAACAAACAAACAAAAACAACTTGTATTTTCATACCTGATCCCTAAAGAGCACTGTTCAGAATCATTAGTAGCAAATATGTGTTTACAGCTAATTTTAATCAATTGCTAATTAACTCCACAAGGCAGAAATGGATTTCTGTTTAGCACTGAGTTTGCACTTTTCTTTTATTCTTGACACTTGCAGGTGTGAGGTTCAAACTACAACATTAACATCTGCTTTGTAACATCCTGATCTAAATCCCATTGAAATTAACATAAATTTAGTGGGAAATTTTGATGGGAAAATCTTCACAACAGTCCTAAAATGTTAGAAACTTTTATGCTAGTAAGTACTTCTGGAAATCAGATGTGACCCCACCCTCAAACTAGGGCCACATGTGAAGTCAGATCAGGTTTCCATGATCATTTCCATGGATTATTTCCATGGATCATTTCAATGATCCATTCAGTTACATCTGAATACCCATTCAGTCTCATTGGTGAACCTCTTCCTGTGCTTTGCTACCTTCATTTCTTTCTTTCTTTTTATTTGGTCTGAGCATCCCGTGTTTCAGGTTATGTCCAATGTCTCTACTTTGGTTGCATAATACAACACAACAATACATACTGCATAATAGCTAGTAAATTAAATTAAATTAAAGAGGTCTAGCTTCATATTCTATAAAACTAGATAATTAAGAGACCTGTTAGATTCTGCCTTTGCCTATTTTTCTTCAGGATGAATAAACTCTGGTGTCCCAACCTCTCCTTGTATGTTGCACAATGTACTGTAAATACATATATATGTATCTCGTATATCACAGCTTTTTTTCTTGTAACATTTAAAAAAACCTGACAAACACAAAGCACTCCACTGTTATTAGTTTATTATTACTCAACTTAAATGTATTTTTATGCATGCAGCATAATGCTTTCTGTTATAAATTTGTCTCATGTTCTACCTTGCTATCAGTTTTCATGCAAAGCCCTCATTAATTTCAGCAGGAGTTCTGCAAATTAATCTTTTTAAAGGTCAATTTAAATGGCCAAGTTTATTCAGGTTATACTTTACTTTTTTTTTTTTTTTTTTTTTTTTTTTTTTTTTTTTTTTCTCCAGAATGAAGGAGGTTTAAAACATATATAATAAAGTAAATACAAACTGTTTTGTTTTATTTTTTATTTGTTTGCTTTTAGTGTCAGTATTTCTTGTTTTGCATTGTTTTGTTGTATTTAATTTTAGATGGAAAACAGAAATGATTGTTTGGATTCACGTTGACCAAAAAAAAAAAAAAAAGTATTTTATAGAATGCATTTAGCAAGTACAGATAACATACATAAATCTGTTTTTACAAGTAAAGGACTTACAGTGTGTTAAGTATGTACAGTCTGAAAAGGTGTATGATTTGACTAGATATATACTTATGAAAGAAATACCACAGTATTAGATGGTTTATCTGTACAATATTTGAACTATTAATTGCATAGAAGAGTAGTTTTATTTAAGACAGTGTAAGGACCAATATATCATATCTGATTTTTTTTTTTACCTATTACACAGAAATAAGATTTCAATACATCTTGTGAAGGAACATTTTTGTACACAGAGATGCACAAAATGAACTTGTGAAACATAAACTTTGGGCTTACTGACTTGGAATTGCAAAACTTTAAATATAGAAATTACAGTATAAGTGTCAAACGAAAAATCATTTCTGGGATTTCAGGATAGATTAGCAAAATGGAGGGAGGAGAGAATATTTTATTTGCTTAAAAAAATACATTGCAAAAGATTCAATTTCTATCCTTTTTATTTCTTCTTTTTAGGCTCTAGATGGCAGTCTTGTACCATTCATAAATTGCATATATTGGATATATATCCAATTATCCAATTACATATATTGGATATATATTGGACACATTTACGTTTATAACTACATATGCACACGGGAAAAAACAAACAAACAAACAAAAAAAAATTAGAAAAGTGAGGAGGTGGATTAGATAGTGTTTTTCATTTTATTTTTCAGATCAAGAGATGATAATTGTGTCAGGTATGGAGTTTCTCTAAATCTGATTTAAATCTTTCTATGCTTCTGCATTTTGTGGAAACTAATTTCCTGTCACAGTGACAATAACACAAATAATTTTCTCTAAAATACTGCTGAAATATCTAAGAGAAAATAAGTGCCTCTGCACCTGATGGGATACTGTCATGCTTCACTAGGTTAAATGAATATAGACTTTCAGAATTGGACATCATACTTATGAGTAATAGGAAACTTTTCCTTAATGAGCATTTCTGAAATTGTAGTTGCAGGAAATCATATACTTAGGAACATAAAAACCTTAAACATCAGGCAAATTTTATTTGAATTGCTGTGGAACACTTGGTTTTAATCTGTGAAACAAAGAAAAAAAAATAAAAGGAAAAACAAAATATAATTAAAAAAAAAAACACAACAACAACAAAAAAAACAACAACTACAAACCAACAACCACCACATAACAAAAAATCAACCAACCAAAAAACATCTAAAAAGCCTTCTGACAGCAATATCAGGAAAGCTTAATTAAAGGAAAATATAAATATATATTTCTCATCTTAACGCACAACATAAAACACCTTCACATATCTTTTGGTAAATAGTTATGCAATGGCTGATATTCTGCTTGTGTCTTAACAGCATGGTAAAGTAAACACGGCCTGTGGAAAATTGGGGAAAAATAAACAAAACAAATAAACAAACAAAAATACACCTCTAACCTTTCTTGTGACTGCTGTGTATGTGTCAGGTCCTGCTTTATGGACACTTCCATCTGCCTTTGGAAGCTTTTTAAGTAACAGTACTGTACAGGGCTATACTGTAAGAATCATAAACAGATACTCCTCCACAGTATGGTTCTGGATTATTGCTTTTAAACCTTTCTGTTTTGAGGAACTACTTTATAGTTTCTTCTTTGTTTATATGGTTTTTGTTTGTTTTTGTTTTGTTTTTACATTAAAGTGTTTCTGTTTGATGCTCTGATAAACTATTCCTCATTTGACCAACATGTCCACATTCTGTTCTTTGCTGTGTTGTGTTCATATCTGTTGCTGTGTTGTGTTCATATCTGTGTTGTGTTAAATTTCACTTCCAAGGTATAAGGATGGTGGTAACAGGAGAATAAAAGACAATTTATCTCAGCAAAACATAAATACTCCTGATATTCAGCCTCTGTTTCTCAGCCTTCTTCTTGAAGACAGCAAATCTTATTTCTACTTGTTCATGAAGTTGCCATGGTAATCTATATTGACCAATATAAAGAACTTGTTAAAGAATTTATCAAATAAACATATGTTGATAGACCAACCTCACCTTTTGTTCCAGCCCTTTATCCTCAGTAGAAAGTATGTCTTAATTATAAAATCACTGGCATTGGACTAAAGATTCTGTGTTCCATTACAGAATCCTCTATAGATTTTCTTCCTCTTCTTAAACATCAATTTTAATCAAATTATGTCAGCATTTGGTTTGATCCTTACTCGTTGCTTATTGTCATTTGTGTAGTCAATGCTTGCAACACACATTACACAAAAAGAACTTAAAAATGAGGATACCTGGATTCAAAGGCTATCTGTTTCTGTACTGTGTCAAGGTTTGGGCAGCAGAACTTAGTTCTGTTTTCTGTGAGCTCTAGGGACATAAATCCCATCCCTTTCCGACCTAAGTCCTGTAGAATGTGGTAAGAAATATCAATATATCTTGATATTTGAAGTACTGTGTACCTTCATTCCATATTTCAGCATGATGGTTTGGCTTGACTATGTTTTAAATCTGGATCAGCATAAATAGTAAAGCACAGGAAAACAATACTGTAGTATTATGAATGTACTAGTATTTATGCATGAGAAATGAACTATGTGTTGAATCTGAATCCACAGTTTGAAGGAGAACAATTTTGCACTTCATGTAACAACAACAACAAAAAACTATTCTTAGATTAGAGCAAATATGAAAACAAAAACAAAAAGAGGAAAAAAAAAATAAGAGGAACTACTTGAACTACATGTACTTCAAGAAAAAGAAGAAAATGACAGTCTGTAGTCTTAATCACTGTAATTACTGGGTTGTAAGGTTTGAATAAACCATCTATCTCAAAATATATTTATTAATCTCAATTCACTCATCATTACATATAATCCATATTCTATATCCACCATTTTTTCCACATTACATATAAACAATCGAAGTAGTGTGAAATAAATACAGACTTCATCTAAAAATTCCTTTTCACTAAGGAAACAAAATCTTAGATCTTAAACAATACTTTTTTTTTTTTTTTTTTTTTTTTTTTTTTTTTTTTAATGTAAATATAATGTCCTGCTCTACTCTGCACTGGTGTGGCCTCACCTCGAGTACTATGTGCAGCTCTGTTCTGGGTACCACAGTACAATAAGGACATTAAACTGTTGAAGAGTGTCCAGAGGAGGGCAATGAAGATGGTGAAGGGCCTAGAGGGGAAGACGTATGAGGAACAGTCTCGTATGAACAGTCACTGAACCTGTTTAGCCTGGAGAAGAGGAGGCTGAGGGGGGACCTCATCACAGTCTACAATTTCCTCGTGAGGGGGAGTGGAGAGGCAGGTGACCTATTCTCCGTAATCACCAGTGATGGGATCTGCGGAAACCTTATTAAGCTGAGGCAGGTGAAGTTTAGCCTGGACATCAGGAAGAGGTTCTTCACCGAGAGAGTTGTTGCACACTGGATCAGGCTCCCCAGTGAAGTAGTCACTGCACCAAGCCTGTCAGAGATTAAGAAGCGATTGGACTGTGCACTTTAGACATAGTCTAAACTTTTGGGTAGAACTGTGCGGTGCCAGGAGTTGGACTTGATGATTCTTATGGGTCCCTTCCAACTCGGGATATTCTACATGTATGATTCTATGATTTTATATAACAGAGAAAAGTCTTAGGCAAACTGAATGTGAGGAAGATCTTTATCTTGTCTAAAATATGCAGTGTGTATTATTATATTTCATGTCTCAGAGTACATTAAGTTTCTTCTTTTTGTATCCTTTTCATGAGAAAGTACATGCAATTAGAAATGCTAAAACAGAGAACTGATCTCACTTGCTCATTGAAGCAATAGCATATTGTAATTCTTGTTACATTCTTGTAACATTCTTCTAGCATTCTTGTTACAGCAGAGTCAATATTTGTGCATGGGCACTCTGTGTATATGCTTCTGCACTTCAAAAGGTATATTTTTTGTTAAATTTGGTAAATTCTATGTCATCTGTGCAATCCTGTCTATATTTAAAAAAAAAAAATAAATCAAGTTGTTATTTTTTTCTTTCCACAGGACTTTCAATCATAATGTTCTTATTTTTTATTTAATATTAGTAAACAAGGAACACTTAATGATTATTTTTAATTTTACATATTTATAGATTTAATAAATAAGTTAATAACCTAGAATAAGATATAATACAAAATGCCACAGTATGGGCATTTGTTGCCATAGTATCTTGGATGTATTTTTAATGAGTTTAAAGTGCTAGGCCACATTTAAGTCATTCTGCTGTATCTTGAATTTCCTCCCAGAAAAGACAAGTTTCTTTCATCTCCATAAACCTTCTGCTTATACCCACTGTTGGTTCTAGGTCTTCATTTGGCAGCGTATTACATATACATATACATTACATTGCTGTCTGAAGCAATGGAGCAATCTGAATTTTGTGTATAGCTACTATATTCAACAGACTGAATTCACCTGAGCTGAATTTGACCTGAAAGCTTTCCTTTTCATCAGTGCCATAGATTTAGAGCAGTGCCACTGCTCATTGAAAGATAGCTACTAAATCAAATGCAATCTGTATCAACTTGTGAAGAAACTGTCTTATAAATTGGAAGGTGCTGGGTTAAACTAAAAAAAAAAAAATAAATACATAGATATATAAATATATTTAATAAAATTCTCAGTAGCTAGAAATTAAGATGGACTACTAAATCTCCTGATTTTTAATGGGAAAACCTTGGGGCCTAGTCCATTTCCTTCATGAAAGGAGGAGATGTGTTCATCACGGGCCATACAAGACAGTAGCTGAAAGCTGGTATAGACAAATTCAGGTTTAGCAAGAGGTACGTTTTTTCAGGAGTGATAGCAATGAATCCTTCCTTGTTTGGCCTTAAAAAATATATATAAAATGTCAATGTTATGCCAATGATTTCAACACTTTGTTCGACTTTTAATAAAAGAGAATACATGAAGTCTTTTTGCCACATCTAGCAGGTAGAAGTAATTTCTGACCAGGGAAATTAAGAAATCTTTGGGTTAAGCCTAAAGTAATTTACTAGTACCATTTTGCGTAAATTAAGAGTGGATTAAAGAAATTATGTTTTTTTGCTGGATGAGAATAAAGTAGTCAAATAATGAAAATGAGTAGCCAAATAGAGAAAATACAGTTGGTAGATAAGAGTTACACTTAAAGAAAATTATTCCATTAAAACTTGTTTTTGATTTTTAATGAAATATGATAATATTTCCCACCTTCTGTAACACCATCAACACTGAGAAACACAGTGTATGCCATAGAGCAGGAAGAGACATGTTTATCATTCTTTGCTGTGCAATCTTATTGAAGGTTCACTGGGTCTAAAAGCACAACTCAATTTATCATAATGTACACAATCTGAATCTCTGCAGAATCCTCGATGTGTGGGTTTGCTTGTTTTCCAGGGGTTCTATTTTTTTCTCATTTAGACTGAATGTGCTGCAAATTAAAGTCTATTGTCATATTTTGTATATTATATATGATTGTCCACAAGTGTAATAAACATATAGACACATTATAAGAGTTGTATGCTCTTTAAAAAATGACAGAATAGATCATGCAAAGACATTCCAAAATAGGAGAATTGCTTGTCCTGCTTGATCTATGAGGTGTTTTACATTGCCTAAACCGTGATTCATCTTGAACCACAAATTTATCACATATCATTTCTCTCATTAAGATGAAATATTGTATTGTACCAAAATTAAGATTTACTGTGACCTTTATTTATTTATTTTAATTGGTAGAGGTTTATATAGCATATGAAAGGAAAAAGAAATCTTCAAAAATAATTTGAAATCTTATTCATATTTTAGTTTGTCTAAAATTACAGAATCATTCTTCCTTTTTTTTTTTTTTTTTCCTGATTCCTTTTTAGAAGCGTTTTTTGTTGTTGTTGTATCCTCATTGACATCAGAGAATCCCGGATATTTTAAGAAAGTATGGCCCATGGGAATTCTGAGTAACAATATTCTGAGGGGACAAAACCAAACAATCAATAACAAAACGCCACCATGAAACAATACAAAAATGCTGAAAAATATTGATGTCTGTACTGGAAACATACAGACATATATTGGAATTGACACAGAATCACAAGGCAAAATCCAGAACTATTTCCTGTGGAGAGTACTTTGCTGTCCAGAAAGTTATGTCACCATTTAGTGGGATTTTAGTGGGAGTAATTTATGGTACTTCATGCTGTCTCATGGGAACTATTACATTTATGTTTCTGTTCTAAAGGCCAAAAATATTTTTCTTAATTAACATGGAGGAAAATGGCCTTTCTTACAAAGGCTGTGAGGCCATACATGTAGGTTTACAACAAAATAGAAATGCTCTCCTTTTCCATAAACAAAATATTAGGTGTAAATTTATTAATTGTCCAATAATGATAGCAAAATAATTAACTACTTTATGTTTCTATGTTGCTGAGAGTGAAATGCTACTTTTTGAAGCTGTGAAAATACTTGTGCAACCCATACCTTTCTGAGATGAAATAATATTATCATGAAACTAATGTTTCAGTTGTGAGATGGCAACCTCCCCCAGGCCCATTGAATTATATTGAGAATAAAATGTTTGTATGTGTTTGTTTTTAGTACATCTTGTAGCTTACAACAATCTACCTTAATATTAATAATATTAATATCTATTAATATATTAAATATCTATACCTCTGTGAAGGACAAAAATACCTATGAACTATTGTAATTCCTTTAACTTTATTCTTTTTAAGGATCTGTTTTCAAGTATCTTCTTAAAATATGAGCCAGAAGAATTGCTACTACATCTTGAACTGATTGAATAACAGTTTTGTCTTTTTTAATCAAACAGAAATAACACTTAAATTTCAGTCAGAAAATTTATTAATACTGAGATATTTACCAGGTAGCCATTACTACAGCTGAAAATGTAAGCTGTTGTTAGAACTCAATACTAATGAGCAGCTGACTACTTAAAATTCCACTTAGCTATAAAGATTTGATATTCTCTAAAAAACAAGGAATGACTTTTATATCATTAACATACTAGGTATAACCAAAATTAAAAATAATCGAAAATAAAGGCCAAGAACAAGTGTTAGGAATAAAGGCTCTGTAGTAACACAGTCCCCATGATTAGTTCTCTAAAGCTTTAGGTATTCTAAGTTATAATCGGCAACTTTAAGGACATGTCATCATTCAGAAAAGATGAACAAAGCAGGACAAAGGTTCTTCTTCCAAAGTGGGCCATTCTAATAGTTAGGGAAGTTAAGAGAGAGTTTAAGAAGTCTCAGGTGTTGATAGTATTAGTGAAAATGAGATTGATCAATAAACTATTGGAATCCTTGAAATATTTATCTTCTGATTTTGATGAGAGCATTATAAGAGCTTTTGACAAATATCTTGCTCATCATACATTTAAGAACATATAATCTGTACCAGTACAATCTTAGTTTCATTCAACAATTACTCGTCAGAAAATGTGGTAGAGGAAAGACAGTTCAATGCATTAGCCAGGATTTAAGAAAAAAAAAAAAAAAAAAAAAAAGTGCTATATCCCATCCCCAGGTAAGTTGCCGTGCAGCCTGCACAGCCCTTGTTTTATGGAGGAAGGAAGCACTTCTAGGTTAAAAGAGCATGGGGCTGGTGTGCCCCAGCCTCCATCTAGGCCAGCAAGACCCAGCATTTTGGGAAACACTGTGACATATTCTCAATTGTCCAACTAGAATCATCATTATTCCTGTAATAATCTATAAATAGAATAATGTTGCTTAGTACTTCATACAAATATTGTAGGCAGAATTACATCAAGATCTTATGCAACTGTTACAGTATAAAAATTGTGCAAGTAGTAACGGATGCAAGGTCACTGTATGGAGCTTGTTGCCTAGTATTAGTACTGTGGCAATAAGGCTTCTGGTAAAGACCTAGCTTAAGTGTACATACAACAAGATTATCTACAAAAGGCTGTCTGTCGATCCATAGATATTGTTTCTTACGTTCTTAACTAGTAAGTTAGGATACTTACTAGTATGGATATATAACAGCTACTAGTATCAACAGTATTATACATCAGATAGAATATCTGCATAACACTAAGATTATTTCTTGTTTATTACTACTTTTTTCTTCTTCTAGGTATCTATACATAAATCCTAGCAATGCTGAGCTGCTCAGCACGAAAGGTTAGTCATGATTCATAAGTGTAACTCAGCTAACATAGTAAAAATGGTCACACCACATTAAATTGTGCATAGAGAACTGTACAAAATACTCACATAGGCTGTGGGAGGTCCAAATTCAAGATCTACAGCTCCAAGGCAGAAGACTAATAGAAATTTTTGTATTATTGCATTTGGGAATACATGTAATTTAATATAAAAACAGATATACAAAAAATCTCAACAGAAAATAGAATTCAATTTCAACTTCCTACCAAAATATCTAAGTTCCCTCAGTTTTGAGTGATACTTAGATTCATAGTTCAAATAGCACAGAATACAGCTGTGATGATTAACATTTCCTCGGGAACAGGAAGTCCCATCTTCTTTCTCTGGACACCTGAACAAGCATGAACAAGACATCTTCTCAGCTGCTAACTAATGCTGGAAGAAGGCCTAGAAGCTTAAATCCAATATAAAGTTTGCAGTTCTGAATTTCAGATTGAAGGAGATTCTTAAACTTTTGGGTGGATGATCTGCAGTCCCCCACCTCCCCCCCCTTTTTTTTTTTTTCTTTAGACAATTGCCCACTTGGAAGGCTCAGATTTGAAATGTTTTTCATAAGTTTATAAATAGTCAACAATAGTCTAATATCAATAGTTTAAAATGTTAGGCATTGATGCAGGTGTGAGGAACGAAATGGACCTTCCCCATCCCCATCACTGTTTGATCTTTCTCCATCTCTTCAGTTTGTCTGGGGCTCACTTACTGGTGAGCCATCAGTATAATTTCCCGGCACACTTAATACTCCTGACCTAACCTCTCCCACAAATTGCACAAAACAAAACAAAACAAACAATCAAACAAACAAACAAAAAAAAACAGGCTGCCTAGTTTCTGTGATACAGTATAGAGCATTTCACCTGAATTATGTTTGTAAAAGAAAACCCAAGTGACTTATCAGGATGCACATAGAAATGCTTTAGTTAGACATTTGCTTGAGCCATTTTACAAGTAGAATCTCCCTAATCCATGGAGACAGAGATATACAGCTCCAGTGAGTAATTTGGCCTAATAAATTCCTGACTCAGCTTGCAAAGGTCTGAAATCACCTTCCTCTGACCATTAGAGGAGTCCTAAAGAGAGTAACCAAGGCATTTAAATTAAATATCTAAAAGTAAATGGTTGAAAACTAATCTAAAATTTGAGTAAGTCTGGGAGTCAAAAGCCAGATTTCCTGTTCAAATCTTTAATCACAACACCTTTCTAAAATAGGAACAGCCTTTTTGTTTAGATGGCATTATCTACATCACAGAAAAATCTATAGCACGTGTGTTGTGATAAACATGAAAGCCAGTAGTATTAATTTAGCAAATAAAGCTGATTATTTTGCAGGAGAAAAATAGACTTGAAAAGTGTACTCTTCATTATAAAAATATTTTACTCATAAATTCTGTCCATCTTAAAGCAATCAGATTTACTTTATTGAACTTCCCAAATAAAGATCCTT
The DNA here is from genome assembly GCF_009819795.1 of Aythya fuligula. Taxonomy (NCBI): domain Eukaryota; kingdom Metazoa; phylum Chordata; class Aves; order Anseriformes; family Anatidae; genus Aythya; species Aythya fuligula. The sequence goes on along the minus strand of NC_045559.1, from coordinate 170,460,568 downwards.
TTTTGTTTTCCTTTTTTCTTTTTCCTTTTCGCGGTGGTTCCGCTCGAGTGGGCAGCCAAGCTCCACCACAGCCGCTCTCTCACTCCCCCTGCTCAAAGAGGAACTAGGAGAAAATACGATGAAAAGGGCTCCAAGGTTGAGATAAGGACAAGAAGATCATGCAGTAATTATTGTAATGGGCAAAACAGACTCGGCATAGGGAGATAGTAAGATTTATTGCTTATTGCTAACAAGCTAGAGAAGTGAGAAACAAAGGAAAGAAACCAAAAGCACCTTCCCCTCCCCCATCCACCCTCTTCCACCTCCTCCCCCCGAGCGGCGCAGGGGAACGGGGGATTGGGGGTTATGGTCAGCCTACAGTGCTTCTTCTCTGCCGCTCCTTCTCGGTCACTCTCATCCCCTGTGCTGTGGGGTCCCTCCCACGGGATGCAGTCCTTGATGAACTGATCCGGTGTGGGCTTCCCACAGTCAACACTCTTCCAGAAAAGCTCCAGATATGGGTCTGTACCACAGGGTCCATCCCTCAGGAGAAAACTGCTCCTACCTGGGTCCCCCACAGGCAGCAGCTCCTGCCAGGTCACCTGCTCCACCGTGGTCTCCTCCACGGGCTGCAGCGTGGAACCCTGCTCCACCGTGGTACTCCATGGGCTGCAGGGGGACAGCCTGCATGGCCCTTACCACAGGCCGTAGGAGACTTCTGTTCCGGCACCTGGAGCACCTCTCCCCTTCCTTCTTCACTGACCTTGGTTCCTGCAAGGCTGTTCCTCACTCTTCTCAGTCTCCCAGCTGCTCTGTGGTGCAGCGTTTTTTTCCCTTTCTTAAATATGCTCTCACAGAGGCACAAAACAACATCACTTATTGGCTCAGCTCTGGAAAACAATGGGGCCCTTACCAAACATGGGGCAGCTTCTAGATCCTTCTCACAGAAACCACTGCTATGGCCCCCTGCTACCAAAACCTTGCTACGTAATCTAATAATTACGTAATCTTTTTTCTTTCTTTTTTTTTTTTTTTCTTTTTTTTTTCCCTGTAGTAATTGAAATTATTTCTGCTGGATACTTTTTGCTGCATTTACTTTCCCCACAACTACTGGGCTGATGACAACTAACTTGTCACACTGCCAAATGATTCTAATCAACTGATAATTGAGGCTTTATGCTAGTTAGCCTTTGCAAATTCTTCTTCTTTTTTTTTTTTTTTTTTTTTTTAGCTAGAATGATGTAATTGCAGACAGATTCATAAATCAGTATTACATACTAATTACCAATATCATAAAATAATAGGTAGAATATGGTCCTGAATATACAGATTGTTACACATACACAGAAGTTATAAATAAATTGCTCTGTTCTTTCCCTTGTTGCAGTTTTTGAGAAAATATGTATGTGCTGTTCAATCACATCAGCATTATTAATACATTCAACCCACTTGTATCATTTTCCAACTTTTTTTTTTTTTTTTTTTTTTTGCTTCAGGTTTTGGTGTGTTTTCAAAATATTAAAAGGTCTTACAAATCTCAACAGTACTGTGAAAAGATATGAAAGTTCAGATTATTTGTTTCTGGTTTCTCACAGAAGATAATAACTGACACCTAATCTTGATTGCAATCACATTTTAATGACATGCCTTATCTTTCCTAATCTTCTGGTTTATGCTTCTCTAACCTTCTAGTAAATTTAAAAAGAGAGAGAAGGAAAGAGAGTAAGTTTGGATATGTGGTAATTGGCAAAAGGGAGAGTCAATTATCTCAGATTATTAACACAGACATGCTACATCTGGTAGTGACTGAGTCTGTTTGTACAGAAATATCTATCAAAGAAATAATTAAAATCAAGTATTGGCAGATGTGTATCTTTCCTCCTATGATTACTTTCTTCTCATGTGCAGTATTTGATAAAGTCATTTAGTTTAATTCCTGTGTGGGTTTTGCTTTTTTGAATGTTTTTTCCTGTTTTTGTTGTTGCTGTTGTTGTTCTTGTTTTAAATAATATCTTGGACATGAGCAGGTTGTATGCACAATACATGGAAAACTTTATAGGAAAATTAGACATCTGTATATGCTTATATAGACATTCCCACTTGCATTGTCTTAATCTCTGCTAATATTATGAAAAAAAATATAAATAAATAGAAAAAATCTGTATTCTTACTGTGAATTTACAGACCTGAAGGAAAACCTTCTGGGACTGTCTGCAGATGGCTTCATCTCAGAAGAATGTGTCTCCTAACAGTTGCTTGTTCTGTATGCATGATCAAGCAACAGTCAATGGTTTCATGTGCTTCATTAGCTGTTGTGACAGGAACAAATATGATTTTCCCAAAATACCTGCCCAAAATTCCATCCTTAGGCCAACAATGAATGGAAGAAACACTGAGAAACTGGAAATTATATTTATTTATTTATTTACTGGTTTAAAATCAAGCAGACCAATAAACAGCCAAAAATCAACAAGTTAACAAAAATTGTTGTTACATTCTTAACAAAATATCGACTCACATTACTCTAAACCTCAACTTTTGATATATACACTTTTTCCTTCTTTTATTAAGTGAACAGAGGGAATTAGCTATACAAGTTCTAAAAATATATAGTAACTTATTAAGTAACTTACAAGTAGTGCTGATAATGAAGATTCTCAAATGCTGCAATATAACTCATGTTAATTCAGTATACATGTAGATGAGTATACATATAACTCAGGAAACATGTAGATCAGGATTTCCTTAAATACTTTGTTTAATATTTTATGTTTACACTGTGGGGCAATAGCAGCAAGAGTAAGACTAAAACTTGGTTTTCTGTTGGGGCACTGAGTTCTATGGATGTTAAAATGGGAATCAGAAAATATATTTAAGGTGCATAATTTTTGTGCTGAATTGTTCATATGATTATAGTCAAGTTACTCTCTCTCCTCACAGCTTTGTTACCATTTTTACCATTTCCAGTTTTCACTATACCTGTTAAGATTCTTTAAAATCTAAAAAGACATGTTCAAAGTGTGTGAGCTGCTGTGTGACCTTGAAGTGTCATCTATGTTGGCAGTTAAGAAGAACCTTTTCATTCAGATGTGACAGTTATGCTAAATTCTGCCCATGTGCTGTAAGTCCATACCCCTAAAGTAATAATATTTACCAGTTGAAATACTTCTTTCTCCTACATCTCACAAAATGTAATATGAATGCATGGTATATAATGCAATGATTACAAAAGCTATTGCAGTCTCATGTAGCGCAATAATTCAGAACTGTGTAAAATATACTCTAATAACTTTGAAAGATTTTGCAATAAAAGGATTAGAATCGTGATAATCTCAGAACTACTACTGTAAATTGCAATGGTTTCCCTCAGAAAAAAATACAGCAGGTAACAAACACACCTAGTTCACAGAATGAAAGCATCACACCAATCAGCGTCACAAGAATCTAGCACTACAAAGTTCTTAAAAATGCTGTACAATCTGTTTATGCCTTTTTGTTCTTTAAAGGGAAAAATGTCCTACACAGAATGGATGGTGATTTGGTGTAGCACAGGTATTTTGTTGGCATTTTCTTAGACTAAACTCTGTAATATAAATATAAAATTAGACTAAACTCTGTAATATAAAATAAAACTAAACTCAATACTAAGTATCAATGATATGTTTTGAAATTATTATTTTTTTAGGAGTCTTTATTAATGTCTTAGAATCATAGAATATCATGAGTTAGAAGGGGCCTACAAGGATCATTGAGTCCAACTCCTGGCACTGCACAAGTCTACACAAAAACTCAGATGATGTGACTGAGAGCATAGTCCAAATGTTTCTTAAATTCTGACAAGGTTGGTGCCATGAATACGTCCCTGGGGAGCCTGTTCCAATGCACAAACACCCTTTTAGTGAAGAACCTCTTCCAACATAAGGTTCATATCCAACATGAACCTTACGTGTAGCAGCTTGACTCCATTCCCTAAGGTTCTATTGCTGGTCACCAGAGAGAAGAGATCAGGGCCTGTCCCTCTGCTCTCCTTCAGGGGGAAGCTGTAGACCACAGTGAGGTCTCCCCTCAGCCTCCTCTTTTCCAGGCTGAACAGACCAAGTGACCTCAGCCACTCCTCATATGTCTTCCCCTCTAGCCCCTTCACCATCTTTATAGCCCTTCTCTGGACACTCTCCAAGAGTTTCACATCCTTTTTGTATTTTGTTACCCTGAACTGTACACATTACTCGAGGTACAGCTGCACCATTGCAGAGTAGAGTGGGACAGTCACTTCCCTTTACTGACTAGAAAAGCCATGCTTGATGCATCCCAGGATATGGTTGGTCCTCCTGGCTGCCAGGGCACACCGCTGGTTAATATTCAACCACAGATCCCTCTCTGTGGGGCTGCTCTCCAGTGTCTCATCCCCCAATTTGTATGTATAGCCAGGGTTTCCCCTTGCCAGATGCAGGACCTAGCACTTGCTCTTGTTAAAATTCATGTGGTTGGTGATTGCCCAGCACTCCATTCTGTCCAAACCTCTCTGCAAGGCCTTTCCACCCTCAACAGAATCAACTTCTCCCAGTCTAGTGTCATCAGCAAACTTATTTGAAACACCTTCTAGTCCTACATCTAATTCTTTTATGAAAACATTGAATAAAACTGGCCCTAAAATGGAGTCCTGGGGGACCCCATAGGTGACTGGCCGCCAGTCTGATATAACCCGCGATGACGTTGGCCAGCTCTCCGAGAACCTTGGGATGAATCCCATCTGGACCTACAGACTTCTGTGGATTGAGGTGGAGCAGCAAATCCCGCACATGTTCAGGGTTGGCTGGGAGTTCATCATTCCCACTGTCATTGTCCTCCAGATCAGGGCACCCAGGGTCCCGAAGCACATTATCAATGTTGAAGACAGAGGCAAAGAAGTCTTTAAACATCTCTGCTTGCCTATGTCCTTTTTTGTGAGGTGACCATCCCCATCAAGTAATGGACTTATGTTTTCTCTGGTCCTCCTTTTTCTGTTCACATATTTAAAAAAGCTCTTTTTATTGTCTCCCACAGATCTGGCCAGCTTCAACTCCAATTGGACTTTCCCTGCATGAACTTTCTCCCTACAAAGGCAAACAGCGTCCCTGTAGTCTTTCCAAATTGACTGACCCTACTTCCAGCACCCATACTTTTTTTTTTTTTTTCCAGTATTATTTATTATTTTATTTTGTGCCTAAGCTCCAGAAGAGTCAGCCAAGCTGACCTTCTTTCCCACCTGCTTGACTTCTAATATTTTGGAATCGCCTGATCCTGTGCTTTTAGGAGGCAGTGCTTAAAGATTGACCCTCACTGATAGATGCCTTCAAAAACAGTTTCCCAAGAGACCTTAATAACTAGTTCCCTGAACAGTCTGAAGTGTGCTTTCCCCATATCCAGGACTGAAGTTCTGGAGGCAGTTTTTCTTCTGTCACCAAAAATTTTAAACTTGACTGCTTCATGGTCACTATGACCAAGACAGTTGCCAATTGCTACATCCCCCACAAGGCCCTCTCTGTTCTCAAGCAACAGATTTAGGAGGGTACTTTTTCTAGTTGTCTGCCTTAGTACCTTCACCAAGAAGTTATCATTGAGGTGCTTTAAGAACTTCCTGAACCTGCTTGTGTCAGCTGTGTGATACTCCCAGTTAAGGTCTGGAAAGTTGAAGTCTCCATAAGGACAAGGGCAGTTGATCTTAAGGTATTTCTTAGTTCCTCAAAGAATAATTAATCAGTGTCTTCATCCTGGCTGGGTGTTTTTTTGTTTTCTGTTTTTGCCAGCAGCAGCCAAGAAAGGGGGTGCTTGCTCACCAAGGTGGGTAAACCCACCTTGAAGGTTTAACTCTACAAATACTGACTTCTCCCAGACATGTGGGGCAAACACAAGCACCATCCTGGGCTTGGGGGAAAGTGGGATGAAGAACAGGAGGCTCCCCTGCCTGGGACCTGTTCTCAGGGCAAGGCAGAGCCCCATCCCCACGTGCACACTCACAGTCATGGGCCTCTCAATGGGTTCCCTGGGTTGCTGCAAGGAGCATTTCCCTTTTATCCACCTCCCACTTCTCTTCAGCTGGCACTGCATTTGCCAGTGGTTTCCCCATGAATTTCATGCCTGGCTCCCAGAGACAATTGCCATTCACAAGGCACCATGAGCTCCTCTCCCTAGAGTTTTCTTGCTGTCTCATGGCCCCTGCAGTGCAGTGGACTGCAACAGGAGCTGCTGCTCTGTTCCCATAGCATGGTGTCGCCTTCACCACAATGTACCCCCAAAATTGGGAGAATGAGCAGTACTGCAGGAGGGCTCTGGGCTATGGGAGGGTAAGAGCCTATGGCTTTCCTAAACCTCCCTCCCAGCCGAGTTGAAGCTCATATAAGTCCCTTCCATATAAAATGTCCTTCCAAACTGCAACTATCTTTTGTCTTTCATTCTCTCTCCTTAGTCTTACATCAATCTATAAAAGAGTATTAGTTACTCAAAATAAGCAGCCAGACAAAACAACTCTACATTTGCTTTGTTTGCCTCTTCTCCAGCAGTCAGAAAAGATGTGGGTCTGGATAGACTTCAAGTACCCAAAACACTGCAAACAAGCAGGCTCATTTCTAGTTGTGTTAGCATCCTCAAAAAGGCTGCTGGAGCAGTGAGCCTAAGAACTGAGAGAAAGAAAAGTGGATAGTGGTGGATGTGTGGAACAGCTGCAGACTTCATGTATCTATATGCCCCTGCCTCTTCAGCTTTCTCTTTGACAGGAGTAGTAGCAGTGAGAGCTGGCAGGGACAAGGATGTTTTTTTGCCTCTTTGACTTCAGCTTGGCTTCTATGGCCAATACCTTTTTCTGCTACCTTTTCTATGCTGCTGAGAGTACAGCTCTTAAACATTGTTGATCATTTTCTATACAGAACAAGAACTTTAATTATATGATGCATTGATAAAGACATAGATAAAAGTAGTTACAACTACGATAGCCTAAGGATATGACAGCAACAAGGGTTGTAAGGAATAACACTGTTCTCTAGGAGACCACGGATACAGCAGGAAAATAAGAGGATTTTATATTCATCATCCCTGACAAAACTTGGCTGACCTTTCCCATTACAGTAGTGTTGAGAACACCCTACTATCTTTGTTGCACAGAGGTTAACTGCTTGTAACCTCCTTCTGCTATCACCTCTCTCTATTCCACAGGTGCTAGCTATCGTTTTCTCTCAAGTGGTCGACTGATTACCATAATTGCATTATTCTTAGAGCAACTGTAACTAGCATTTAGTTTGGATTTTGTTGCCTCTTGTCAGATCTGATGAAAGGTTTCTGAATATGTGCGTGAATATGTATGCATACTTGTATTCATTGTTAAACTGACAGTGGCTTAGAAATACAGGCTTAATTCTACTATTTTATATTTGCATACTATCTGTTTATTTATCCCTCCATCTATCTATCTCATTTCCTATCTGTCTTGATAACATGTAATCATAATCTTTGACATGTGTGCACTTCACAGTGTTCTGAATGGGAAATTTTTAAGTGTTGTAAGATAGTCTTTTCTTTTATTCCTTGCATAACGGAATGGTAGGAAACTGAATCAAGGGAATTTCAGATTGGATATTAGGGAAAGGTTCTTCCCTGAAACAGTGGTTTGGCTACCCAGGGAAGTGGTCGTAATACTAAGCCTGATGGAATTCAAGAAGCATTTATACAATACTCTCACACATATGGTTTAATTTTCAGGTAGTGCTGGACTTGATGTTCCTTATGATCCTTGTAAGTCCCTTCCAAGTCGGGGTATTCTGTGATTCTATGAAAACCTTTGATTCTTCATATTATAAAACTTCCCCCGTGAATGTCTCCAGCCATAGAAACAACAGAAACATAGAAACTTTGTACAGAACTGATCATTTTCCACAGTAGAAGAACTGTGAGTACAGCTACATAATACGTGAGAATACTAGAAAGAATTATTAAAAACAACAACGACAACAACATAGTAGAGAATATGTATTACAGGTCCCCCTCTCTACTGATCCACAGAGAATAGGTTGTTAGAGTCCTCGGCTGCAAAGTCATGGATTTTTAGTTCAAGGTTTTAACACAAGTGGTCTCAAATTTGATCCTTATATGTCACCCCAGCCTAAGGCTGTCATGAAGACACATTTGTAAAACCATACAGAACATTGTACAGAAGAATGCAGTCTGAAGTACAAGCAAGTCAATCAATATTGTTTTAGAGAAAAAGAAGACTGTAATAAGTCATGAAGAATTAATATTAACTTACAACTGTGTAGGAACAAAACAGAGGAATAATGCCTGGGGCCATGACCTTCTGGCTGCATTATTTATTTTAAGATCTGCTTTCCTTCCACAGCCCTATTGAGAGGTATTTATTTATTTATTTAGGAAAATTTAATAAGCTATTTCTCATAGAAGACATGTCTCAGATTATTTTAGGGCAATCTGTTTTTTTCATTCCCTCATTTGAGTTTGTGGGCAATGTTTTGTTGTTGTTGTTTGTTTTGTGTTCTTTTTCTTGTTCCTCTCAAGCATTTTTCCATTTGCTGACTCACCAAGACTCCACACATACTGCAAGATAGTTTTATATACTTTCAGAAACAACAGGGCAGAACAGTTTTGGCACAAAGACTGGCTTATATTTTATGTATTGTGGTTCTTTGTGGATTTAAATTCTCTCCTGTTTGGGTTCTTTGTGGATTTAAATTCTCTCCTGTTTGGGTCTTCTCCCTCTCTGGCAATTTCCTTTTGTGAAGTTTATTATACCTATAACACTGTACTAATTCACAGAACACTTCTTCTGTCTGGAGGTGCATAGTCTTCACTTGCTGGTCACAACCATGGTGGTGATTAGGATTTTATCACACCACCTGTTTTAAACATAACCCATCCTTGAAGATTAGAGAAAAAATATGCCATCATAATAGCTCTTTCAGTTCTTTCTGCTCAAATGAATATCATTAAAATGTACGAGGCATAAGCTGACAGAGCACCTAGGATCCATTTTTCAGCAATAAAAGCTAATTACACTGATCTTACAAGTGAACTGAGAGATTTCTATATAAAGTATATTTGGTTGTTTTTCACTGGACTACTCTGTGAGAAGCCCTAATACTTGATATTAAAGTAATGCTTCATAAGATCTGCTGTACTTGTTAATAAATAACAGAAGTTATTATTATTTACGTTATCTGCTGTTCATAGAGAAGGGAGTTTATTAAGATAACTATTTGGAGAGATGTCGCAGCCACAGTGAGAACTGCAGTTTGAGCATAGTGACTGGGTGTTACTACTTGTCCCATACTGTTCCCTCTTGGTACCTATTCTCTATTTTTTGAGTGTCATTCAATTTGCCTTGTTAGATGAAGAGATCAGTTTAGTTAAGCACAGTCTGTTATTCCAGTGTTAAAACACTTGAAAGAAAATTTTGCAAGTGCCTCACACTGAATATTTTTTACATAAGGAAAAATACATTTCCTCATTTTCAATCACAACCATTTCATAAACATTTCAGGAAATCACTGTTTTTGTTTGTTTGTTTGTTTGTTTTGTTGTTGGTTTTGTTTGTTTTGTTTTTCCATTCTTTATGACATGATGTTTGGTAAAAAGATAGGAAGCACTGGGATTGAGGTTAATTTTCTGTATTTTCATCTGCAGTAAACAACCATAATACTCTGTGCAATCTGTTCTATATTCTATATGGAACAGAAAGTCTATAGAAAAAAGTAATTATAAACGATGTATTCATTTGTACACAAAACATCTGAAATAGAGTTGCACAAGCACCTTCAAATCTGTAATTTCTTATTAGCAAAACATCTGCTTTTGTGTCACTTATAGTGTGATAGCATGGTTTGTAGGGAAGTCTGCACAGATTTTTAAAATGATCAATATCTATGATTTATATGATATGTACAGTAGGAATGTGGTAGATTTCTCATTCATTTTTAAACCTAGCTATCACTATCAACCCCTAGAAAAGGAATTTTTATCATCTGTTTTTAAACATTCACACTATAGACATTTCTACCTGAGCTGGTCACATGTTGTTGGTCTTCAACAGACATAAGCTTTTAGGTACATCTTATCCATTTCAGGTTGTTATTTTGGCATAAAATTAATTTTGTTCAGACAGTTTATATATATATATATTTATTAACTTGAAAGATGTTAAGGACAATTATCTCAGGTATAGAAGTCTGTTCTACATACAGCTACACTTGGTACAAAGCCTATAGGAAAACACTAAAGGAAATTTCTGGCCTGTCTTTATCTTCATTAAATAATCTCATCGTATAGACCTACCTTGGAACAAGTTTTGTCTTTCTTAAGTAGAAGGCAAATACTTGCTTCTGTGGTTTAATCTGGAATGATACAGCTATTATGCATCCAATTGCTATTATTAGTCTCAATGTCTCCTCCCTTTTTATGTTGCCTGCTGATTGTGGAAGGAAGTTATAAGTATTCATTTATTGATTGTCTCTTATTGCCAGTCCTAATAGGGAAGGAAAACATAAATATTTCACTTCCTCAGTTTGTTCATTTTCATTTCCTCCTCATTAACAGATTTCCCTTGTCACTCAGTGAAGACCTCCACACAGTTTTAAAAACAGAAAACTCCAAGAAACTTCTTGGTTTGTGTAAATCTCTTTACACTGACATATGAAACCTTGGAGGTAAAAAGTTTGGCAAGGATGAGATGTTTTGTTTTCTGGATACTTACCCTAAGAAAGCAAAAAGTTTGGATGTTAGAAGTGCACAGGAGCCACAAACTCTACTGTTCTCATTTGAAACCGTGAGGGCTTAGCACTTCTAAACAGTTTAGGCTCATTATCAAAATCAGCTACCCTTCATCTATATACAGTGGAAAAAAATTGTACATCTTTTTAGGAACTGTATCTTTAAGTTCTTAAAATCTATTATACAGTCAGGGTATACAGCGAGTGAAGATTTTACAAGAGATCTCAGAGTCAGTACTTGGAAGCCACGGTTCTTTTTGACCACAGTTGTTTGAATTCCTAAACTATTCCAGTTTTAATCCTTGTTAAACACTAGGAAAAAAAAAATTATATTATAAATCTCATAATGACTGTAGCCCTCCACTGGAAAAGATTGTCTTAGCCCTGAGAACCCTCACTGCTAGCTGGTCACACTCATGATAGTAGAGTTCCAGTGTGAGAGGGGCCCAAGGAGGAAATGGCAATCAGTCTTTGTGAAAAGTCTTGCTAGAGGTCATTTGGGACATAATTGCAGCTGGCAGTCCTATAAGATATATATCTATATATATTTTCCTCACAACAGTTACAGTTTGCTGGACCCTCTTAGAGCAGGGTAACAAGAAATTACTTTTTACTCAAAACCGCTACTGTAGAGACACCATTCCTGCCACGTGTCAAGACAAACTAGCTGAATAGAAGAGAATTTAGAAGAAGAGGAGCTTAGAAGTTTCATAGGAAGAGAGTGGAAAGACATTTTTCCATGTCCTGAAATCTTTCTGTAGAATGGAAACGATTTGTGAAGTTCTGACCAGCTGAATTCATTTGATAGATACTGGTAAATTCAAGTGTCAAAATATATATATATATATATTTTTTTTTTTCCTCCCTGAAATTAAGTGTGAAAACATGACTGTATCTAAGTATATACTTGAACTGGTAACTGAACACTTTACTGACTAACATTATCTGGCATATGAAATACTAAGACTCTGGCCATTGTGTTGCTTGGTTCAGAAAATAAGTCAATGGCTTTAAAGGCCAAATACTTTCATTAAATATCTCTTGCCTCTGGGATACATTTCAAATTGAATGTAGCAACGTTTTACAACAAAATGTATTTTGTATACAGTGCTACAATCTGTTCCACAATTTACTAGATTTTCAATGGCAGATCAATAAAAGTGCAACTGATAACTAACATGATTGCATGATTGTTATGATGGTTATGTTATACTATGATGTGTTATGTTATTTGTTGTTTTTGTTATTAAGCAACATATGTACAACTTGACATTGAAGAAATGTTAGTATACATTCCAACAAGGGGTAGATTCCTATTATATGAAAGAGACAAATCAAGTTATAAATCAATAAAGTCTAGTCAAGAGATTCACACAAAATATGTTCACAAAGATTTTTTTTTTTTTTGAGACTTCTAGTTGCCACAAGCCCCTTCTGCATTTTCATCTGCATCATCACAGCTTGAACTGGGACTTACTTAGCACCAGTCCATAGCACCAGTTCTTTTAACGGAGAAGATTATTATTTCAGCCTGACTTGTTCAGCACAGTAGGGAGGTCTAAAATAGCATGAGCTAAGACCATTAGGGTTCCATGGCAAAGATACTCATTTTAGGTCTTATAGAATATTCTAATGCAATATTTATCAAAATCTACGTGGAAGGCAAAAAGTATTCTCCTGAGGTGTTTGTTTACTGTTCTTTTTGCAGATTCTCTTAGAAATATAATAAAGGCAAGAATCATTTGTTCAGCAATCATTTAATGGAGGTTAATCAGAAGAATTTATTATTTTATGAGATTTGTCAAATAATCATGTAATTTATTATACATAAAAGCTATTACAGCCACATTCCTAGCGTAAAGACCCAAGCTATGGGTAGTGAAAGAAGAAGTAAGCAGCAAAAATACAATTCCTGATATTGCTTCTTGAATACATGGACTTCTCACAGAAATCTAAGGAACTTTGATACCTATTGCACATTAAGTCTTCCCTCTTTCTTGAGCTGAGCATTATGTTATGTTATTATAGAGCAAACATGTTATGTTATTTTAGAGCAGACAAATTTTAATTGGTCATTGTTCTGTTGAAAATACATTTTGGAAGTCAAGAAGGAGATGATCGTCCCTCCATTTGAAGGCCCAAAAGAGTCTCCAAAGAATTTCAATGTTGTTGGGATAGTGAGGTACTTAACTGTATAGGCTATAATACTTAGTATTCCAAGGAGTAACTTAAAAGGATGCATTCTGTGAAGTGTCAAGTCATTTTAACTCTATCTAAACTCAGTGGGAACAGAAGGGTGTCAGCACACATTTTGATTATGTCTCAAGATAAACTCTTCTGTATTTCACTTTCCAATTGTCGTGGTTCCGCTCGAGTGGGCAGCCGAGCTCCACCACAGCCGCTCTCTCACTCCCCCTCCTCAAAGAGGAAGGGGGAGAAAATATGTGAAAAGGGCTCAAGGATTGAGATAAGGACGAGAAAATCACGCAATAATTATTGTAACGGGCAAAACAGACTCGGCATAAGGAGATAGTAAGATTTATTGCCTACAACTAACAAGCGAGAGAAGTGAGAAAACAAAGGAAAAAAAAAAACAAAAGCACCTTCCCCCCCCATCCACCCTCTTCCACCTCCTCCCTCCGAGCGGCGCAGGGGAACGGGGAATGGGGGTTATGGTCAGTCTACAGCACTTCTTCTCTGCCGCTCCTTCTCGGTCACTCTCGTCCCCTGTGCTGTGGGGTCCCTCCCACGGGATGCAGTCCCTGATGAACTGATCCGGTGTGGGCTTCCCACAGTCAGCACTCTTCCAGAAAAGCTCCAGATATGGGTCTGTACCACAGGGTCCATCCCTCAGGAGAAAACTGCTCCTACCTGGGTCCCCCACAGGCAGCAGCTCCTGCCAGGTCACCTGCTCCTGCGTGGGCTCCTCTCCACGGGCTACAGGTCCGGCCCGGAATCTGCTCCGGCAGGGGTCTTCCACAGGCGGCAGCCTCCATTGGTGCAGGGCCACCTGCTCCACCGTGGTCTCCTCCACGGGCTGCAGCATGGAACCCTGCTCCACCGTGGTACTCCATGGGCTGCAGGGGGACATCCTGCTTCACCATGGTCCTCACCACAGGCCGCAGGGGACTTCTGCTCCGGCGCCTGGAGCACCTCTCCCCCCTCCTTCTACACTGACCTTGGTGCTGTGCCTCACTCCCTTGACTCTCCCGGCTGCTGTGTGGCGCAGCGTTTTTTCCCTGTCTTAAATATGCTCTCACAGAGGCGCAAAACAACATCGCTTATTGGCTCGGATCTGGAAGACAATGGGGCCCTTCCCAAACATGGGGCAGCTTCTAGATCTTTCTCACAGAAACCACCCCTATGGCTCCCTGCTACCAAAACCTTGCCACGTAAACCCACTACACCAATATAGTTAGAAACCCTGTAAATAAAATTCAATAGACTGCATTTAATCTAATAATAACAATGCATAGCAATCAGAAATGTTCCATAATGAAAGAAATGACATTGTCATGGAAATGGATTGAGAAACACACCTCATTTGAGTTATTCATACTGCCTCCATTTAGAAGCAGCAAAGACAAATACCATAAACAGTTGTATGAAGTACAAATGCCCTTTTCTAATTTTGTGAACCCAGTTCAACTTCTTCCTCTGCACTGTTTGAAACAAACAAACAGACAGACAAAAACATTTATATATCAACACAGTAGCTATTTGGCAGTATACACTACAATTTTGTCACTTTACTATACTTCAAATACAACAAATTTGATTCATGTAACTTACCCATAAAATAACATCATTTTGTGTCCAGTGAAAGATCCTTCATATTATTTTTGAAGTACCCTTGTTAAAAAATGAAAAAATCATCTGTTGTCATTTGTTTCCACAAAATAGCTTTTGGTGATTCACATACAATTATGTATTATAGTGGGTAGTTGTAGAAAGATTTACTTCATTGTGCTGTTTTTGTTGTTTTCTTGTAGTTCCTAAATTACAGTAGATCATAGGTGAAGATATGTATTTTTTTTTCTTGAAATTAAAAACGCTTTGTTGTTGTTGTTGTTGTCAAATAATACATAACATACCATTTTAATACTTTTTTTTTTTTTTTTTTTTTTTTTAAATAAGTGTTCTCTATCCCTAACAGAGGAGTGTTGGACCTATGGCCTAGGAACAACAGCAGAACATCTCACCAGGGGTTGTTCCAATTAGTTTCTGATATTCTGTATCCGGATGTCAACTCACAATTTTGGGTCTTGTGTTCAACATAATATGTTGAACATGTTCAGGATGTAGCAGCCTCATTACAGGTCAAGTTCTTTCTTATGACCTTCTAAGGTCTTTGTTATTTTGTGTGATATATGGAGTAATAATTTGTGTCAAGAAGATGGTTGGTATTAATAAAGAAAGGGGAGATGTGGGAGTGTGGCCGTGGTTGGTGGTAACATCGGACTCTTAGTGATGAGACCATCAGGAATGTAAAGAGTTTAGAGAGAACAAAGAAGGGTGATTCAGGAGACACCTTGCCTTGTTCTCCAGCCAGTGAGGCATGGAAAGGTATTTGTGGTTGCTGGACAAAGTTGTTGACCAATATTTGTTGACCAATAGTTAATGGAAAAGTATTGCTGTGGGGGTGAAGGGAGCCTGTCCTCAACATGGGGATGCAACAAGAGAATGAAGTTAGAAAAGAAGCCCTCGATAAGAGAGATGAAGTTAGGCCCTCAGTAAGAGAGAGCTGATGTTATGTCATCAATAAAGAAGTAGCAGTTACTGATCCTAAAAGAACCCTGGTGTCCTTGTGGTGCCACAATTTAGGTTGGAAATTAGGAGAAATTTCTTCTCAGAAAGAGTAGTCTGTCAGGGTTGCCCAGGGAGGTGGTAGAGTCACTGTCCCTGAGGGTGTTTAAAGAAAAGTTGGACCTGGCATTTAGGGACATGGTTTAGTGGCTGATGGTAGTAGAGTGATGGTTGGACCAGTTGATCTTGAGAGTCTTTTCCAACCTTAATGACTCTATGATTCTATGAATGTTCATAAATTATGTTTGCTTATATCATATCTGTGAATACTTGGGAATATTTGGAAAATGTGCAATTTGTTAAAGTATTTTTCTGCTTAGAATACAGAACTTGCTTTGCATATATATATTATACATGTAGCTTTACTAGCTACCACAGAAGAATTATCACAGGAAGAAATGAATGTAAGGAATGTAAGGAATGTAATGTAATGTAATGTAAGGAAGAAAATAAATAAATAAATAAATAAATAATAAATATTTAATAATAAGTATTATTATTAATAATAATAATAATATAAAGTGCAAGAACTAAGCTTTTTTTTTTTTTCAATAAGGATGATGATCAGATGAGTATATTTGTTAGTTACATTGTCAGTATATATAAACAATGTAGAAATTAAATAGGAAAATGCAAGTCTAAAGTGCATCAGGCAAGACATTTTCAGCTAATTTTAATTATATTTTAAAAAAACTAGGATTTGTTTTTTTAACTGTAATAATTTGTATGAGTTTGATCAAAGATTATTATAATGAAGTATATGACACAATATATCTAAAAAGGATATTACAGTGAAACTAAAAACATAACTTATTGAGGAGAAAGCCTGGGAAACCATAAACTGAGAATGTATGACTGAAAGAATGTAATACTCAGAAAGCATCACAGAAGTCAATATATCAAGTAATAGTGAGAAAAGAAATGTGAGCCCAAAATGAAGGACAAATTTAAGTGAAAAAAAGATTAGTATAGCATGGACTTAATTGGATTTAGATTGAAAATCATGTGGTTTCTAACCATCAGAGGACTGAAATACTAGAATATATTATGATAATAAATTAAAAAAATGACAAAAATAAAATTAAAGAAATTATGTAATCACTTTCACTGACAAGACATTTAATGAGAGAACTCAGAAGATTTCTTCTTCTGTTTTACCCAGATTTATTATTTTCTCATCTCTCTCATGTCCATCTGTGCTGTACCAAGACATGTCTCTAGTCAGGTACCACCAGTAGGTTACAGCCACCAGAATTCTGAACCATTAAAAAGCTTCAAGATCCCATTATCCAAGATCCCTCTTATATTATTAAACTTTGAGATTTGCTTTTGTGGAATCTGCTGCAGTTTACTTCCTTAACAACAACAACAACAACAACAACAACAAAATCCACATAATATATTTATGCAAATATATTAATTCATTTAATCTTTTTTCTTTCTTTTCCTTTCTTTTTTTTCAGTTTTTATACTTCCGTATAAAAATAATTCCTCCCAACAACTGCTATAATCCTAAAACAAACAAACAAACAAACAAACAAAAAAGTAAAAGCAAGAACAAGTAATTTCTTCATGAAAACTGATTTGTTTCTGTAATTTTTGTGGACATATTTTTTTACAAATACATCTGATATCAAAAAAGATGTTTGACTTTGGATTCACTGTGCTATTTTTACTGTGTATTTTCTGTGCTATTTATTCACTGTGCTATTCACTGTGCTTAGTTTTGTGTTTGAGTTAAAATAGTTGCTCAAAACAGCTATTTATTTGAACATTAGACTTTAATTCATGGAAACTTGTAACTGAATTTTTCAGCAGTGCGGAAGACATACAAACAAGAACTCAATGAAATTGCAATGTAACAGTTCTAAAAGGAAGCTATTATCCCTCTTTTACAGATGGGATGTGGCATGAAGGAGTCAAAGGATTTGCAAAAGGTCACACTACAATCTACTGGAAATGCATCCTTGCGTTTCTGACTGCTATTAACACAAATATTTTTTGTTTTCATAATGCAAGCTGATTTACAGTATGCAGAATGGTGGTTAATAATGAATCATAAAATCATTGCTCAGTTCAGCAGTGTTAGAAATCACTGCAACTTAATATTTAGGAATGTTGTCAGGAATGTTAATTTGTCACTGTAGTAAAAGGAGATGGGATACAATTTCTCTTTTCACATTTAGTATTAGCAGATTACAGAAAATAAATGACAATTAAAATGAAGATTATTAAAATTAGAAGAAATTATTAAATTTAGAAGAAAATTAAAATGAAGAAAAATAGATAAAAACTACTACTACTACTAGATGTAAGATATAGGGGATTAGTCTCTTTCTGCATCTAAGAACAGAAAATTAATTTTGAGTGCCAAATACTTTAAAACTTTCCTTTGATGTTTTATGGTAAAATATTGAGATTTCGTAAATTTACTAAAAATTCACTTACTTATGAGCAAGTAGATGTTGTCAGAAAATGTTCACTGTTTATTTCCTGTTCATTTTCGTAGAAAGGTTTCTAAATACTGTTCTGAACTAAGATTTAAGTAGGCCTAGACAAGTAACTGATCTGATGGCAGAGGAATGGAAATAAAACAGGATTTGCCCAGTAGACGGTTTGTTAAAAATTATTTGTTTAACTATTCAGCTTCTTCTAATGATATGAATGCATTCAAAAACAAAATATGTGAATTAAGGAGTTAAAAAAAAAAAAAAAAAGAGAGAGGGAGAGAGAAAGCTTTTCATTTTTAAACATAAGAGTGGCTATGAATATCCACATCAAGTTCACATGCAATTATTGTATTAATTTTCTACTCAGAATCAAACCATTTAATGGAAGAGAAGAAAATATGGAATGCTATAGCCTTAAAAATATTTTTTCAAGTTAAACTACTGTTATAAACCAAATGATTGAATCTTCTGAATTTTAAATATGTTTTGCAAGATGTTTATTATGTTGCTTAAAATGCTTGCAAGATTAATTAGTCTTTTTTTTTTTTTTTTTTTTTTTTTCAGATGGCCTATCCTCCATGTTAGTACTGTTCTTTTGAATTTCTATTGAAATTTAAAATTGAAAACAATTGCCTGAGATACATCTTATCTGTTTGCCATACTTCTTCATTCTTCTTAGATTTCAAAAAGATTCCAAAGGTAGGTGGAGAAATATGTATCACATAGCTATGTAGCCTTTCCGTAAAGCTCTTTTAATGTAAATTAGAACTTGGATTTATCCTGAATTCACATGAAGTGAATATAATCCAGATACAGTTCATATTGTAATTGTAGCAAGGCAAATGTCATGCCATGAAATGAATTTAAAACCCCAAATCAAGTTAAGGTTTTTTAATAATTCTTGGATTTCTTCTGTTATTTAATCATATTTTAGTTTCACCTAAATGCTACATGAAATATTCCTTATCATAATTTTTATTAGACTTTTTTGACTAATTATAACATACTTTTATTCAGGATGTAACTATGTAAAACCAATTTTTGTTATGTCTATATATTCACTTTTTCATCACTGTACTTTTTTTTTTTTTTTTTTTAAGAAAAGATTAAATATGATGTACACAGTCTTTTCATACATTCCTGTCCTCTCTGTATGTGCATACATAGTGCTAAAAGATTAAATGTTTTGTGGTAATATCTGGTATTATCTTTAATCTGGTATTATCTTTATTATTATTTACCTAAATTACTATTATTCTACCATGTAAAAGATACCGTTTATGGAACGATGCATATATGTGAAACTGATTAAGGGGGTAGCACATGTCACGTTGAGTTATAACTGAAATCCTACTTATTTCATGAATAAACGTGAATAAATATTTTCAGTGTGGGTTAACATTGGAAAAGTGCAGCTACAATCTGTTCTATCACTTTATGAGACAACACAATACAAAGAAAGTTTAATACCAAGGAGGGCGTTTAGAGAGCCGGTAACATTAGAATTATATTTGGCAAAAATAAAGCATTTACTTTGAAGTATAACTATACTAGAATTTGATTAAAAAACAAATAAATAGGAGGCTGTAGGAAAGAAGAAAAATTTCAGATCAAAATGTTTTGTTTTGTTCTGTGGTTTGTTTTTTTTTTTTTTTTTTTTTTTTTGATAATCAACATTTCATTACCAAAATAAGAAAGAATTTTGTTGTCAAAAATAAAAAAAAAATCAGATAAGATGAAAGATATGCTTTATAGCATATCTATTTCAGTTTGTCACAAATAAATAATAAAATAGGTCAATTTTGGAATAAAAAGCTCAGATATTCATAAATCCATAAAGATATTTGACACAGCTTCACCTAAAAAAGAAAAAAAAAATGCTACCAAAGTGTCTGTCTTCACCTGACTGTGCTGACAATTCTCATTCGGATCTCTTCATCAGTTCTCAGTTCCAATGGTTTATTAGTAACTTCAGTAGCTGTTGCTAAATGACCAGAGGATTAAAATGACAAATGTGTAACGTCCTTGCAGAGTTCATTCTGTATTATGGAAAGTGGCAATTCGCGAAGATGTGTTTTCTTTTTTCCAGTTTACATACATTATAATGTATGTAATGATCTACATGATCATTACATACATTATACCATATGATCTAATGAGCTATAATGATCATAATTTGGTACTGGTGCTCTCTGAGATGTTCTCACTATTGTTACACCAGTTGCTATCTGTGAAGGGCTATTATTTGGCTTTATATAAACTTTTGTAACAGACTGTCTTTTAAAGTTGATAGCATTGTGTGTCTTTTTGATGGAAAGAAGGCTAAATTTCTTTTTAAATAAAACAGCTGTTCTAAGCAAAACCAGAAAGTGTAAATGACTAAGTCATTGAAAACAGTGACCTGTGCAGATATATTTTTTAAAAGTATGGATATTTGTCTTGTGAACAAATTCAGCTTTTTGAGACTAAAACGATGTTAGTATGTATTTGAGATTTTATAGAAATTCAGAAAGGTATAAATCCATATGCTTTCTAAGAAAAGACACTTTATTACAGCAAAGAAAAATGTGTCAATCTACACTGTAGTGATTAGACAATTTGTCAAAGTCTGTTACTGCTTGTGATATCATTTACAGGTCACACACATAAGTTTTCAGCTCCCATTGGAATCAGGCCTGTGAAATGGAACTTATCTCCATGAAATCAGGGGAGATTAATTGTAATAATTAACTTTCACAAAGTTGTGTAAGCTTTTTTTTCCCCTTCCTTTTCTTTCTCCACCACTTTTAATGCAATGTTATTGAAAAAAAATGATGAAAAAAAAAAAAAAAAGGTATAATACATCCATTTTCGGTGAAGTTTCATTCTAAAACTGATGCCTCTTTTAAAATATGCATTTCTCAAGAAGGTCTTACTGCTTTTACCTGTTAAATTCAGGCTGCAGAATGGTGTAACATGGATTATTTTTTTTCTCCAGTTGCACCTTTTCACAGTTTTTCTTAATACATGTTATTAAAAAAACTCAATCTCATATTTCTTTATGATTACAATTAATTTATTTGTATTGCTGAAACGAGGAATGGTAAACCCCTATAAACTATTCATTCCTAACTGTTCCTTATGTAATCCCCACTGCCTGTGTATTATCTCTTGCACATTAGTTCCACTAAACAATGTACTTGCTCCGTAGAGCTGTTTCACTTTACATGTTTTACTGGACAATATGATGTTTACTCATACTCTGTTTCTACTTCACTAGCTAAGATCTCTGAATCAGAACAAAGACGACTGGGTGTGTTATAAATAGGGACCATTTACATAAAATCATACTTATATATATTAGCTGCATCACCACCAAAAGCTGCATCACCACCTCAAACTTCTACTTTCACTCTCAGTGGAAGGAATTACAAAGTCAGGGTGATGAATTTACATTACCAAGTGTCACAAAATATGAAATTAATTGCTGAATTTAAACTATGATCCTTAGAAAATCAAATGTTCTTACAGATCCTGTTGCTGAGTGCATGAGTATGATCTCACTGATGAAAATGTGCTTTTCTGTAGTTCAGGATAGAATCTGACCTCTAATTTTAAAACGACAAAACTCATATCCAGTTCAAAAGTGCTCCCATGAGACTTCCAGACTGATTATCTTGTTGGTTTTAATATCAGGAAAATGGACTACTTCAGAAAAAAAATAAATAAATAAATACATAAATAAATTGCACTTTGTATATATACCAATGTAGGAAAATACCAGACATTTTATAAGCAAAGAATAAAATTAATTCATATACATCTGAGAATTGTGGTGTATATTAAAGAAAACAAAAATGTGTTTAAATCTATAGTCTACAAAATACCTTTCTTATCAGAACTGAAAATTCATCATTATATGATGAAAGTAATGAAGATATTTGAAACAATACATGGCATGACAGAATCCAGAATATAGAAACATTAAAATCTATTTCAAAACTTGCTTTCATCTTTTAAGAAAATAGATAATGTAAAAAAGATAATGTTTTAAGAAAATATAATCTTTTAAGAAAATTTTGAGGTAAATATGCACCTGATATTTAGTACCTATGTATTTGTGTTATCTTAGTTTGATGACTGAATTTGTAACAAGTTTTGACTTTGGGAAATTACCCAGCATGTCTGTTAATTATATTTATATTTGAACACTAATATTTCTAAGCAGTATATTTATATTTAAACGCTAATATTTCTAGCTTTAGAAAACAGATAGTGCATGAGCATACAAAATCTGCAAAGCATTAAGGTTTTGAAGGTTTTAAAGGTTGAAGGCTAAGGTTAAGAGCAACAGATACATGGATAATTTGGGTGGGACTCCCCTTATCTAGCTGTAGACATTGCAGTGTGGACATCTCTGTCTAATGTACACACTTTTTCAATTTTATTTTTATTTTTTAAGTCAGTAGTTTGATTTTTTTTTTGAAGTTCAATCCAACCAATATATTTTAGATGTCCAATTAAAAATAAACAAACAAAACATTAGATCAGATGTCTATGCACAGTCTATGAATTCTAAGCGGTGCTTATTTTAAGTAATCAAATACATGGACTTATTTAAGGAAATCTTTTTTTTTTTTTTTTTTTTCTCTTTCCTTCCTCTTGCTCTGTGTACCCCAAGGAAGAAGCTGATTCAATTAATATTGTCAACATTTATTACACACTGGTCAGTAATACATCTTTGGACAGTGCTATGAGATTTTCAGATATCTGAAAGACTAATGCCCAGAAATTCTGGATAATTAGGTATAGTATTTGTACAAACTCTGATGAACAGTCAAAACATACTGACATGGTAATCATTCTGTTTATTCACAGTTAAATGAATGCATCTGTGACATGCTAGAATTATTGTCTTTACACAGACGGATTGCACATGCATACTTCGTCTTTTTGAAGTATCAGGTTGCTACAGTTGTAATGTGGTTGGTGTGGGTTTCATGAAAGTGTTCAATGGGATTTAGTCCTTCATGTCCAAAAGTCAGTGTCTTTTCTTTGCCTTTTGAAATTGTATCTTATTCTGTGCTGACTCCAGATGCTGACACCCACACATATACACTGTTCTTCCAAGCTTTACCCAGTATGAGTCAGAATTTCACGATGTCAAAGATAAAAACCAGTCTGCAAGAGAAAAAAACTGTTGCAGCAAGCAGAATTTATGCTTCAATCAGCATCTCCTTCATCTGCTGTGATTCACACATTTCATTACTGCAAAGTGCAAAGCAGTATCATAGAAAAAGAAAATGATTGTTTTTCAGTAGCTGAAAAAACAAGTGAGGAAGCACTGCTGAGAAATGTCCCTCCTTCTCCCTGCCTATTTCATGACATCAGAGAAACAAAGCAAAAAGGGTTAAAAGACTAAAAGAAACACATATTAACTTTCCATTTTTCCTTTAGGTAAAAACAATTCTGTGTAGCCCTAAGTCTGCTCCATGGATGATTCCCTGTGAACTGTGGTAAGTTAGAAATTGTTCAGGGGAGTTAACAGGAAACAAAGTCTTCTGTTTGATATGCGAGTTAAAGTGATAACAGAAGACTCAGATTTGATTTATTTATTTATTTTTTTCCCCACATATCTTTTATAGGCTAGTTTATAGTTTATAGGTTAATATCAAAAGAGGTGAGGTAAGTCTGCTTGATTATGAAGGTAATTTTTGAGGATCTGCATAAAAGTAGAGTTGCAACTGATACAAATTTACAAATTTACAAAGTCTGAACAAAGTATCAAAAATAAGGAAACATTTAGACTATTTCTTAATAGTGATGACATTATTCACAAATATAAAACAAGCTTAGAATTGTTCTGACTTTCTATTTTCTCCTGCATGCATGTTTTCTACAGTACTGCATATTTTCTACAGTATACAATACCCCTATTAGTACCAATCTTCTCACTCCAACTTGGTTTAGCAGATCTTTTGTAAACTTTGTTTACAAAAGATAACACAGTGATGAAGCAGTATAATCTATGTGAGAAACTATTTTATTTTATTTTATTTTAACAACCTGAATTCTGCTGTGAAAAAAAAAAAAAAAAAAAAAAAAAAATCAGCTAGAAATTATGCTTTTTCAGATTGAGTCAGGAAGATTGTCAGTGTTATGGATTAGTATGTAGAGGATAATGAGGCTTTCTGCAATGCTATTTTGAGTGAAAAAGCCCTGGCTTATTAACCCAGAATCGTAGGTGGACTCTTTAGAGTGCAGTAGTTGAGGAAAGCAGGAGGAAGAGTCAATGATGTTTAATAGGTATAAATTCAAAAAGATGACAAGAGAGTAAAATAATTATAGTATTTAACTGCTACAGTTATAACTTATATGCTACATTAATAATAACATGCATTTCTTAAAATAAAATTACAAAGAAAAAAAAAAAAAGCTACACGCAGCATAAAGCTTTTATTTGTAATTGACAGCTTAAGTAGCTTAAGACAGGTATTGTGCTGAGCCTTGATTGATCTTTCATAATTTCCATCCAAACAGAGAATTATACATCCAGGAGAACTATATAAGAACAGGGGTTAAGGTCCAAAAAGAATTTTGAAGTCAGATTAAGAATGAATAATGCCTTTATTTCTCAAATCTAACTGTGGAATATTGTCTTTATTATGACAATAGTTGCTATGAGAATTCTTTCCCAATATGAAAAAATATTATTGAAGAGTAGGAAAGTGAGTCAATAATTTACTAAAATTAGACAAAGCTATTGTCCAACTACAATATTCTGAGTTCAAAGAAAAGGAAAATAAATAAGATGGCTAAATATTGCTATCCTTCCTTTACATGAGGTACTCCTTCAAAGTTAGATTTCTGAGTATGTTGTATTTGACAGTCAAAATTGCTTTCTCCAAATTCTGGATTCAAGTTTTATGTACGTTTTCATTGAAACAGAAGGCACCCTACTGTGGTGTTGGTTGGTCACTGAATTGATTTTAGCAATACTGATGTCTCAGAGAAGGGTAATATAACATTCTATACCCATAAAACGGCATTGGTTGGAGAGGGTTAATTAATATATAAGAAGTAAGGGAAATAGTATCTTAAATTCTCTTCATATTCTCTCTGGTATTAAATACAGAGACAGGATGATCTGATACGAACAATAGAAAACTGAAAATGAACTCAAAGAAATTTTGATAAACTCCTAAAAGTCCATCCGTATCACCTTTACTTTATCTAAACAGTAGCACTTTAAACAAAACATTTCAAAATGCTAACACCTTTTTAGCTTTCCCAAACAGTGGGATTTATATGAAGGTCAAACTCACAATTTTTAACTATCTTTATTAACCACAAATATTACCAGTACAGAGTTATCAAGAAGAAAAAGTACAGAGATATCAAGAAGTTTCTCTCTCCATTTACTTCTTTGTTATTAATTCACAAAGGCACCGGTTCTTTGTTGAACTTACTTTTAATCTGAAATAGGGAGAAAAAAGACATGCTATGGTGCCTGTTAAAGGTACTGTACTGAATCTTACATGTATATCTATAAAGCCAACAGAATTGTTATCATGCAGCCAGTTCACTAAATACTTCTAAAACCGAGTTCAGAATATAAGTTAATTTCACTAAATACTAAACAGTGTGGGAATGGGGCATAGAGAAATGGGCTATGTGATATAACAATAAATAAAGTTTTGTCACACTGTGGGCAAAACTGCTTACAATTTCATCTGTCCACCAGCTTTGCATGATGGAGAGGCCAAACAAAGAAAAGTAGTTATACAAATACTTTACTAGTATATTTATTTATTTATTTATTTGAGTGTAGTTTCTTAAAGTCAGAAAAAGTAGATTATGTATTTCTGAATACTTGGTTTTATCTGACTCACCCCTGAAATACTTTCACATATTACAAAATATATCTGTTTAAAATCACGGTTATTTAAAATTCCAATTTTAAAATGTTCTAAAGTTACTGATTGTAAGAAGTTATGCAAAATTAAATTTTGGGAAAAACAGAAGTAACTTCATCCACAATATCACTTCCATTTAATAGTAGTAAACTGGGGAGAAAAAAAAAAAAAAAAAAAAAAAAAAAAAAAAAAAAAAAAGAGTTCTACTGAAAGGATGAAATGATTTTAGTAGGTTTGAACAGCTTCATAAACTGAACAAAACCTTTCCGTTGATTTAGCTTCCTGAAGGAGATTAACTTTGTTTCACTCACAAAAATACTTGAACTTAGAACCTTTCTGAAGGACTATTCATTTTACATTCTCTAAGAAGTGTAACAGTACTGATTTAGGAATAATTCTTTGCTACTTACAGACTCAGAACATCTTACTAGCATTAACTAATTAAAAGTTCACAGTTCCCTTGCAAGTGGTAAGCATTAGTATTCTAATTTTACAGATGCAGTAAAATTGAAATATTTCAAAATTGAGTCATATTTCAAATTGGGTAAGCACTCAACTCTTTGCTTTTGCCCACGGCCATTCTCAATCAGTCAAAGAATCAGAAGAATATTCAAAAGTTTTTCATTTCCAACCATATGTTTTTCTTCTTTCTAATATTTTCTCAAATATATATACACATATGTATATATACATATATATACACATGTAAATAGTAAAAAGTTTTGAATGAAAACTGTGAATTATTTTTATTAATTTTTAACTGTGAATTATTTTTATTTCCCAGGATGTTCATAGGAGACTCATTGCTTATAATTTGGCTAGTATATGTTTCCTCACACACAATTTAAAATTTTACTTTACCGTGAGTATTCTTCATAGCTTTACTTGTCTGTCTTCTCACCAGAGCACAAACAAAAATATGCTTTTTCAGTTACTAATCAATATCTTGAGAAAAAGGAGCACAATACAGCTGAGGTTGTGGTCTTTCACCCGGCAGTGGTGTACACATGGACCTACGCAGATCCCAGGTTATGAATATTATGAATATTAATGAAGCTGAAAATAACCAGTACAGGAACTAAGCCATGGTTGAAACAACAGTTACTAAGTGTCTGCAGTGAATTCTTCAATAGAGAAGGAAAGGTTAGCTTATACTAATTGAATATGTTTGATGAAACAAAGATGAACTACTCTGAATTGGATGTCACCAGTAGTCCACTCAGTTCTGCCATGCTAATTATCCTTCCCTGTGAGATTATACCTTGACCCACATAACTGAAATTGTGCACAAAGCAAATTCAGGAAAATTGAAAATACAAAAAACAGGAAGTAACTATAGCATATGAACCCTTCTAGAGTTTGTTAGTTGTTCCACTTTAAAGTAAGAGGGAATGATATATCAAGATATATCAAAGTAGTCCTGGCTCTGTTCACAAACTTGTTGGAAAGTAAAAATACTAGGAAGCTGAAAAGATACTATTTTGCAAGCTTCTGAGACCTACTTTTACAGGTTGAATACTTCTGAGTATCTCAAATATGTCTCAAAGAAAAAATCATTCAGTCTTTTGTACAGGTTAATAATAAATGAATTTAAGCCACAATGTTTATGTCTAGGTCTTGAATGTAAAGATTGACATACACAATTTTGATTTGACCAAAAGTTGCTGAAGTATAAGCTTCATTTTATTCCATTCCAGAAGAAACAGGCTTTTAATTCAAAGAAAGGGAAAGAGCTAAAAAGCATGTCACCAGATAAAGGGTTATCTAATACCTGCAGATGGCATTGTTGATCTTTCACAGTTTTGTAGATTGCCTGAATAATCTGATACAAATGCACACATCCACATACTTACACAGCTGAGTAAAGGTACTAATACATAGATTAAAATAAAGATCTACAAGAACAGTGATAATGGATGGAAAAAAAAATAATAATAATGCACAGAAAATCTGATTGGCACGTTAGTTAATTAAAATTAACAAGGAGGAATAGCTTGAGGTCACATTAGGGATTACTTTCTGTGACAACTTTTCCAGAGTATCTCACTGTGGGAGGAGGTTAACACCCAATTTATTCATAGTCAAATAATTGTATTTAATCTATTGATGACACAAAGTAATGAAGGACAGGGTGACACAGCAAACTGATGAACAGATAAATCATGTAAATTAACAAAGCTCAGATTTAAAGGAATATAGTTTGATTTTTCTTTTTTCTTTTTTCTTTTTTTTTTCTTTTTATGGCAATGAATGGCTGTGTTGTAGGTACAGCAACAAACATATAGTTTCTTCAAGCCTTGATTACAGAACTCTTACAACTCTATGCTGAGGGATCCCATGAAAAACAAAACAAAACAAAGCAAAAAAACTGTTATATTTCACTTTTGACAATACTGTGTTTAACTTAATCCTAAAAATTCTGACTGGATCCAACTGCTCCATGTTTACATCTTGGCAATACATATTTATACAAAGTGTCTGTAAACTGCTTGAATATCAACAGCATTAGTATGCTATATGTTTGTAAATGAGTGTGTATCAGGAGAAAAGATATGTAGATATGTTGTAAAACTTCTTCCATTTTCAAAGCACCTGCTACAGATTTTAATAAAAACTTCCAAGTCTTTTTTTTTTTTTTTTTTTAATAAAAATTTAACTGTTAAGTTCATCTTGTAGAAGCTGTTGAAAAGGAAATGATTTATTTCACTGCATGACAGAAAAGGAACATCTACTCTGGAAACTGCTATGATCATATGTTTCAATATTTCTTTATATTCCACATTTTATCCTGGAGCAACTCCCACTGTTTCCTAGAAGAGAGAGACACAATTTCATGCCTCAGAAAATTTTTCGTAATATTTCAAAACTTTTTATTATAGCCACACTGATATAGAGAAGGAAGTTCATTATATACATACAACACCACTAATTAGATATGATTGAAAATAAGAATAAATAGAATGTCCTCTCTGTTAACATAATTTAGAAATAGTAAATTTGGACATGATAATAACTGAATTTGAAGTGTTAATTTTGCAGTAGTAAATTTTAAAGAATTTACTTTACTTGCCAGTTACTGTAATTATTTGAAAGCCCCATTATTCTTACAGATGTTGGCATATGTTGCAGAAATAGCTAGGTTTTACATCCAAATTAAAAAACATAAAATATCAAGTTTATAAAGAAGAAAAATTACTTAAATTAGCTATCAGTTGCAGATAATTTAGTCTTATTTAATTGGTGAAGTCATTTTAATATATATGTAGAAGCAGAAGACATAGTTTAATACTGTTGAGATTTTTGCATTAAGCCCATGTCTGAACATACAAATGGACTGCATGTAAGAGCCCTGGATTTTCAAAGAACCTTAGAGGTGGGTTCTTGCAGATTTCACAAATTTTAGGTAATCTCCCTCCTCAGCAATAATTCTTTGTGAGAAGATTGGTAGACCTGCAGTGCTGCAAATATCACTGGTACATGTATCTTTGCAGTTGGGAGCCCTCATGGAGCACTAGAGAAATTGCTGACAAAATATAATGAAGAAATTTATCAGATTGTCCAGACACAGCTAGTTGCCAGGGAATGATACCCACCTGTTGGCCTATGTAGGCTGCTACTAGTGAAAGGGTGGTTACATGCAATTTTTCTCTTAACTGATATTTATTCTGTTTCATACATGGTTATGGAAAGATCTTTGTAAACAGAACACAGTACAGAGCACCAAAATAAATCTGGCTAATGAAATCCATCATATTTCAGGTACATCTTGAGAGGCTTTAATCATTGGCTTATAGGCGAAAACTTAAAGTATATGTTTTAATTGAAGGATATAAACTGAAGAATATTGGTCTAGTAATTGTACTATTTCTAGTAGATGGTACTGAGAGAAAAGATTAGACTTCCACCAATGCCTTGAAATGACACAGTCATTCTTGAAAGAATCTGGGAGGGCTTTTGTTATACATTATACACACACACATATATAATATATATATATATAAATACATTATACATACATGTATATACAGAAAAATATAGAATTTGATGTGTATATTAAAAATGCAGTGAAGTACTTTGTAAATTTACTTCTGATGAACTGACAAAGAGTGAAGAAGTTAGAACAGTTTAGGTAATTTTATTTTCGTCAGTTCTGTTAAAACAACTGCAAATCTGCTGTGACTTTGGACATGAAGAAAGCAAGTACTGCATTCATTAGCTATGAGTGGAAGAAGCAAAGCTCTCATTTGATAAGCAGATTCTGTAATTTAAGACCATGTGATGGTCCAGACGGACCTTGAACACTTCCAGGGATGAGGCTTCTACAACCTCTCTGGGCAACCTGTTCCAGTGTTTCACAATGCTCTGAGGGAAGAACCTCTAATCTAAATCTCACCTCTTTTGGTTTAAAACCATGCCCCCCTCATCATGTCACCTTCAGTGTAGATTTAGGTTCTTAATCTGCTTTTTTTTTTTTTTTTTTTTTTTTTTTAGTCAAAATAATACAAATATATGCAACCATTTTCAAATATCTATCTGGGCTATTTTCTAACAATTGTATAGCTTAATGAATGTTGTCTTGTATTGCCCAGATGTACCGACATCCACAACAAATCTCATTTAAGAGACAAGTCCGAAAATGAAATTTTCACTGTTCTTCATATTGTTGTATCTCTGTTTGTGAACAGGAGCTTGCATTGTCCTAAAAGACAGCGAGTAATAGATTGTTTTCAAATAAGAAACAGAACCAAGTGGGATAGGCAGTTAGAAATTAAAAATCTAGTTTCAGAACTGTATGTAAGAAAGCTTCATTTGAGTCATTATGAATGCCTGTTGTTCATGAAATACATTTCTGCATAAATCTTCCCAACTTTCGTAGGCTTTCTGTACCATCTGAAAACAAAACAAAAGAAACAAAAAAAAAAACCTGCTGTTTCTCAGGGATATAAACTATGCTTGATTTGAAATACTTTTTTGAATAGATTATATATTTGGAAAAAGCAGGTAAAGAACTTGTTTTTCTGAAGCCTTTACATTTGTGACATGTGACATTTAATAACCTGACTGTGTTTCTTCCTATCAAATGTGCAACAAACCATGGCATAACATCAAAATATGTAGTTGAAATTTTAAATATGTTCTTTGGTATTTTTGTGCTTCGTACAGGTATTGAATTTTGAACAGAGCTGACAACAATACTTCTTTGTAGTCACGGCAGTACTTTTATTAATACTTTTCTTGGATTATTTTAAAAATTAAACGCATTCTGTAGAATTGACATCTCTTGTTTTCCAAAGCAGCAAATAAAAGCATTGTCAATACGTACTTAGATTTTACTTATTTGTCTTAGTATCTTGAATACTTACATAGAACTGCTGAAACAAATGATGAATTTTGAAGCTAAAATAATGTGGAAAACAGTGATGACCCTATATCAATAGCTATTCTGAAGTAATACTTACCTGGGTCAAAATATAAACAGGAAGTTTAAAACAAACAAACAAAACACAACAGCAACAAATACTTGTATAACAAACAAATAAAACAATTCCTTCCCCCCCCCCCCCCCCCCCCAGTTGAGAAATAATTTGCCCAAATTTACAAGCAAAATCAATAATTAATTTTCAGAAAAAATGAATTGGATGAATCATCTTATCACCATAAAAAATCTGCATATTCTAAACCTCTGAACTGACTGATTTTCTTTCTTACCTTAAGCATCAGATATAAGCTACAGGCAAAAGATTTCAGGACAGAAAAACTCTTGGTCTGAATTGATAGGAAGATTTCTGTTTTCAGAGCATCCTAAAGTTAGGCATTCTGCAATTACAGTCCCCCTACCCAGAGGACTGTCGTGGTT
Organism: Aythya fuligula; assembly: GCF_009819795.1. Classification (NCBI taxonomy): domain Eukaryota; kingdom Metazoa; phylum Chordata; class Aves; order Anseriformes; family Anatidae; genus Aythya; species Aythya fuligula. The sequence continues at coordinate 170,428,833 of NC_045559.1, read as the reverse complement.
CCACTCGAGTGGGCAGCCGAGCTCCACCACAGCCGCTCTCTCACTCCCCCTGCTCAAAGAGGAACGGGGAGAAAATACGATGAAAAGGGCTCAAAGGTTGAGATAAGGACAAGAAGATCACGCAGTAATTATTGTAACGGGCAGAACAGACTCAGCATTAGGAGATAGTAAGATTTATTGCTTATTACTAACAAGCTAGAGAAGTGAGAAACAAAGGAAAGAAACCAAAAGCATCTTCCCCTCCCCCATCCACCTTCTCCCACCTCCTCCCCCCGAGCGGCGCAGGGGAACGGGGGATTGGGGGTTATGGTCAGCCTACAGTGCTTCTTCTCTGCCGCTCCTTCTCGGTCACTCTCGTCCCCTGTGCTGTGGGGTCCCTCCCACGGGATGCAGTCCTTGATGAACTGATCCGGTGTGGGCTTCCCACAGTCAGCACTCTTCCAGAAAAGCTCCAGATATGGGTCTGTACCACAGGGTCCATCCCTCAGGAGAAAACTGCTCCTACCTGGGTCCCCCACAGGCAGCAGCTCCTGCAGGTCACCTGCTCCTGCGTGGGCTCCTCTCCACGGGCTACAGGTCCAGCCCAGAATCTGCTCCGGCAGGGGTCTTCCACAGGCGGCAGCCTCCTTTGGTGCAGGGCCTCCTGCTCCACCGTGGTCTCTTCCACGGGCTGCAGCATGGAACCCTGATCCACCGTGGTACTCCATGGGCTGCAGGGGGACATCCTGCTTCACCATGGGCCTCACCACAGGCTGCAGGGGACTTCTGCTCCGGCGCCTGGAGCACCTCTCCCCTTCCTTCTTCACTGACCTTGGCACCTGCAAGGCTGTTCCTCACTCCTCTCACTCTCTCAGCTGCTGTGTGGTGCAGCGTTTTTTTCCTGTCTTAAATATGCTCTCACAGAGGCGCAAAACAACATCACATATTGGCTCGGCTCTGGTCAGCAGTGGGGTCCTTACCTAACATGGGGCAGCTTCTAGATCCTTCTCACAGAAACCACTGCTATGGCCCCCTGCTACCAAAACCTTGCCACGTAAACCCACTACAAGGACATCAAATGATTTTGTAAAGCTTAATATATTTTTTCCCTTTGTCTTCTAATATTCCATGCTTTCTAGATTGTTGAACTTAAATATATCTTTACTAAAACAGTGTACAATTTTATTTTATTTTATTTTATTTTATTTTATTTTATTTTATTTTATTTTATTTTATTTTATTTTATTTTATTTTATTTTATTTTATTTTATTTTATTTTATTTTATTTTATTTTTTTTTACCTTATAACAATGATCTCATAAAGCCTTCTTGGTTATCAGGGTAACTCAAATGAATGATACATGAATTTAAATTGGAGTACATTAATGGTTAAATTTTCATACTAAAAATGCTTTTTGCAATACTTCATTTAAGCTCTTCTTCCCACTAAATAGCCTATTATCTAGTTTAAATTCTACCTTCTTGCCATACAAATTCTCTAGTGATACCCCCTGTTCTCTAGTGAAAGTGCATAATGTTTGTGAAAAGATTTATCCCATCTCTGTTCATGCCTGATAGGAATATTCAATGTTATTTTCTCTAAAATGAGCTTGGCACACATTAGTTGTTGAAGCTTTATATTTACAAACTTTCTAAGACATTCTTTTCTCTATTGTTCTCTCTTCTCAAGGTTAGTAGCTTGATTTCCTTGCCTGCAGTTTTCTGAGGGCTGACATTATATCCAAACATTGATTTCATTTGCTATAAATTCACAGAAGTTAAAGAAAAAGAAGACCTATTAGGTTATCTAGTCTGCCTCTCTGTCCATTCAGGATTGATCCTTATTGTTATTTCACAAATGTTTTAATCAGTTTAGGACAGTTAAAATGTTAAATACACTAGGTATTCTGAAATTTATTACCTTTGGGAATGTTGTTGTTGTTCCATGCAGTCTGATAGACTTCTAGGAAGTTTTATTAAATATTTTTGGCTCCAAATTGACATATTCTCTTCCACTGAAATGAGGTTTTATTTTTCTCTCTAGATATAGTAGTCCAAGTTTAAATCAAGTCAAAGATTCTGAGTCACCTCATTTCCATTTAAACACTCTGTTTCCTTTGAACATTTAATACTCTAAATTATGAAGCCTAAATCCAGTGGTTTTCATTTCTAATTTTGTAATAGAATACTTTCACATACTTTTTTTTTTTTTTTTTTTTTTTTTTTTTTGTATTGCCAGTTGCTCCATTTATAGTCTTTACACATGTATTGTCCTTTACTTTCACTGATTTTACAAAGACATTATCTTACATGCCCTCTGCAACAGCCTGACTTACTCAGATCCATACCTCCCAGCTGGCCTCTGAGAGAGCAAGCAGTTTTGGAGTCAGTTTTAAAAGGAAAAAAAATGTAGTTCAAAGTTCCAGAGGGTGATAATATGACTTTCCAGAGTTCCTGAGCACTATTCAAAATCTTTAAGTAATTAGTAAATAAAGCTGGCAATCTGGAGAAATTTCAAGTGCAGAATATAAGTAATATATTTCTTTTGAAAATGAAACTTTAGTACAATCCCTAAAGATGTACAGAAAAACTCCTTTGCCCTCCTATGCTTAGTCTATTGTCCTTGAACTAGATGCAATTTGAAAGTTAGTCTAATAATATAGCAAATAACCCTTTAAAAGGAAAGGTCTAAATGTCGATCCTTATTCTGTGGACCTTCCATAGTCTTCAGCAGGATCCCGCAAGGCATACACAATGCCCAGTGAAAAATAGAATGTTGTTCATGGGCCTTGTTTATGTTACACCACCTTAACTTCAAAAGATCTATCCAATAGCATTTTATGATTCTGAGAAATCTTGAAATCAGGATGTTGATAGTAACATGCTGGTATTTCCTGAGTTTTTTTTACTAGGAAGGATTACGAGTGTGCTGTTGGCACTCTTCATTTCTCTCTTCCTCCTGCCCCAAAGTAGTCAAGCAATTATATGGTTATCTGAAAGGAAGCTTGTTGAAGATCAAGTCACAGTTTCAACACATATAAACTTGAAACAGTTGCATATTGTTTAGATGAGCATTACAGATAAAAGCTACTCTAATGTATGCTTTTATCATACACTTTCTTTTCATTACAGGTTTCAGTTTTGCTTTTGCTCCAGGGATGATGCAACATACTTGAAAATTTCAACATTTTGACAGAAGAGAATCCTTATTTATTTATTTATTTTTATTTTTTTTTTATTTCAAGCCTTTAGTTACCTTTAATCTGTACGTTCTAGACTGGTGGTCTATCTCAGTGAATAATGATTGTGCTCGGTGTACAGGGTGTGACTGAAAATATTTCAGCAAAACTTTGTTGCTAGAACTGTACTGGGTCTGGTTGCGATGAAGTTAACTTTCCCCACAGCAGCTGATATAGTGTTGTGCTCCGCACTTGTAACAAGAATAACACTGACATCACACCAATGTTTCCTTTATTGCTAAGCAGTGCTGGCACAGCATCTCACAAACTCTCTTCAACCCCCCTGCAGAAGCCAGTAGGCTAGGAGTGGACAAGATGTGGGGAAAGGACATCACTAGAGCAGCTGACCGAAACATACTAAAGGGATATTCCACACCATATGGTGTCACACTCAGCAATAGTGAGAAAGGGGAAAGAGAAGGGGGAGGGCTTTCGTTATGAAAATGTCTGTCCTCCCAGACAACTACTACATAAATAGAGGTCCTGTTTCCCAAAATGTGTGTAAAGATTGCTCATTGATGGGAAGTAGAGAATAATTCTCTCTCTCTCTTTGCTTTCATGTGATTTTTAGGGGTTTTCTTTCCTTCCTTCTTTCTTCTTTCCTTTTCTTCTTTTCCATTTAATTAAATTATCCTTATCTCAACCCTTGAACCTTTTCCTTTCTGTACTGGTTTCAGTTAGAACAGAGTTAATTTTCTTCCTAGTAGCTGGTAGAATGCTATGTTTTGGCTTAGGATGAGAAGAGTGCTGATAACACCCCGATGTTTTCATTGTTGCAGAGCAGTGCTTATACTAAGCCAAGGACATCTCAGCTTCTTGCTCTGTCCTGCCAGCTGCTGGGGATGCAGTAAGAGCTGGGAGGGGACAGACCCAGGACAGGTGACCCAAACTAGCCGAAGGGGTATTCCATACCATCTGACATCATGCTAAACAATATATAGGGGTGGCTAGCCGGGGGAGGGGGGCTGGACTGCTCGGGGTTAGGCTGGGCATCTGTCAGCGGGTAGTGAGCAATTGCATTGTCCATCACTTTTTTGTACACATTACTATTAGTAGTACTATTATCATCATTGTATTATTATTATTGTTATTGTTATCGTTATTGTTATTGTTATTGTAATTATTATTTTCCTGTCTTATTAAACTGTCTTTATCTTAACTCACGGGCTTCACTTTCCATTTCTCTCCCCCATCCCAGAGAGGGAGTTGGGAGCGTGAGCGAACGGCTGTGTGGTGTTTAGCTGCCGGCCGGGTTAAACCATGACACTTTCCCACCATACTTTCTTACCTCTCTTTCTTTGATGAAAGAAGTGAGAGAATGATTGTGGTGGAGTTCATCTGCCCATCAGGGGCACCACCACACAGCATGGACCCCAAATTACCTGCTTATGTAACCTATCTACACCTGATATCAAGTTTATCTTTTGACACAGTGGTACAGGAGGCTGTCATAATTGGAGATCATATTACATATTTTTGGTCAAAAGCAAACTAAGAGTTAGGTTTACACACCAATATATTTTAAAGAACAGTATTTTGCTCCCACATGCTTATAAATTTCTAATATGGTTGTTAATGGTGAAATTTCCATTAACTCCACTGGTTTCAGATTAAGCTCTTAAAGGCAGGCATTCATTAAAAAGCAATAATAACAGAGGAAGAATGGGTCAACTACAACATTTTGCCCTTTAAATTGCTCAGCCTCAATTTCTTTTTAGCAATAAATGATATTGGATTTGCTAAACACAACATAACCCCAGATGCTATTGCCATTTTCAAGAAGGATAATTTGCATATATTAAATCAGAGAAGAAAGGATATATGCTTTTCTCATTTGAAATAGGCAAAAACTTGTATTGAGCACTACAAAAAGAATAGCACGATAGTGCTACATAGCAGCAGAGAAGTCATATGGTTAATTACAGAGTAGTTGGTACTTATATTTAGAACCCACACTCTGGAGAAGGTTCTGTGATGAATCTAGAGTCATTAACTGACAGTACTGATCTCAACATCAAACGCAGCTGTAACATTTGGAAGTTGTAAACATCTCTTTGTTCAAAAAAAAAAACAAACAAAAAAAACAAACCAAAACACTTTGAGTTTTGGGATATTTTCTGCAGTGATTGTATTCTGTATTCCAATATATCTTTGGACATATTTTGTAGTGATTGTAGTCACTGTAATACAGTTTCTGTAATTCAGGTTTTAATATGATTTGGAGGGATGAAGGGATGAATTGGTAACCTAAATCACTTGTTTAGTGATTTAAACTTCCTTGTTTAGTGGAAATGTTTTATTTATTCTCATCTGGAGATGATGGTTTTAGAGCTTGTTATTATCCTTATAATAATATGATGGCTTTACCAGGAAACAAAAATATAGCATATACGATGGTCTTAAAATATTTTGTAGGTGTTGGCTAATTAAAACTTAGAAGAAACTTGTAAACTAATAGGAAAGTATAAATCTACTGAGGTAGTCAGTTTCAAATGTCTTTTAAAATGTTTTTGTCAAGACACTTAAAGTCATTTTAAAAGACACGTCAAGATAGAATTTTATGGCTTTTATCCCTGCAATCAATGAACAGACTGAATTAGATTTGAAATTCAATTGGTGTTTCTATTAAAAATACAATTTTAAAATTTTAACATAGCAACTGTTTGAAAATACATTGATTTAAAATGTAACACACAAGATTCTAATCCTTAAGAAGTTTCTTTAGATAATATATTTAATAGCTATCAAAAACAATTTAAGTCTTTAAGACATTTTTTATGTAGATGATAGCAACAATCTTTACCAAACACAGGCAAAGCTTTAGATAATTTATTTACCTTTATTAATTGTGTACCTCAAGCTCTAACATAGTAAAATTCCTTCTGATGAACTTCTTAATTACATGAAGAGCCATAATGAGTTTGATGCATGTTGATAAACATAAAAAAAAAAAAGTCCTGTTTAAAATTTATTTCAGTGCATACATATCTCTGTTCATGATTGTTATGGAAAAGATGTGGTGGAAAAACTACAAAAAATACTTATAGAGAAGAATCTGAATAAGATTTACACAAGATTGAAGTACATAACTTGAAAATTATAATAAAATATAAAAATCCCTTACGTTTTGTAACATGTTAAATTAACTTCTCCATTCAATTGATATATACACATGGAAGTTCAGTATTCTTTCTGAGCCTACTGCCTTGCAGACAGACAGAACAGCTATATCCCTGTGAAACCTAATTATGGGCCTCACAAGTGCCTGATGTTCTGTTTAAGATAGCTTGTTAAATATTCAGAGAAAATTTAACAAGTCTCATACAAATGCTAATAGAATTACTTTTAACTTTTTTTTTTTTTTAATTGTATACAAGTGATGATGCCTATTTCCTTTTCTATAAAAGCCTATTAACTGACCTGATGCTTAATAAATCATTTCAGATTCCAGTAAAAAAAGACATCAAAATAAATATAAGTCTATCAGTGATGGAGAAATTTAGTATTATCATCTGTGTTCTGGGAGATACTTATTAGGCAGATTAGATGCAACACCTATTAATTATGTGTTTGCACAGTCCTATTGTGGTCCTGACTTTTTTTTTTTTTCTTCAACCTAAGAGCCAAAATTGCACTTTTTAAAGCCTATATTAAAAAGTAGAAAGAATGACTCTCTATTGCTCACTTGCAAAGTAAACTGAATATGAGGTCTGAGACTACTCTAACACTGTAGAACACTGTTTTCTGTTCCTAAGAGAATAAATAACCTGACCTAATTATGGTTTGTAGCAATCTGAAAAGATTCTTAGTTATAAACTACTGATCTGAACACTCCATATACTTTAGTTTTCTATTGAACCTCATTACAATCTTCGTATCAAATCATATAACTAAGAAGGAAAAGAAAAAAGAAAAAAAAAAAAAAGAAAGAAAGAAAGTCACTGGGAAAAAAAAATGCTACTCAAAATAAAAGTCTTCATTCTGTAAAGAGGATTGAGACTGAGTAAACATTTATTTTGCTGACTGAAGGATTGACTGCCTTTTTGTGTATGTGTGTGTGTGTGTTTGTTTGTTTGTTTGTTTTTCCTGCTGTAGAAGATGGGCTTTTAAAATGTTTCCTGGGTGAGCAATGCTAGAAAGCCAAACAAGGATATTCCTAATTCCCTAATTCTATAGAATTCCATAAAACCTGTGTTAGCAGTACAGTGAATAGTACTGGGAAAACAGGTAAATTTAGTTTCAGAGGAAGACTTTGAAGTACTTAATGAATTCTAGCGGCAAAAACTATGACACAGGAGGTATTTGTGAGCAGAAGGAAAGAGAGATTCAAACACTTCAGCTTCTGTGCGCAAGCATATCAGTGAAGAATTTTGGAACCTAATAGCCCCATTACACTTATTCCACATTGCTTGTCCAGCTTCCAAAGATCTGTTTCTTAACTTTAAAATGAACATAAGATTTCTGAATTGTAGCTATTGCTTTATGCATGATATCACTGCTGCTTAGAAATGGAACATCTTTTTAAGGAAATATATTTGGTCTTTGCATGCAAATTCACTTTGATTACTAATTTACATTATTTATCCAGTTAGATCATATTCAGATATTTATTTCACTAGTAAATATTGGGAGCCAACCAGCTGGAAAACACTTCTGTAGAAAAGGAACCAAGGGTTCTGGTGAATGTCAAGGTGAACATGAGCCAGCAGTGTGACCTTGCAACAAAGAAAGGTAATGTTATCCTGAGATGCATAAGGAAGACTGTTACCAGCAAGTTGAGAGAGGTCATCTTTCCTTTCTATTCAGTAATGGTAAGCCCACATCTGGAGTACTGACTACAGTTCTGGGATGTCCCGTATATACTTGACATAGGCATAATGGAGAGAGTTCAACAAAGGGCCACAGAGATGATCAAGAGACTCGAGCATCTCTCTTATGAGGCTACATAAGAGAGAGTTCCCAGCTCTCTCAGCTGGGAGAGCTGGGAACTCAGCCTGGTTAAGGGGAGGATTGAGGAGATATCTGAAGGGAGGCTGCAGAGAAGATGGAGCCAGGGTCTTTTCAGTAGTGCCTGGTGACAGAATGAGGGGCAATGGACACAAAGTGGAACACAAGATTTTCTCTCTGAACACAAGAAAATACTTCTTTACTGTGAAAGTAATGGAGCATTGGCACAGTTTCCCAGAGAGGTTGTGGATTCTCCCTCCTTGGAGATATTCTAAAATTTTCTTGACTGGTCTTGGCCAATGAGCTCCCTACTTGAGCAGATTGGTTGGACCTGATAACCTGCAGAGGTCCCTACCAACCTCACATACATACTATAAGATTTCATGATTCTATCAGTGTTTTTTTTTTTTTTTTTTTTTTTTTTTTTTTTTAAGACTGATCACTGAGAATATGAGAATAAAGAGAATTTTATGTGAAAAAACCAACCAACCAACCAAACACATTTATGCATCAAGGAAGCATATAAGTTTTTTTAAGATTTTTTTTTTTTTTGTATTTTTTTTTCCCGTTGATGGAGGCATTTTGATTACATTATTTGCACAGGTGCAAGAGTGTAAGGGTTTCTATGGAAAATGGTAAATGATGAAGCTGACAAGCAGAAAATGTAATGATTCCATTCTGGAATGAATAATTCACTGATCACAGATTTCCATGATGGGAAAACCACTGACCTTGTTCTCTCCCTATCCTAATGTCCTGGGAGAAAGGGTTATGAAATAGAAACAAATCCACAACCCTTGGTGGAGCAGACCAGTTAAATAGAGAGATGCTAGTGTGGAACATTTATTATTTCTTAGATACTAAATTTCTTAGATTCATCAATAGTTTTTTGTTCCTGTTGTTGTTTGTTTGTTTTTAACTCATTGCCATAGAAACAAAACTGACTTTAATAAATACAAAACTATTATTCTTTTTTCTTTTTTTTTTTTTTTTTCTTTTTTCTTTTCAAAATTCACCATTTACAGTATCCAGCATTCTGATGTTTAATAGGTTTGTCTTTCTTTATATTTTCATTCCTGGTTAACAGATGTAATTTAAAAGAAGCAAACATCCTTTGTTCACCTATGGTAAATGATTAAAGATTCAAGAGTTTAAAAATACAGTTTTTGCTTTAGACTAAATAATCAGTCTGCAATTTCCATCATATATTAAGTAAGATTGCATTCCTAACTATTTTTCCATAAACAAAGAATTGATCCATCAGAAACTTTTTGATAATGCTTTATCCTTTTTCTGTCACTGTAATAGCATCAAAATAAAATCAATGACAGCACTTAAAACTGCAGCTAACACTTTTAATTACCTTGTTTTTATCAGACTATTTCTGCTTTCTTTCCATATTTTTGTTTGTGAAGATACCCATTGCTAGTGTCTTCAAGTTCTTTGCATGATAAGCATTTCCAGTCTAATTTACTGACATTTTGGTTCCTAGCTTATGAGGTTTTAAGGCTGCATTTCCCCTCCCCCAAAGTTACATGTTGCCTATGCACAGTGTAGCTTCTTAGTGTGAAAAGTACCTTCCACTGGGTCTTAAATCAAAATCACCACTGATGTCAAATTCCTGGCAATCAGTGCAATTAAATTATTTCCTGATAGAAGAGTGACATTCTTCTGACTATGTTATTAAACACCTAACTAAAAGCTGTATATCCCGACAATTTTTCATTCTTCTAAGCAACAATCTATAGTGTGTCGAAAAGCTTTTAGTATTTTGTTAAAATAATAACCATATTTATTGTTCAGTACTTCATAGTTAATGATCCATATATAATGCCCTCCAACACAAAGACTGAAACTTACTGCAGTATAATTGTAGCTGCCTTGTATTACTCGTGCACTTTCATAATTTATTACCAATTTCTATTCTAAACTACTGTATGTAATAATGTTCCTCAAAGACTACTGTGGCGAACTTCCCAAGCTATACTGGTTCAGCAGCTAAAGGCATGAAAAATGTGTTTTCATGCATTTTGCATTTTCTTGTTAGCATTTAACCTAAAAATCAAACCATTATCACTTCCTCTTTGGTATTGCTACCCACGTGCTTTGTAGATAAGATTATCCTCTCTTATTCACTATGCAAAAAATGTACTGATTTGTACGGAATGCAGTACAAAATGAACTTTTAAAAAGATATTAAAAATGATACTATAGCTGAGTGTTAGCTTTTGGTATCTCTATGCATTTCACCTGACCTGTTTTTTGTTTGTTTCTTTGATCGATTGATTGATTTGTTCTTTTTTGTTGTTGTTTGTTTTGTTGTGTTTTGGTTTGGTTCCAGTTATAAAAGATTATCAAGCCATACACTTTCAACAGCTAACAATATTCTTATCTAATAGGTAAGTTCTTCTACAGAAGATACCTTTATTTCATGCATTATTGTATTTACATGTACATATTTATATAGTTAACAGGGAATTAATTATTCTCAGTGTTTTCTCTGAGCATTTGATTTTAGTAACTTCTCAGGGAAATGTTGCTTTTCCAGTTTCTTAGAATAATATTCATAATCATACTCATAATCTACTATTTTTTATTTCTGAAAATGTATTTATTCATAACTTGTCCTTGACAGTGAAATAGTTTTAATTCATTTATTTTACGACTCCCATACTATTGTAATTCAGCTCCAATGGATTGTCAGCAGAAATCTATTTATCAGCTTCATTTTGTTCAACATCGTATCACAGGGTTCCTTAACAACAACAGCAACAAAATCGTATTTCATACTCAGAATTTCATTGTCTCCCAGATTACAAAAAAATTGATTTTACGTGGTTCTATATGACCTTTTCTTCCCTTATTACCGTGTGTTTTTACTTGTTTATTTTTGATAAATTAACTGGCTATTCTGAACAAGCAATATCCAAATTTTGGTTTGACTCTTCACCCCCTAAAAACTAATAATTGAGGGCCCTCTTCTACACAGTTATGTCTTATAACATGGCTGTATGAATATAGTATACATAAAACAATGAAATCTGCTATTTGTTTATTCGTGCATAATTCTGAAAAGGAGAAAGAAGGAGAAGAGAAGCTAAGAATTGAGAGGAAAGCCTAGTGGAGGAAGATAAAAGGCAGAAACAGTCAGAAAACCCAGCAACAACTGCAATAAAAGATATTCACTAAAAGATATAGCACATAAGTCTAAACATATTAATAAGATCTGTGTTAACATCACCATTGTCAAAAACAACCAACCAAACAAACAAAAAACACTAAATGAAGAAAGTTTCAAGTGATATAAACAGAAGGATGATATCAAAAAGAGCAGAAGTAATAATCAGTATACTTAATTCTGGGCATGTTATACTATCTGGGTATATATCTTGTAAAAGAGAGGACGCTCACAGCTTACCATTTGTCACTGAGAGTAAGAATACTTTATCCTAGATGACTGCAGTATTTGTGTGGCAAAAGGATTAAATTAATTGAGGAGATTCAGAAGTAGCAAATCTCCAGGATCAAGAAGAATTCAAGCCAAGCTTTTTAAAGGACAGAAGAATCAATGTCACTCACAATGCAGAGAAATCCAAAATAAAGTCTCTGAAGGCTAAGAATGCAAAATGAGACAGTAAAAGAAACACTATATCTTCAGATCACCAACATATTGCATATTAGATATTGCATATTACATATTGCATTTGCATGCAGAAAAAGGAGTTTGTGCATAAAAAGAAGCATGGCCAGCAGGTGAAGGGAGGTGATCCTCCCCATCTACTCTGCCCTGGTCAGGCCTCACCTGGAGTACTGTGTCCAGTTCTGGGCTCCATGGTAAAAGAAAGACAGGGACCTTCTGGAAAGAGTCCAGCGGAGGGCCACAAACATTATACGAGGCCTGGAGCATCTTCCCTGTGAGAAAAGACTGAGTGACATGGGTCTGTTCAGCCTTGAGAAGAGAAGACTGAGAGGGGATCTTATCAATGTTTACAAATACCTGAAGTGTGGGAGACAGTGGGATTTGGCCAACCTCTTTACAGTGGTTTGTGGGGATAGGACAAGGGGCAATGGTCAAAAAATGGAGCACAGGAAGTTCCACACCAACATGCGAAAGAACTTCTTTATGGTGAGGGTGACGGAGCACTGGAACAGGCTGCCCAGGACGGCTGTGGAGTCTCTTTCTCTGGAGATATTCAAGGCTGATCTGGCAGGGGGGTTGGACCTGATGATCTCTTGAGGTTCCCTCCAGTCCCCACAATTCTGTGATTCTGTGATATGAGGCCAATACACAGAAATTAAGGCAGTATACACATGCAATGTTTGAAAGGGAGTTTATGAAAGAAAAAAAAAATCTTCAGATTAGAATTCTTTTGATTTTTGGTTTTACAAACAAATCATCACATTTTCTATTTGAGGAGTTTGTTGTTGTTGTTTTTTCCCATTGAAATCTTAATAAACTAGAGATATTAATGACTGTAGATTGTTAGTAATCATAACACACTAATAATACAGTTTAAATGTGGAAGACATACATTTTCCTATATGCATTTAGAAGTTCAGCATCTAGTCTGAGAGTCTGAGTTATTCACCCTCAACTTTTTTTTTCCCATGTCCGTAAGCACAAGGTCCAACATTTCCTTAAATACCCCCAGGGACAGTGATGCAACCACCTCCCTGGATAGCCTGTTTCAATGCCTGACTACTCTTTCTGAGAAGAAATTTCTCCTAAGAAGTTATAACATGCTGTATCAGTAACAACGTATCAGTTGTTAAAAATGTATTAATTGAAATTTAAAAAGTAAAGAGCAACAAGCTAATAAAAATAAAAGAAAATTAAAAGGAACCCACAAACCAAAATACTCTAAAAGCTCTTTCCACAAACAAATGTACACAATAAATGTGTAGATTCGAAGAACACTAATTAAACATATATCTTGGTAGCTGATTTGCACAGACAAATGATGTATTAATTACATCCTATTCTGAAAGGTGATGCTACTTACATCATTTAAAACTATAATCCAAATAGCAAAGCAAGTATTACAGCTATCTGATATTCATGAAGCTCCTGCACTGGAAGGAATGCACATTTGCTTATACTTTAATGCTTGATTCTATAATAAAGGCATTAAAATGAAAATGCAGATAAGACCTTCTATTGGAACTCAAAAAAAAAAAAATGCAGTATGAACCTCTCTGGCATCATTTGAAGCATGAATGAATATATATTCTTTAATTCCTAGGTATTTTTTGTTAAAATGAAACTCACTGGAATTCACCTATTAGTAAATAATGGATAAAGAAAACTAAAGCTTTTATTCATTCATTTATTTATTTTCCCCAAAACAAGTGACACACGTTCAGTTAATAATAAGATAAGACTGTTATTACCAAAGTTGATATGCTATGGTTTAAGGAAAATGTAGTTAGAAACATCAAATCACTGTGGACACTAAGATCAATCTCTCAGATTGGATCATGACCTGGATGTAATAACCACTGCTATATTTGTAGCCTGGAGAGCAGCTCCAGAGTTATAGACTTATAACCCAGAGAGGGTTAACTAAGGAGAAAAAAACATATATATAATAATAAAAAAAATATATCTATATATGCAAAACATCTTATAATTAGCTTTTTTTTTTCTTAGATCAGACCTACTCTGTCAGGTATATGATTATAACACATTCAGACACAAGTAGTTATTTTTTATATATTTTATTTATTTTTATAAGTATGTGATTTAATTTAGCAGTAAAGGTGCAGAGGATGGGACTTTTGGGAGAGTAATTCATCTGAGCTGTCTCAAACACTTCATGTAGGAGGAAATCAGAAATGCTTGAGGTGGCTGAATTTTTTGGTTAAAATAGGAATTTATTTATTTTAATTTAGGATAAACAAAATTTTAAGGAAAATGATTCTTAATATGCACTCCACATTAATGTATATTTTGCAATGACATCACTGAAGTCAATAGTCAAAGCTAGCTACCATGTTAAAATAAGAAAAATGTATGACTACCTATAGGATGAAAAATAATAACTGATAATAATTGAGTAATATCTCAAGCTCTTATTAGGATGAAAAACTATAACCATAAAAAAACTATGGTTATAGTTTTTCATCCTAATAAGAGCTTGAGATATTACTAGGTTGAGACCTCTGCTGACAGAGGTCTGTGTTCCTGTGTTTTGGTCTCAGTTTTCATCATGTATTAATCATAGAATCATAGAGTCACAGAGTCATAGAGTCATAGAATGGCCTGGGTTGAAAAGGACCTTAAAGATTATTCATAGATTATTCATATGCTAAAAGAATGAAATTGGCTGAACTATTAGCTCTATTTATTACTGTTCTTTTTTAAAAGGTATCCTCAAAGCTAGTATTAAAATCTTTTATAAAAGGGATTTTTGTTAAAAAAATAAAAATAAAAGGGGGGGGGGTGTCGTGGTTCCGCTCGAGTGGGCAGCCGAGCTCCACCACAGCCGCTCTCTCACTCCCCCTCCTCAAAGAGGAATGGGGAGAAAATATGTGAAAAGGGCTCAAGGATTGAGATAAGGACGAGAAAATCACGCAATAATTATTGTAACGGGCAAAACAGACTCGGCATAAGGAGATAGTAAGATTTATTGCCTACAACTAACAAGCTAGAGAAGTGAGAAAACAAAGGAAAAAAAAAAACAAAAGCACCTTCCCCCCCATCCACCCTCTTCCACCTCCTCCCCCCGAGCGGCGCAGGGGAACGGGGAATGGGGGTTATGGTCAGTCTACAGCACTTCTTCTCTGCCGCTCCTTCTCGGTCACTCTCGTCCCCTGTGCTGTGGGGTCCCACCCACGGGGTGCAGTCCTTGATGAACTGATCCGGCATGGGCTTCCCACAGGCAGCAGCTCTTCCAGAACTGCTCCAGATATGGGTCCGTACCACGGGGTCCATCCCTCAGGAGAAAACTGCTCCAACCTGGCTCCCCTACGGGCAGCAGCTCCTGCCAGATCACCTGCTCCTGCGTGGGCTCCTCTCCACGGGCTACAGGTCCGGCCCGGAATCTGCTCCGGCAGGGGTCTTCCACAGGCGGCAGCCTCCTTTGGTGCAGGGCCACCTGCTCCACCGTGGTCTCCTCCACGGGCTGCAGCGTGGAACCCTGCTCCACCGTGGTACTCCATGGGCTGCAGGGGGACATCCTGCTTCACCATGGTCCTCACCACAGGCTGCAGGGGACTTCTGCTCCGGCGCCTGGAGCACCTCTCCCCCTCCCTCTACACTGACCTTGGTGCAAGGCTGTTCTCTCACTCCCTTGACTCTCCCGGCTGCTGTGTGGCGCAGCGTTTTTTCCCTGTCTTAAATATGCTCTCACAGAGGCGCAAAACAACATCGCTTATTGGCTCGGATCTGGAAAACAATGGGGCCCTTCCCAAACATGGGGCAGCTTCTAGATCTTTCTCACAGAAACCACCCCTATGGCTCCCTGCTACCAAAACCTTGCCACGTAAACCCACTACAGGGGGGGAGGAGGAAGAAGAGTCATAGTCCTGCACTGAAACATTTCAGTCAGAAAATCCTACTAAAGTAGTATTAATTTCAGTGTCGTGGTTGGAAACTGAGTGCTATCTGTTCCCTTTTCCATGGGGCTCCATGACCATTCCTGTAAAAGTCTAAAAAATAAAATGGAAGCATTAAAGCTTTTTTATTCTAACTTTGTTTTGCAACTTAGCAGTGGTCAAATGCGATCAAATAACAAATTAACTGAACAAAAAAATAGCAGTGGGTGAAACTGTATATATGTATTATATATATAGAAATAGTAAATGAGAGCTTCACAATTACTGCAGCAGATCCAAACGTTTTACTCACTACAAGGATTCCAAACACTGAAAGTTAGTATGGATCTTTTGATTTCCTGATTTTTGTTATAAAATAGCTATACTAAATTAAAACTAGAGCTATACAAAATTCAAACCAGACCATCAGCCCTAGAGGATGCATACCTAGGAGAAATATTTTGTCTATTTGAAGATCTATTAATTTTATTTTCTGGCATGTTTCATTTTAAATGAAATTTATTTGGAAAAATACAGAAAACATTTTCTTCAATTTAAATTTAAAACTGTCATCCTGACGACACACACACACATTAAAAAAAAAAAAAGTTAGTAAAATTAATGTGTTAATTTTTAATTACTTCAGAATAGTACTTAGAAAATGAATGGAAAATCTAAGTGCTTGTTTCCTCACATAATTTAGTATGTTTGGAATACATAAAGTATTTCTGAACAAGTTAGGTATCCACACAGAGCAGTAGTGGAATAACATTCAGAGGCAAAGGCAGTTAGCATTTCTGCAGCACTCCTGAAGTAGTTACTTTTAATTCTTGGACAGGTTTGTATGAAATTTCCTTGGAACCTCTTTATGGTACTACATTAGACAGATATCAAAATTTTTTAAAGGGTGAAGTTGTAACTGACATTTGCTGTATTGGGCAACTCTCAATGAAAACTGAAGAGTGCCACTTTCCCCTCCAGGTTAGAAAAGTACACTCATCCTGGGCTCTACTGGTGCTCAGAAAGATATCTGTGAAACCACACATACATTCACACAGGACTTATATGGGCAAAGTAATTCAGGTGTACCTAATACATACACTACATACAGTGCATGCTTTTTCTCAAGTACAGTGCAGTGCCTCTGTCAACAGGGCAGAAAGAGTGCAATCTATGATCTTCCTATCTCTTCCGCAGAACTATGGAAAGGGTGTAGTGGTCACAAACTGCAAACATCATTTTGAGGCCTTTAAGATGAAAGTAGCTTACCAGTATCTGGTAAGATATCTGTTGAACTTGGTGTGAAGTGATAATGAGTGTATGCCAGTAAAGGTTTTTTTAACTATTATTATTTCTGTTATTTTAAATGTAAAAGGAATATGTAGAAAAATATGTGAAACATACTTTTAAAAATACAGTAAAAATATAATAATAGTAATAATAATAATACAGAATACTTTATGTATCAATCCTTGCATAGGACAAGGATTTCCTTGGACTGGGAAATCACAAGACCCATGACCTTAGTGAGTTGCAGAGGATCGTATTTTCTTTTGCTAAGCCTAAGGCAAAGCTACAATTTTTCTTGGCTTCTCTGACTCTCCTTTTCTGGATTCTATGTTAAATTACATCAATATATTATGTCCAATGCCACCTAAAGATGAAATAGGGGATTCGTAACATTAACAAAGGGAAATAGATATGTGAAGAGGGAATAAAAACACAATGTACTAAACATAATCTTCAAATAAAGAAAGAATGTAAAGTTAGACTATTATATTTCACTATTTTTAAAATGCATAGAGGCAAGGATTTTTTTATTTTATTTTATTTTTCTCCTGTTAGCTCAATTAAAATTTCCTTCCAGAGACTGGCAAATGTTAACCACTGAAGGTTATTTAAAAGTGTTTGAAAATATCCTTTTATAGCAGAGATATATTATTCAATATTGTTTTTGCTGAAGTCACTCCACAGTAAAACATAATGTTAGGGCATAGCCAATAAAACACAGAACCATGTTTGTTTTTTTTTTTTATTATTATTATTTGTTTGTTTGTTTTGTTTTGTTTTGTTTGTTTTTGTTTGTTTGTTTGCTTGTTTGTTTGTTTTTGGGGTGGTGGTGGTGGTGGTGTCTAAGTCAGTTTTTTAGAGAATTATTTTTTAATATTTTCTTTTACCTCACTGTTACAGAATGTGATTGTTCAGGTTTTTGTACCACAGAGAGATTTCTCTGCCACAAGATTCTCTCTGGAGACTAAGCTAATTAAATACAATAGAATAAAGATTTCAAGCCTAATAAATCTGACTCTTTATTAAGACACTATGTCACTTTGGTAATTCTTTCAATAAAGCCAGGAGGGATTGATCCTAAAGACTTTTTAATCATTGTGCATTTTTTCAATCTTACCCTATCAAACTGATAACTCGAACATGAAAATCCTGTATTAAGTGATATTAAGTTGGTCACTGCAAAAGACATTTGACAGAATATCATATAAAATTTACTTTTTTTTTTTTATCTTTGAAGTATCACCACAAGCAATAGCAATTTTCACTGCTGCAATGCTAAATAGGTCATTAAATATAATCACAATATGCAACACAGAAAGTGGTGCCACAAAAACAATGTACGTAGATTTTTTTTCATGCTGATTTTACAAAAGACATGATTGGAAAGTCCCTTCTGTGAGTTTTGCTAATGTTTATTATCTTCACATTATATTTAACTTTCATTTTGTAAAGAAAAACAGAACTGTAATACACTGCCATGAAACTACATGTTAAATGTAGTAAATGACCTTTAGGTCATTTGACATTTAGGTCAGAGGTTGGACTCGATGATCTTGAGGTCTCTTCTGACCTAGACAATTCTGTGATTCTGTAAATCAACAATCTTACAAACTCTTACGCATGTGCTTAACTTTCAGCATCTACATATCCTAAAGATTTTAATGACATGATCATATTAAATGTGTTCATCAGCCCATAGTTTCAGAACTGGAAACTAATTCTTTATTATTTTTCTTATGTGGTTTTTTTTTTTTTTTTTTTTTTTTTTTTTCTTATATGCTTAGTGATGTCAACATTATATCTAGAAAAAAATAATTATATATATATATATATATATAATTTAAGGTCATTGTGTTTTGTATTAATGATGCCAATCAGAACACTGTGAAATAATATAGGTATCTTAAAGATTCTACTCCTTTCAAATTCAGACCTTCCAGATTCACGGAACTGAAGTCAGAATTATAATTCTGCAACATGTAGTTATCTGTCAAATCTGCAAACAGAAGAACTTAGTTTTTGTTGTTGTTGTTGCTGCTGTTGTTGTTGCTGTTCTTCTACTCTTCCATTTCTCTCTCTGTCTGTTTTTTTTTTTGTTTGTTTGTTTGTTTGCTTGTTTTGTTCTGTTTGTTTTGTTTTGTTTGTTTGTTTGTTTGTTTTCTTCTTTTTCTTTTATCAAGCATTTATGCATGTGCCTGTAAGGTTTGAATGATATTGACACTGCTGAACTGATGTTATTAACAGTTCTTCTGTTATCCTGTAGGTCACTTGCTATAGAGGACAAAGCTGTAAATCTAGTAAGGCTCCTTCAGACTTTAAGTCAAAGGTTAATACAGGCTATAGAAAATAAATGGCTAAATTGCTCCTGTGGGAGCTTTCTATGCACAGTATGTTGGTGGGATACGAGTTTCCAGAGCAACCACAAATTCAATATCAGAGAGCGGCCCTCCTGCCTGATGCTGTATTAACTGTGCCTAGCTAGTATATTTGTATGGCTTCCTCACCTATTATGGTACGGAATATATCCTGAATATATTTTCACCTCTACTTGCTTTACTTTAAAACTGGACTCCTAAAGTACCTTATAAGCCATAGGAGCTGTTAGAATAGTCTATGTGACTGGCAAGCACACATCAGATAATCTAACATATCCCTGACCTTGGCAATTTCAGAAACAGTCTTCTTTACATGGGAATGAATTGATTTTGAATAATTTCTACAAGGTGCTGTTCTATAAATAGTAGAGAGAGGAACTAGGAAAGGGTTTTTCTTCTGTTTATTCATATTTATCTTTTCACACATAAGAAATGTTATCTGTAGTACTAGGAAAAAGGCTTTATTCTGTTAACACGCTATTAACTCTGCATGAGCATATGAGAAGTTAAGTTACAATCAATTTTAGAACAAAGATTTCTGGGAATATCATTATTTATTTATTTTTAAAAATATGTAAAACTCTTTCTAGCATTTTATTTCAGAAAGTATGGAGATATAGTCCTAGAATCTGCATATAAATGTGTATAATATGCATTAATAATGAAGCTAATGAATTATTAATGTAACATAGTATCATCTAAAATCCTCTTATCAAAGTTGCCTTGCATTTTGGCATATCCAGAGAAATCTCCTTTTAAAGGAAAAAAAAAAAAGACAGAACTAAAAAACAAATAAAATAATAATAAAATAAAAGTGACTATTCTTGGAGCACAGATAAGTGAAACAGATAAATAGAAAAGGCTTCTGATCTGTCTTGTTTCAGTGAGGAAAACACTTAAGCATAAACTGAACTTTAATAGCATGTATTCTTTATTAAAATTCATTTCTTAGGATAAAACCTTGAAAATGAAGCTTATTTTAATTGCACAGAGTTCATTTTGATGCTCCCTACATAACATAAGTGCTTAGGTAGGATTGGTGTGCACATCACTTGGAGTGACTATTGTACAGATCCCAATTGTTTATCAGAGATTGACATGGAAAGTCCTTTCTTTTCAGAGTAATCTGTGGCTTCAGAGCACCAGAGCTCTTCTACACAGATCTATTTGTGGAAGACAAGCAGAGAAATAATTCAGATTTATCTGAAAAGCTAAAAAAGTGACTAGAAAATAACAATAAAAATTATTATTATAATACAGAACAGAAATCCTAACAGAAAAGGATTTGTAAACCAAATTTCCCTTAGAGAAAATTTGCTTAGAAATCTAACTAGCAGGAAGGGTACGGGATACAGGAACATTTGCAAAGCTGTATGACAGTTTATATGGGCTAGTGAACTGTGTATGGATATTTTGCAAACCTAAAATGGATTATTTGCTTCCATAATGTTTCTTTTCTTCCTGAAAGCACCTTGTGTTCTAGTGTTTCTTTATCATACCATTTTCCTCCACAACCTGCAAGTTGATAGGAAATTGATCAAGGCACCAGAAACATTATTTGGCAAAAATAATACATATTTAAAAAAAAAAAAAAAAAAAAAAAAAGTGGAATCACCGGGGAATAAACTGCTCTGGAATACATAGAGAGCAACAGTGACAGCATACAGAGGTGTCTGATTGCTAAATTAGAAAATCAATTTTTAAGCAGTTATGGATAATAAAAGAATTGAAGTTTACTTATTGTAAGGGTATGTAGAAGGGGAGTGTCTGTTCTTTTAGGAGTGTCTGGTCAAGAGCCTTTTTCCAAGGCAACATGGCTAATAAGAAAGGGAGGAAGTGATGGGAACTAAGTCTGGTCAGTCATACTAACTGATGAGGGTATGTGAGAATACAGGAATATTTATTCCAGCAGGTTTATTTGATTGAGGACTTCTAAGGTGAGACAGAATCACAAGAAACAAACCTCTCAGTCACTCTAAATGGCGGGCTAACATGTGCAGATGCCACTGAGGAAGGATGAACCTTGCAATTGGTAAAGACAGTGAACTAAGGGGGGCAAGACTGGGATGATGGCAAAACTGCAGAGCTCTGCAAAACCATGGAAGGTGTACAGGGAGAAGGAGGAGAAGGAGGAACAAAGAGGGAGAATAGGTAGCAACGGGCATAAGAGGGCCAGCCATATGTAAAACAGGGCTGGTAAATATATTTGTCTGTCTGAGCCCTGCACCTGATCACCACAGTCCTGTTTTCTCATATCTTTCTCACATTAAATCATTTCCCTAACTCCCTCTGTGTATTTGCATTCTCTCTCCTGTGTGTATGTGAGCTGCAAGGACTATATGCCAGCTACCTAGTGAGATCTGGATGGGGGTGAGTGAACCTCTGCCAACTACTGGAACAAAATGGAAGAAGGGCCCTCTGGCCTGTGCTGCCACCTACTGGAGTGTGCGGTAGGGGGTCTCAGCAGGTCCCACAAGTCACTCGTGGGACCCGAGTGTGTGAGTGACAGATACTGTAGTCAGGATGGTGTAGGTGCCCATGGACTGTGGTACCAGCTACTAGAGTGAGTGAGGGTCCTGGCATCAGTAGCTGGAGGGACCACAGATCTTAAACGGTTGTACGAATTTTGAGCCCAGAGTAGCAGTGGCACGACTGAACTGGGTGCCAGCTACTGGTGTCAGATTGGGGGTGTAGGTGCCCACGTACTGTGGCACCACCCCCTGGAGTGGGTGAACTGTGGGTTACAGTCTGTGTGCACAGTACTGACTGCTGTGTGGGGAGGGTGCGAGTGTCTATATTTTCCCCAACCTGGTGTGAATGGTGTGTGTGTATTCGCTAGCAAGCTTAAAGCTGGAGTAGCCAGTGAGTAAGAGGAGACACGGGTCTTGGCCTGGTTGTCAGGTGGTCAATGGACAGAGCTGAGACAAAAAGCAATGTTGTTTGAGCCTCTGTGAGGGCATATTTAAGAAAAGGAAATAAATAAAATAAAGCTGAAGTACAGCAGCTGGGAAAGCTAGCTCAGCTCTGGCCAGTAGTGGGTCCCTCTGGAAATGTTGGCTACAACTGGCCTTTATCTAATATGGGGCAGCTTCTGGAGTCTTCTCACAGAGGTCACCCCTGCAGCCCCTTGCTACCAAACCTTTGATATGTAAGCCCAATACTATTGGGCTATTGACATATTATTTCATGTCCTGACTAAATTGAAATTAAGTCTTTACTGCATAAGTGTTTTCATATTTCAATTCTAGGTTTCCCAAGTTATTTAGCTGTAGATGGTAGATGCTCTGTCAGATGAACAAAGATGCTTTGTCAGGATCTCAAATTTTTCAATGGCCAAGACTATTTGTATTTGTATTTTAGATTTACACTTTTATATGGAATCTTATATTCTGTCCCTTGCTGTGTTCACTTAATTCCTTCCACTGATTCATTTTGAAGGTCAGCCTTGGAATAGGAATTTCAAAACATTTGGGAAAGTTAGAGAAATTCTTGAGATGACTACTTTACACATTTCAGAATAATTTGCACTGTTAAAAGTATAGACTGTCCAAAGGTCTTTTCTGTGCAATAACTCTCAGCTGGAAAGATACCAAGTCTTTCCAAGCCTAGATCAACCACACCTGTTTTTCCCTATACTATCTAATAGAGAAGAAATGCAGCATTTTCCAGAAATCTTCATCTTGAGTTTGGTATGGAGTGATCCATACCACTGACATATATCAGATAACTTTCAAAGAATGATAAATAACTAGAAAACTGCACCTTTTGACCTGTTTAGTCTGCCCTTCATAACATGTTCAGCTTTCTGTTTCTCTTTCTGCAAGTATATCTTTTTTAGAAATAAAACTCACTTTACAATTAATGTTGAAATGTTTACAATTAATGTCTGAAATGTTTCTTTTGATTTTTATTTTTCCGAATAAAAAAGTTACTGTGCACTTGACTTGACCTTAGTCAGCAGTGACTTTCCAAGAAAAGATGCAAAGTTCCAGCTACCTTTGAAAAACAAAGAAACAAAGAAACACTTATGAGATACCTAGGGTTTAGCACTGCATTTAATCCCTGTAAAAAGAAATTGAATGTACTTAAGCAGTCCCAATGATGAAATCTTTTGGAGTGAATTCTTAGCATTATAGACCAGGGAGTTAATGGGGGAAAAAGAATACTGTACAATTCTGTATGACACTGAATGAAATTGAACATGAATAGTGAAGGTTGAAATATACATATGCATGAGCATGCAAATGGTTTGTGGTGAATTCTATAAACAAATTCAGACAAACAAAAGGAAAACAGATGCTGTTACAACATCCCTGAAGTATTTATTTGGAGAGTAGCATCCCTCTATCCATATAGTAAATTCTGAGTGCTTCCCAGTGGCCTTTGCATTTCTGGCCTTTTAATTTACAGTAGAAACCTGCTCAGTATTTTGAAGATATTTGTTGATCAAAATATCTTTTCTCTTTCATATGCTTGTGTCACATCTGTTTAATGAGATTTAGTTTGTATTAGAATATGACTTTTGTTGATTTCAAACAGAAAAAACCCACCACCAACAAAAAAACATAGCTATTCTAGCAAATGGCCAAGTACACCTTAATATAACTCCACTAAAACTAAAACAAAAACAAAGTATTGTGCACTTTACATCAAATGAATAAAGGAATCCTGCAGTACGTACTTTAAAATTTGTTCTGCTTATTTGAAAATGAGTTTTGAAGGTGACTGCACAGTAGTTTGATTGTTATTAATAATTTTGGAAGTCTGTCACTAAAAGAAGGTTTGAGTCCACAACTTGTTTAACACTGTGCAAGCAGACATTCTCTTCTTTAGAGTTGTTGTTTTCTTTTTAAGAGGGATTATATAAGGAATCAAAATAAATGAACAAAGAAGTTACTGATGCTAGATGTGAAAAGTGTTTAGTGTAAGTAACATTGTAAATTACATAGTGTAAATTACAGTGTATGACTGTAATAATAATGTTGGAATTATATCCTCACAAGCTCTGTGTGTCCAAGTGTTAATAATATTAAGTAGTTGGATACCTAGCCACATTGAGAAGTCTTCTGATGTGAAGAGGCCTGGTGCTTTTCATACTTGGTGATCTGTACAGAAGAGTGGTGATGCCACGAATTCAGAAAATTAAACATTTAAACATTCAATCCAGAAATGAAAGAAATGATGGGAAAAGCCACCTTTTGGGTGGAAGATCTATCCAACACTTGATAGACAACACCAAGAACTCTCAATCTATTTCACCAGAGTTGGTAATTAAACAGCCTCTAGACTTAGAAATAAGAAGATATTGGAGTTGTCTCATGTATTAGAAATACAAGCATTTTCATTTCCATGTTTGATACATGTCTAGTTATTTTTTTATTGGTAAATCACTCTTAGAAAAGTAATTTAACCACTGTGTATTGGAGGGTCTCTTCTACAAATCAAAGATAAATATTTTTTTTTTCCATGCAAATTAGAAAATTAGCAAAAATGTAATTATGTCTCACACAGTTGGGAAAAGCTGCTTACTGGTGGAAACTATCTGCAGTCCTTACCGTTGCATCTATTGTGTACACTGCGTGATAGAAAGAACCAGTAAACAGTTCAGCATAGTCATGTATGTTTTGTAGGACTCTGGCTGAATGACTAAGAGAAATATACATTTATCTTGAGGCCAAGTCATTTCAGTGGTATTGCATCTGCACAGAAATTACAGAAATACAAAGAAATTGCTAAAAGTTGGTGGAAAATTAATATTTTTGAAGGTTTAATGATGTATTTGTGACTGAAAAATTGAGGACACTATAAAGTTCTGAAGATATTAAAAACCAAAACACAGCACATAACTTGCTATTTCTGAAGACTAGTCTAGTGGGGGTTGCTAATGGGACTACACACACAGACACAAAGTAAAGAAGGACAGTATTGGAAGTAGAAACAAGATTACAAATAAAAAATAGGAAAACCAGAAAACATCAGCTGAGGTCTCCTTAGAGCCACTTTTAAATGAATGCAGGGTAAAAATGCAATCAAAGGCACTGATAACTTGCACTCTTGATTAGAACACTGGGAGCTCAAAACTATTCAGAATGTTTGTCCACAACTGTTATTATTTCCCTCTATGGAAAAAAATAATAATAATAATAAAATAATAAAAAGATACTTCACTCTACTTTATTTCTGCTGTGTTTTTTGTGTCCTTTAACTGTGAGATTTAAAGATTGTCAGATTCAGAATCTGACTTTTACAGAAATAAAAACGAATAGTTTTACTTTAAACATTGAAATAACAGAATGTCTCTACCTACAAAATATAAATAAATACATAAGAAAGCTAGAAGCTATTGCTCCCTGTTTGGCCTTTACTGTTCCTAGAAGTGGTGAAGTATGTATAGATAACTAATGAAGTATGTATAGATAACTAAAGATTTTTCTAAATAACCAAGGTTGACATCCCTTTTAAGGGAAGTTCATGGAAATTTTCTTTCATTAAACATCAACAGCCATTGGAGAAATGCATTATAGTGCTGGGAGCAGAAAAATACATTGTGATCAGCTGTTTTAAATATATATATATATAAATAAAGTCAAAATTACAAGAACTTTAATGTTCACTATCCTCTTTATCCACTAATAAGCATGTTAGCCACTCTCATCAGCAGAAAGACATGATGGCCAGAAAATGCAGGATTTTTTGTAGCTAATTTTAGGATGAGAAGCTCAATTTTAAGGCTTGTTTAGTACTGACTACACAGAAAGAAAACCTTTTCTCTGATTCTATGTTTCCTCAAGAGATTAAGCATCACTTTAAGAGACTAATCAAGGAATCAGTAGGGATGACAATAACTTGAAGAGTGTGTTGATGATTCTGTCATCTCACATCTTAAAAGTTTAATGTTAATCACTTACAGAATTAAACTGTTAAATTCTATGTAGCATACCAGTCTCCTAGGAAGTGATTAATGACTCAGAGTCTGAAGCAATCTGTTAAACACATACAATCTTGGACATAAACTCACTATACTGGAGGAAGAGTACCAATAAAAACTAAGGAAACATTCCTGTTTCTCTTATCCTGCCTATATTCTGAAGATTGCTTCTAAAAATAATTCATAGAATCATGGAATCATTTAGCTTCAAAAGACCTTTAAGATCATCAAGCCCAACTGTTAACCTAGCACTGCCAAGTCTACCACTAAACCATGTCCCTAAGTAACACATCTGCACATCTTTTAAATACCTCCATGGATGGTGACTCAACTACTTCCCTGGGCAGCCTGTTCCAATGCTTCACAACCCTTTCAGTGAATAAAGTTTCCCTCATATCCAACCTAAATCTCCCCGGCACAATATGAGGCCATTTCTATCTCTTGTTGCTTGGGAGAGGAGACGGACCTTAACCTCTCTACAACCTCCTTTAAGGTAATTAAAGTACAATAAGGTCTACCCCGAGCCTCCTTTTTCTCTAGGCTAAATAACTCCAATTCCCTTAGCTGCTCCTCGTAAGACTTGTTCTCTAGATCCTTTACCAGCTTCATTGTCTGACTTTGGACATGTTCCAGCTCCTCAGTGTCTTTCTTGTAGCAAGGTGTTCAAAACTGAACACAATATTCGAGGTGCAGCCTTGCCAGTGCTGAATGCAGGGGGACAATCCCTTCTGTAGTCCTGATGGACACATTGTTTCTGATATAAACCAGGATGCTGCTGGCCTTCTTGATCACCTGAGCACACTGCTGGCTCGTATTTCACCAGTTACTGATCAATACCCCCAGGTCATTTTCAGCTGGGCAGCTTTCCAGCCACTCTTCTCCCAGCTGATAGCATTGCATGGGGTTGTTGTTCCCTGAGTGTGTGACCTGGCAGTTAGCTTTGTTGACCTCATACAGTTGGTCTCAGACCACCAATCCAGTCTATCTAGATTCCTCTGTAGAACCCTCCTGTCCTCAGGAAGATCAATAGTCCCGCCCAGCTTGGTGTCATCTGCAAACCTACTGTGGGTACACTCAATCCCTTCATCCAGATCATTGATAAAGATATTAAAGAGAACTGGCCCCAATATTGATCCCTAGAGAACGCTCCTTGTCACTGGCCTCCAGCTGGATTTAACTACATTCACTATGACGCTTTGAACCCAGCCAAGCAGCCAGTTCTTTACTCAACAAAGCATACACCCATCCAAGCCATGAGCAGACAGTTTCTCCAAGAGAATACTGTGGGAAACAGTGTTAAAAGCTTTACTGAAGTCTAGGTAGACAACACCTACAGCCTCTCCCTCATCCACTCAGAATGTCACCTTGTCATGGAAGGAAATCAGGTTAGTCAAGCAGGACCTGCCTTTCATAAACTTTTGCTAACTGAACCTGATCATCTGTTTGCCCTGTGTGCACGTGTTGATGTCACTCAAGCTCCATAAACATCCTGGGCACCAAAGTCAGATTGACAAGCCTGCAGTTCCCTGGTCCTTCCATCCATTCTTGTAGATGTGCATCACATTTTCTAGCTGCCAGTCAAGTGGGACCTGCCTTGATAGACAGGACTGGTGATAAATGATGGAAAATGGCTAAGTGAGCACTTCTGCCATCCCTCTCAATACCTTTTGGTGGACCTTATCTGGTCCCATAGACTTGTGTGCATCTAAGTGCTAAACATTTCCTCTTGGGGCTTCATTCTGCTCCTCATCCACATCTTCCAGCTCAGGGTGGTTGGTACCCAGAGAAAACTGGTCTTATTTTTAAAGGCTGAGGTAAAAAAAGGCCTCAGCCTTATCTTCATCTTTTGTCTCTATGTTTCACCCCACATCCAATGAAGGATGGAAATTCTCCTTAGTCCTCCTTTTGTATTTATAGAAGTTTTTTTTTTGTTTGTTTGTTTGTTTGTTTGTTTGTTTTTTCTTGTCTTTAATGGAAGTAGCCAGATTAAGCTCTATCTGGGCTATGAAACTTCTAATTTTCTCCCTGTGTATCCTAATGACATCTTTGTAGTCCTCCTGAGTGGCCTGACCCTTCTTTCAAAGGTAATAAACTCTCTTTTTCTTTCTTAGTTCTAGCCAAAGTTCTCTGTTCAGCCAGGCTAGTCTTACAGAACACAGGGATGGCCTGTTTCTGCACCTTTAAGATTTCATTCTTGAAGAGTGTCCAGCCTTCCTGGACTCCTTTGCCCTTCAGGACTGCCTCCCAAGGGACTCTGCCAAACCAGTTTCCTAAACAGGCCAAAGCCTGCCCTCCAGAAGTCTAGGGTGGCAGTTCATCTTTAGTTTTCCAAGAATCAAAAGCTCTATTAATTCCTGAGACAGTCTCCAGTCTTCAAATCACCCACAAGTCATTCTCTGTTAACAAGCAAAAGGTTCAGTGAAATACCTTCCCTAGTTGGCTCACTCACCAAGTTAGACTACAGCACTTATGAGTCAGAGTGCTCTCCTGAGTCTCTGGAAACTTTGAACATGAATGATGTTTCTCAGTAAGGCTTATTTTTTCCTGACACAATCTTATCAGTACTTTAATGATCAGTTTATTCCTCTTATGATCAATATCTGGTGTATTTTGAGTATAGGTTTTAGTATTTCTCCGGAGTTGAAGTTCTTATGTGAAATAGTTTTTATTCCTTATCTTTTATTTTTTCACTGATAACAAATGTTTGTGGTACCTCAGCTGCATGCCCTGTCTTCAATGACTGTATCAATATAATAAAAAGCATCGTACTTTTTTTGTATTAGTAAAAACTTATGGATTGCGCCTAATAATAAAGCTACTGTTGTTACCCTTAACACTGAAATGCTATAGCATATATGCACTTCTCAAATGAATCTTCCTAAAATATGCACTTTACCTTCTATTTTATGCCATCTTCCCTTATTACTTAAAATACATTAATTTTCATACTCCATTATTTATGTCTGATTGCTTCAGATCTTCAGATCTTAACAATTGTGCTGCACCTTCTGAGATTGTTTCTGTCTGGAAATTGAGAGCAATCATAATCCTTTTGCTATGTCATCCCCATATGTGCATGAATCTGATGGGTAATGAATGTTTCACCCTTGCCTCTCACTTGAGTTTTCCTTTGTAGTTGATGATCTTATTTAGCTGATACATAATTACATTTTGGTTTGATGAGATTCTTTTCTAAAATTACGTTTACTGTTCCAAGTTAAATTTGATAAAATAATGGAATAAGCTTCTTTTTTATTCTTGTACTTGAATTTTAGGTATTTTCTAGATAATGCTGAATAAGAAAATAATAACAATAATAATGAAAAAAAATTAAATAGCAATTATGGACTTTCTCTGTGTGTATGCTTACAGCCATGTGTATGTCTTCCAATTTTTAAATATAACTTCCAAGTAAGTTCATAGGCTTTCTGAAATTTAATTTTTAGTTGCCTACTTTCATCTCCTTTATTCTATTTGTTGTTTGTCTTTGGGCTGTTTCATCATATCATTAGAACATATTTTTTTTTTTTTTTTTTGTCTTCATTACACATTATATGTATGAGGGCAAGGATTTATTGCATACATAGTATTATGTATAATACCTATCTATATATACCTATATAATGCCTAACATAATTTAACAACGATGTTAAATAGGTTGTTTGCTGTGATACTCATTGCTATTAAATGAATATCTAGAAATTTCCACTTAGTATGAGGACTCATTGTGGTAGATACACCTCTGATATCCAAGTGCAGGAAAAAAAAAAATGGTATTTGGAAATACACTTTGGTATGTCCAAGAATATCAATATTATCTTTCAGATGCAGGGATATTTGATTTTCTTCACACATTTAGGAATGTTTAAGTAGTTAGTAACATGTCAACACAGAACTGATATAGACAGTATCAGTATGGGGGGAAAATAACAACAACAACTACAACAACAACAAAACTATTTCAATTTATACTAAATTTATCTCATCCTTAGGAATTAGGGTTTCTTTTCATGAAAAGGTGATGGGATCACTAGGCCAATGGAAGTGCATATACACGTGTACAGCATGGGCATCAAACAAGATCTGGAAGGCACTGTGCAACAGGAAAACTATAATATAGTTGCCGTCACAGAAACATGGTGGGATGACTCACATGATTGGAGTGATGCAATGTATGGCTATAAACTCTTCAGAAGGGTAAAGCTAGGAAGGAGAGACTGGGGGGAGGAGGAGAGGTGGGTATCCCTGTATGTTAGGGAGATTTTTGACTGTTTATAGCTTAATAATAGTGACGACAGGGTTGAATGTTTATGGGAAAGATTCAGGGAGAAGGCCAACAAGGATCATGTCATGGTGGGAGTCTGTTATAGACTGTCAAACCAGGAGAAGAGGCAGATTAAATATTCTATAAGCAGCTAGAAGTCTCACAATCACTAGCCCTTGTTCTTGTAGGGGTCTTCAACTTACCAGGTGTCTGCTGGAAATAGAACACAGAAAAGAGGAAACAGTCTAGGAGGTTCCTGGAGCATGTGGAAAATAACTTCTGACACAACTGTCTTTTGAGTATTTCTTGTTCCATCTCCCAGATGGGACATACCCATCTCCCAGATGGGACATACCCATCTCTTGTCCCATCTCCCAGACAGATTTGTGAATAATAATAATAATAAAAAAATACTGTTTCAGGGAACATATACTTATAATAAATCACAGAATCACAGAATCACAGAATTTCTAGGTTGGAAGAGACCTCAAGATCATCGAGTCCAACCTCTGACCTAACACTAACAGTCCCCACTAAACCATATTGCTAAGCTCTACATCTAAACGTCTTTTAAAGACTTCCAAGGATGGTGACTCCACCACTTCCCTGGGCAGCCTGTTCCAATGTCTAACAACCCTTTCGCTAAAGAAGTTCTTCCTAAGATCCAACCTAAAACTCCCCTGGCGCAACTTTAGCCCATTCCCTCTCATCCTGTCACCAGGCACATGGGAGAACAGACCAACCCCCACCTCTCTACAGCCTCCTTTAAGGTACCTGTAGAGAGCGATAAGGTCGCCCCTGAGCCTCCTTTTCTCCAGGCTGAACAAAGAACTTAGAAAACTGAGATTTCTCATCAAATCATTCTGGCCCCTACGTCTTCCTGTTTAAAAGCAGAGAAAGCAATTAGAGTTACCCCTCAGCTCTATTTGTTATACATTTCTTACAGACTGGAATTCAATTGCCAAGTTGCAGTAGGAAAGTTATGTGGTTCTTGTAAGTCTGTGGAAACATTCAGAAGCATTTCAATGAAAGCAACCCACACCTTAAGCTTACATTTTGGAATTACTTTTTTTTTTCATTTGGATTAGGTTGTGTAGAGTTGTTTTCTGAAATGATGAGCATGGGGTAGGAAGGTAAAAGGTGAGAAGAGGCTATTCTTTTCTTGACTATATTTATTTGACCATTGTTGTCAGTATTCATAACCTAGGTCTCACAAACTAATAAGGAGAAACCAAAGGCAGACCATGGAAAATGCACTTAGCAGCCTGATGATAGTCAGAGAAGAAGCCAGATTGATCTTCAAGGGAAAATAATAAAAATGAAAATGAAAATAAAAATAAAAATAATAAATAAAAATAAAAATAAAAAATTCCTGAACATAGGCACCAGGGTCAGCTGCAGCCATGAATTTAACTTCTGCAGAGGCTTCTTGCTAAAACCTACTTACAAAGACAAAAATCATTCGAGACGAACTCTTCATATTTCAAGCCATTACAGACAGTTGATTCTAAGTATATCACTTTTATGACCACCAACTGAAGTAATGTCACTCACCTTGAAACAGCCAGTCAAGATTGTTCTGCTGAAGAATGTGATAATGCTCTTTTACGGTTTTCCAGCTTTAAAAATAATAAATAAATAAATAAATAAATAAATATTTTTTTTTCCCTTCCTTTACATACACAGGTGAGCATTGAACTAATTATGAAGGAGAGGATTGCTGAGAAAGAATTTCAGATGATTTAGAAGTAAGAAAAGGAACTTCCTTCCCCCCAGGTGTATCTTGTCTAACTTTTTCCATTTTAGATCCAATGTCACAGCGCCAAATAACCATGCAAAATTTCTACTAACAATGTTTACTTCCATTATTTTTCTCTGAACATGCATTACAGTGTTTTCTGTTTGTTGTTGTTGTGTTTGTTTGTTTATTTGTTTTGAAGTCACTGATTTATTTGTTTATTTATTTATTTTTTTCCTTTTCAGTGTTTAAAAAGATTAAGAAAGTGAGTGTAGAACTCTGTCACATATATATTATGTACTTTCTAGGGAAAAATGAGACCTTTTTATTTGTTAATATTTTTGCAGTCATTGGAGATGACTCTGCAATTACAAAATACATATTAAAACATTTTATTTTATTTTATTTTTCTCACTTTTTCCTTTAGAACGGAAGAAGTGTTTTCACTGGTGTTTCACTTACTTCTGCTTTTATGTTTTTCCTTGTTATATAGTATTTTTTCAATAACTTTCAAATTTCTGGAAAGAGTTAAGAATTACAGTGATAGAACTACAGTGACAGTTTTCTTTTCATCAGTCAATGTAGTCAATTCAAAAAAAAAAAAAAAAAAAAGACAACACCTCTCTCTCCCACCCTCTTCTCCCCCCCCCCAAATAAATAAATAAATAAATAAAATAAATAAGAATAAGTAAGTATATATATATATATACTTAGCGCAAACACTTTTTTATTTTTTCTTTTTTTTTTTTTTTTTAAATGATAGGGAAAAAGGAGTAAATTCTCTTGAAAAAGGGAAACAAACAAACAAACAAAAAACAGCTCTGATTTCCTTTCCAAGCAGAAAGCCTATGTTATTTTTAATGACCCCTTATTTGGTAAATTGCTCACAGACATGCTTAATGCTCTACAATATACATGTAAGTTATGCACTGGACAATGCATAACTTTAAAAACAAAGTTTAAACCACAGTGGTGGTTTAACTGAAAAGGCTCAAAGTGGTAATGCTTAAAAAATAAAAATAAAAAATCTACTTTTTAGTGAGATGACATTATAGGACAACATGGAACAGTAATTACGTAATTCATTCTGACATCTTCGCATCACCAAGTTTAGACATCAGTGGTTGCTGAAGCTGTGTGAATGTTTTTAAAGATTCATTACTACTCCTTCTCCTGCTACTTTCCTAATACCTGTGGTACATTTATATCCATGATGTAGCTATTACCTCTGGCCATTCTTTGAAAGAAACCTCTTAAACAGTAACAATCAAGCTGCCGGACTCATCACCAGTCATCTCCCATCATCAAATAGCTGTGGTACTCTGCTTTCTTTTCTAGGGTAATTCTTCATCATATCTAAGCAATCTTACTTCTGTCTCATTTCAACCCAGCAGCAGATGTAGGTCTGAAAGATATGTCAGACATAATTGTAGCTTTGCCAAAGTGAACAATTAGGATGTTTCTTTTTTCTCTATCTACTTAAGAGCATGCCTAGACATTTTGGCCCTGCAAACTCTGAAAGTGACCACTAACACTACTTTAGCACTGGGATCACTCTGAATAAATCAAGACTTTCACATCCTCAAATACAATAACATTGCTTCCATAAATTACAGTATGTCTTTCATAATGCAGAACTTTTGACTGGTAGACAGAATAACCATTACTATCTAGTGAGACAGGCAAGCAGAGGTTCAACAGAATCCTGATGCCTGATATTTCTCACCTTGTGGCTCCTTAGAACCAGCAAAATTTTAGTTTTCTTCCTCGGGTTTTTGAGGTATGTTTTTGTTTTTCAACTGCACTGTAATTTCAACAGCATTGTAATTTTCAACAGCATTGTAATTTCTCTCTGACAGTCAAGTATGCAAGTGTTTTAGTAGGTAAAACTCAGCTGTGATGGGTGGAACATTAACAGATGTGTTCACAAACTACTACCTTTCTTCCTACCTATAGGATGGAACAGAGGAATTAACTGTGTGTGTTTCCCTGAAAATGAGGAAGTCTTCTGTTTTTTACAGATGACTACTGTGACAAAGACATCAACAGCTTGTTGTTAGAGAGTCTTGACATCCATGTTGGTTGTTTGTGCTTGAACGCAGCATTTTGAATGTTGCTGCAAAAGTATGGAAAATAGGGTAGGAGCACATATAGTTAAATGTTTAGATGGGATGTTTGGATGTGTCTTAGTGGGAATATGAGAATTTTATTTATTCTCAGATATATAATCCAGATATGCAGTCTTGGAAATATAAACTTCCCAGCCCAACTTCTGGACATCTGAAAGGCATCTCAAATGCTTCAAGTTCCACTATCACAATTATAACATCGATAATCACTGTATTTCTATTGTGTAATTCAATACTCATCCGAGACTTTCCATGTGTAAATGCCAAGGGTATAAGAGCATTTACTTTTTTTGTTTGTTTATTTTTATTCAATATCTTAATTTTATGGTAATTATACTACTGAAAGCACATTGTTGCACAAAGTGGTTAAAATACACACAATGGCCCTACTAACTGCCAGGGAAAAATAAAAACTAATGGGTACATATCAATAGTCTCTGTTAGTGGAACCAGAAGGTAAATTGTACTTGTTAGGACTTTTTGTGTTTATAATAAATATTTGAATGACTACACAATCTTTTATAACTGAAAAGCCAATCCCTTTGTCCTACTGTGAAGAAAGTATGCATATGTTGACTATTAATTCAGCAGTATATCTGCTGGATTTTTTTTGTCATTTATTGCTGCTAAAAAATTATAACCTGGAGAAGGTTGGTGATAATGTGCTTTAAGCCTTACAAACTCCCCAAACCACTGGATTAAATAATCTGCTGTGTTCTGTGTAGTCCCTGAAGCATGTTTTAATGGTTCTGCTGAAAGGGTATCAATCATATAGGTACCATTATGGTCAGGTGTCCAAGATGGTTAAATGCTTTAATTCTCTGTAATATAATACAAGTACAGAACTATATACATGTATAGGAGGCATATAAATCAGGAATAATTGCACAAACAATATTTTTTCACTTTGTTTTTAAAATTTATAGGTTTAAACTCAGAGGTTTTGTTAAGTTTATTTTTTAAGATATCTTTTATTTCAGTTTTTATTAAGAGAATTCTTAAATTATAAAGGGAAAACCAGACAGACTTTTTTTCCTATGCTTTTCTAGACATAGCTGTGAATTGGAAAGCAAGTATAATTCCATCATCATTTATGAGTTCTTTTAGTTTGTTTTTAAATATGACCATTCATGCTGTTTGTGGGTCTATGATTTCAGTTGGAAATTTAGCTCGTTTTAGTTACTGAAAAGGAAATGTATGTGTTTTCATAGAAAATATAGTTAATTATTTTCCTCGAGGAACTACCATAAGTAGGGACTTAATATTTTTTATAGATCGTTACCAATAATAATAATAAAAATAAATAAATAAATAAATATTTAGGAAATTTTCATCTATCACTTGAATACAATTGAAATTTAAAAGGGAATGTTATTTATTACTTCAGTCCTTCCAGAGGCTCTTCTGCCCTAGAATTTCAAAGGCTACTCAATTAAAAATTGCCTTATTATGACTGTGAATAGATATCACAGTCATGACAGCATGTCTTTGAGCAACCTGATTTAGTGGGAGGTGTCCCTGCCCATGGGACTTGTAGCTAGATGATCTTTAGGTGTCTTCCTACACAAACCATTCTATGATTCTATGATTCACATTGGATCTCTTCTTATATTTATTTATTTTTTACCTTTCCCGTTATAGCTATAGCCCACCTCTCCCTCCACCCATTTCCTCCCCCTCCCCCCACCAAAAGAAAATCTGACTTGTTTTCTTTGTTTTCTTCCTGAGTTTTCAACACAATCATTTCAGAAAGTGAAAACAACAACAACAGCAAAATCTAGTCAGAGATTTGTTAACTCTATGTTTTAATACTAGGAAAATATCTAATACAGTGCTCCTAAAACATATTTTGGAATAAAATAACATTCCTTATTAGTGATCTCCTTTTCGACTTTTTAGTTATATTTTTACATGTATTTCCTTCAGAATTATATTATCTGTGACTGAATGCACATCTTTGCTAGTAATTAAGCTATTTTAAGATTTCTCAAAAAACTCTTGGCTGAGAACTATCTGCTTCTATGAATATTTGCTCTTAAATATATCACTTTGGACTTCATCTGACTTGTCATTGTCTGACAACAACTCATGTTCATTAACTGTAGAGAGCAGTTCTAAATCTCTCTTTAGAGAGCTTCTCAGCTTCCTGCTGTTGGAATCTGACACAAATCAATCATTTAACATCTTTGAAAGATTCTTTTCCCTATATTCCTCCTTTTCTCTTTGTTATCTGAAGGAATTCAGAGGTATATTATTATTATTATTATTATTATTATTATTATTATTATTATTATTATTATTATTATTATTATTATTATTATTATTATTATTATTATTATTATTATTATTATTATTGTCATCATCATCATCATCATTGTTATTGTTATAATAAATGGACATAGCCAAATTAAGTTTATTTATTTATTTATTTTTATTTTAGTGATAATATCTGGCCTCCCT
This sequence comes from Aythya fuligula, assembly GCF_009819795.1. Taxonomy (NCBI): domain Eukaryota; kingdom Metazoa; phylum Chordata; class Aves; order Anseriformes; family Anatidae; genus Aythya; species Aythya fuligula. The sequence goes on along the minus strand of NC_045559.1, from coordinate 170,391,948 downwards.
TTGAATTCTCTCTATTTCCACTTAACAATGCAACTCATGCATTGCCTAAACACTCAGAGACTGAATGCCAGACATGAGGGAAATGTCCACACTCTGATGGCTATCTGTTACTTTTCCTACTTTCCTTTTCAGTGTTACTAAAAATCCCACTGAGGATTTTTGGTAGACTATCTCTCCAAAGCGATTACAAATCTTTATCTGCTATATATAATATGGTGACAGTCTGTTATGTCCTTTTATGTTTTTGTCCTTTGGTCCCTAAGAACAACAGTAACAACAACAACAGAAAATAAATGAGCAAATATACAATAAAAGTTCTTTGTAACATCTATAACTATGTAGTAGAAAATTACTCTTGCCACTCATCTGTTATTTCTCAGTTATAACAAATATTTATTTTGCTAATACATTTCTAATAAAATGTATACGTTTGGCTAGAGTCCTTATTCCATCGTACATTTTCATCAAATAATACAGCAATATATAGTAATATATATAATATGATATGATATGATATATGATATGATATAATATATATAATATATATATTATATATATCCAACAGTCAGTCAGTAATTGCAATGTCCTACATTCTGCAGTAATTCTAAATGTGGTTCTAGTAGTACCTTTCAGAGTTCACACCACTTCAACAGTTTTGCTCTGGTGTATGATGAAAATGATTTTGCAGCACTTAGGAAAACTTCTCATTGTTTTTTTTGTTATCTAGTCACATGACCAAAAATCAAGATGTGGGGTAAGCATTAGACTTACTAGTTGCTAAATGTGTTGACCGACTAAATATGTTGTTTTCATGCCTACATTGTGCTGAAATCAGATATGATGCTCACATTCCAATAATCCCAATAATACCGTTCCAATGCGTTTCAGCATATTTACAGTTCAGTGTTTTCCGAAGTTCTAAGAAAAAACATTTAAGTATTGCCCCAGGGCTAGGAAAGATAACATAATATCAGTAAAATAAATAAATAAATATATTTTCTCAGTATGATATGTTGTGGTCAATTTGAACAAGGCTACATGGTAAACAAGGATGAATGCTAGAGAAGGGAAATGCCTTTTTCTTTATGTGAAACAGATGTTCAAACTATAATCATGTATTTTCTTTCTCATTTCTATATTTTTCTACAGAATTCTGTAAAGAAAGCATCACATGTAAAGTTTAAAAATGTGTAGAAAATTATTTGTGAATGGCTCCTAAATCATTTTAATACTCTTGGTTATTATACATTGTCCAAGATAAGAATTTAGATGGTAGGACTCCAGAAAAATCTTAGAAAGTTCAGGTTCAAGGCAGTCATTGCTTTGGTAAATGAAATATTAAAAATATGTTTCTATTGCTATTATCAAATAACAATTGCAAAGTAAACTGTTAAGATGCAATATATAGACCCTCTTTTACTTCCCTTCCCTTCCCTTCCCTTCCCTTCCCTTCCCTTCCCTTCCCTTCCCTTCCCTTCCCTTCCCTTCCCTTCCCTTCCCTTCCCTTCCCTTCCCTTCCCTTCCCTTCCCTTCCCTTCCCTTCCCTTCCCTTCCCTTCCCTTCCCTTCCCTTCCCTTCCCTTCCCTTCCCTTCCCTTCCCTTCTCTTCCCTTCCCTTCCCTTCCCTTCCCCCCCCCTTTTTTTTTTTTTTTCTTTACAGAAAGTCATTGGGTTCATATGATACACATGAAGTCTTCTCTTCTAGCCAAAATATACTTCATGTCTTCAGCTGTCTGTCCAACTAAATCCCTTTCTTTCTCCTTATAATCTTTGAAATCTCCTATTGCATTCAAATGACGACAGCAGGACAGAGCCATTAATGACATGAGTACCCAGAAACAATCAAGTATATAGCTAACTAACTGAGTCATGTCAACATGTCAAGTCTACTTTATCCCTTTCTATCAGAAAAAGGCCCCTCACTTCATGTGTTTGTTACAAACATTCTGACTTGGATATTGCAACACTTTGATAGAAATTGGGAGGCAGTCAAACCTCATATGTACTTCTAGTGTGATATTTAAATAAAAATATGTTTATTGTGGGGTTTTTAACTATGCATATTTCTTTCAAAATTTTGCTTTGAAGCAATGGCTAAATTTAGAAAGGCACTACATCTGTTTGAGGATAATTTTAGGATATAGACATGTTCATATCCTGTGGAATTCAGTTTCAGTTACTGCCTAAACTTGAATTACTTAAATTCTTGGGAGCTCCTGCTCCCTTTCGTTTGTTTGTTTGTGTTTGTGTTTTTTTTTTTTTTTTTTTTTCTTAGTCACCTGTATTTCTGCTCATGAATATGACTAATGAATTATGTACAGATATCAGTTTCCAAATGGGGCAAAACTCAGAAATGTACTATTCTGTTCTGAATTTGTCTGTGATATTTGCCTTGTGTATTTTCAATGTCTAACTCCCATATACGACAAAGAAGAGAGCTCTTTTATTAATTATTTAATAAGTAGAAGATGAGGCCAAATACAGAAAGACCAAATTAGGATTCATCTCCTCTAACTATATGCATCCAGTACTTATGAGGATCTAGTCAGGAGATAGTCTTATTTTGTAACCAATAGAGCTCTCTTCATTTTTTAGAAACCACTTAATATGATTCAATTTAGATGATCAACTTCAAATTAATGCAAATTGCTCCCTTGGAAGTAGATTTTTTAAGGAATTTAGGAAATTAGCTAACATTTAAAAATCCAAGTGTATCCCAGGTCTAGACTTTCTCCTCTGCCTTACTTGGAACAATTGAGAGAGGACAGTGATCCCATTTGATAGATGATCTATTCAGTAGTAGTTTATATGGTACTATGAAGTAAATGTGTTCTGAAGCTATAGAATTTTCTTTAAAGGAAGAAATGCAAATTGGTTAAAGTGAGTGAGAGTGGTCTTACAGTCTGATAATTTAGATAACAATAGAACAGCTTAAAGAAAGCAATAGTTAATAATAATAATAATAATAATTACAAAAGCAAACAAACAAACATGTTTTCAGTGCTCAAGTACTCCATAATGAGAGCACTGTCCTTAGCAGTTAGAAATCTTATACAAGTCTCTGTTCCAAACATGGCAACAGAAATGTATGCTCCTATTTCTGCTATTCCATATGATAGTGGTTGCTCTAGCCAATTATTTTGGTTTATTAGGTTTAAGGAAGTACTGAGCTTTATTTTTGCAAGCGTCTAGGAAAGGAGTCTAACCAAAGAATACAGAAACATGAATTCTCACTCCTGCCCATAGTTACAAACCTATAAACCTATTTTGTAAGGAGGAAGAGAACAAGTCCATCTCTATCCCTTAACAATTTATTGCCTTTAACATCCCATTGCTTAATGTTGTAATTCCTGTGAAATAAACTGCAAAGTTTTGAGGGTAACAGCTGGTACTGTGCAGAAGTATTAAGAGTTACCCCAAGAGGCTACTTCATAAAGGCTAGAAGAGACATAGAACTTGTTTTGAATGTTTCCACTATATGCAGTTATTCAGTGTATACCGGAACAAGCTTAATTTCTTCTTGTATTGATAAGCATTTATCCTTGGCAGCTTACTACTTTAGCAACGGTTTTCATAAAGTAACAATGTGCCAAAGAACAAGGTGCTGCAATGTCTAAAACGCTTTGTGGAATTAATTCATTCGAAACTGCTTTGATAAGTCATGTCTATAAAACACCTTTGCAATTTAATGAAGTATCAGGGGAGGGAGGAAAACTATTTATGTATGTATGCATTTATTTATTTATTTTAAAAAGGTGTAATTGAGGAAAGGGTGGGAGTTTTTCTGACCATATTTAATTTCTGGCTTTCATTGAAAAACAACTATCTATATCAAAGGGTCATGCTCCAAAGCACAAGTAAAACTTTCAATGACAGGGCTTAGTGTAACACCTATTAAGATCTGCATCATACAAAAGGGAAGGAAATAGAAAAACCTCAAAATGAGGCTACAGAAAAATGGATTTTGCTGTCTAAGACTACACAAAGATACTACTTTAAGTCACTTTTTTGAGACTTGATTTGATATATTTGTTTTAAGCAAATGCATCCAAAAATCTGAACAGTTTATTTTATGACTACTCAAGTAAAACATTCTGATATTCCAGTCTGTCCTTGCAAGTTTCAAGGTTACATGCAACAGATTAGAGCTGTCAAGCCACATGGAGCTTATTATATAGTGTTTCCTGCTAAGTTTTCCTATGAAACCATTAGCCTTTTCCTTTGACATTTCCTGTTCTGCATGGCTGAATGTGTTCATAAACCACATATTGCTTTGAACATAGTTTAAGCACTGTTCAGGTTAAATTAGTTGCTAACAAGTTGCACTTACTGAATTGCATTTTTTTATACTACAAAAGAATATTGTTATCCTTTGTGGTTTCAATAGTTTTCTTTCAAGTAGTTTGTGTATAAGCATATTAATTATGTTCCTCTTAATAAGGGCATTAAGAAATTGTGTTCTGGATACTAAGAATGTAGAATCCAGATTAATTCGTATAATGAATTAATTCTTACATGTTAGTAAAATGTCTCATAAAATTATTTTAAACATTTGTTTCATTGAACAGGTAAACAATAACATAATTTCACGTTATACTTTCCCTAATCTTTCTGTAAGAAGTTATCTATATGACAGTAATAAATTTTAAGATTCAGTGTTTGGAAAAGAAAGGAATAAACAATTACAAAAAGAATACAACAACTAACACTTAAATTCAATGGCTATGTAAACTCCATTGGCAGAATTTATTCTTCTGAGGAAGACAGAATATCCCAGTGCAGATCCTCAGCTGCTGTAAGCTGAATTGACCACTTGATAGGTTGATGGTAATTTATTTGACCTGGGCATTAGACCAGTTTGGTTAATTTCTCAGAAACAGAAAGATGGGATTTGGCTTACATTATAATGAAAATATCGATGTATTAAGTGTTTAAATGATTTATTCTCAATGGCAATTGTGTACTAAATGTGTTTTAGTATACTAACTGAAAAATGGAATGTGTTGTTTCCATAAAGCTTTATGCTATGTGCTATACTTTTGGAAAATTTTTATAACCCTTCACATCTTTGCAAGAGGTCATTATAAGAGGCTGTTATTAAAGGAATACATAATTTTTCCACTTTGCTTGACATAGAGTACATTGCAAGAGTTCAATATTTGCAGGTGACTATTTAGCAGACAATCATTCCGTGTGGAAATTTGTAGAACTGGTTGACATAACAGGTTGACATAGTTTAACATAATTAACAGTGTGCTGAGGAACATCCCATCTGAATTAGTTTGTACAGGGAATAATCGTCTATATCAAGATTACACTAAGGGCACCTATTAAAACATGATATTCAAAGGTACAACAACTTCGCAAAGAAATTACTTCTCTCTCAACCACATAGTGGTAAATATGGATTTATCCTATATTCAATCTCTAGGCACTTAAGTAGCATAAAAAATGCAAACACCAAAATGTAAATGCTTCTTTTATTGGGATATAAAGCTATCTAGTGAGGTATTAAAGCATTCATTGTATGTTTGCAACATTTCTAAAATGCTGTTATTCAGAATTTGACAGTTAAATACTGCAGCAACAACAAGACCTGAAGAAAAAAAAACAGCTTTTGTTTCACATATTTATTAATAATATATGTACTCTGTTCATATACGAACTTTAGTGAAGTAGTATATTTATGCCTTAAGACAGTGCATAAAAATGGAGAAAATAAACTTACAAATCTGAGAAACATTGGAAGTGTTATCATTTTTAAATATTTTGCTGTATTTTATCTATTTCTATGGAGGGAAGGAGGGTAGAGAAGAACCTTGGTCCAAGGTTTAACAGGAGTCTACAGAGAAACCAGCTGTTATAGGGAATATTGACAAGAATTATTTAATTTTTGCAGAAATATTTAGCCTGAATTGTGTGTTAAATACATAAATAGTATATCTAAATGAATGGAAAGCTGTAACAGAGTGATTGTTTTTGTTATTGTTGGTGGTTGATTGTTTGCTTTTTTTGGTTGCTGTTTTGTTTTTAATTTGTAATAAGGGTCACAATTTCAGAATGTTCAGGAAGGAATTTCAGTTTACAGAAAACAAACAAACAAACAAACCAAAACAAACAAACAAACAAAACAAAACAAACAAAAAAAAAAAAAGAAGGAAGGAATCCATTTCAAAGTGTCACCTATAAGCTGAATAAAGCCTCTGATTTCAAGTCCTTTTATTTCAAGTAAAAATAACATGAATAAATAAAATAATATCTCGGAGTCTGTCCTCTCTGAACAGAAAAATAGTAGTTCAAGACAGGTAAAAGATGGTATGGAAAAAATAACTTATTTATTATTGGTAAAATTAACTGGAGATTCTGATGTTGAGGTGTGAGCCAGAGTAGAGCATACCCAACATCAAGATACTTCAGAAGGAAGTAAGAATTTGTTCCAAGAGATTTTCAAAGTCATGTAAGTCATTTAAATTAGGATGCCTTGCAGCATTTTGTGCTTTCAAAATCTCTTCTCAAGTTACCAAAACAAGAAGATAAAACTGAATATACTCACTGTGAGTCAGAACAGTGAAAGTAAAATATTACAGAATCACCTTTCAGAGATTAATTTCAATGAGTTTCTCTTTAAGGAAATTTCTGTTCCTGAACAGTAAGAAGGAAATCACCTAAATCACCTCCTTAATCTTTCAGCTTTTTCCTGTCTTTTTCCATTTACTTCCCAAATTTTAAGATCCAGACATCCTTCTTTTTTAACAGTCTTGAACAAACATTAAAGAGTTTATTTTATTTTTGCTATTATCTTTTCTAAATTATCTGTTGCACTTTTTAAGGAAAGGAATTGTTCATGGGGGTTCATGGGGGTTCATGGGGGTCCTGTGTTGGAGCAGTTTGCTCCTGATGGATGGACACTGTGGTACGTTATGGAACAGTTCTTGAATAGATCCTGCCTGTGGGATCAGTTTGTGAAGGACAGCATCCCGTGGGAGGGACCCCACATTGAAGCAGTGGCAGAGAGTGACCGTGAAGGAGCAGAGACAAAGCATTATGGAATGACTACAGGCCTCATTCCCCTGTGCTGCTTGAGGGGAGGGTGTAGAAGAAGGTGGATGGAGCTTGGAAGGTGTTTTTAGTTTGTTTTTAGTTTCTCACTGCTCTAGCTTTTTAACAAATTATGGGCTGTACTATGTTAGCAAGTCAGTAGGTAGAATGTGAAAATGAAGCTAGTGAAAAAACAAACAAACAAACAAACAAACAAAAAACATTTGGGTGTGGAGTGATAACTGTGTAGGAACACTAGTGTTTCAAACTGCAGCAAGATATTGATGAATGGGTTTCAGTGGATAAGCTTCCTGTTATCAGTTTAAACAATTCATTTTGTAAGATCTCATTCATTCTGTTTGAACAAGACATGTAGTTTTTATAACCTCATTCAAATTCTTGACTCATTGTTTGGTAACTTAATTCTAGTTTTCATATTAGCTTGTTATATGTGTATATATACATGTGTGTGTGTATGTATGCAAACATGCACATACATAGGTATATGCGTATACACAATGTAATCTAAATTACTTCATGTAATGAAAAATTACATTTAAAAATCCTGAACAGATACATAAATTCATCTATCTGACTTTATGGGTGTATAAAAAAAAAGCTGTGAAAGAAGTGGTTTTCTTTGACATCATCAAGATGTTTAAACTGTAATTACAAGCTATAATGAACTGTTTCCTAGGATCTAGATAGTAAGGAACAGTTTAACTGTGTGGTGACACGGCCACATATAAAAATAGTTTTCTTTGTGTGAGGTCCTGTGAAAAGATCTATTTTTTTTTTCTCTCCATTTTTTTATGTTTTAAACTGTTACAAATGTCTCTAATCTTTTGTACTTACATGTTTGTGTTGACAGAAATCACATTCACGAGATACAAAAACTCCTGATGCAGGAAACAACTCATTTCTGACTGTCTTGTCAGTAGTTTGCTTCCAGTGCAGTGAGGTGGAGAAAGATAGTTAGTCTTTAGGGCCCTTTGTTTGTGTAATTGTTCCTTCTGAGTTTTTCTACCTTCTCTAAACCTGGGGTATTCTTTCTTTGTAGGCAACCTTGTAACAAATGGTGCACTACTGACTCTGGAACAAGCAATGCTGAATCTTGTGAGACCTACACTACCAGGCACCCTTTAGGCACCTCAGTAGGTTTGACATCTTCAAACTCTGATATTCGAAGACAGCATCTCAATCAATAAGTCACTTCTTAATCTTTCAAAATCATGCATGGGTTGAATATATATTTCTGAATATATATTCAGAAAACATAAATGTATATATTTATATAAATATAATTTTATATAAAATGTGTTTATATGTCATATATGTTATATTTTATATAAATTAATTTTATATATAAATATAAATTTATATATGAGTTTTTATATATATATATAAATTTATGTCTCTTGAAAACCCTTTACCTCATCAGAAAAAAAATGGAACTTTGTACTTGTGCTGGGAGGCCAGTATTGAAAAGAAGAGAACTTTATCTCAGGTGTGTCATTTACTTGAAATATACAAGAGATAACAAGCCATTTTGGTCAAGAACAGGACTCTGCAGAAGGAGTGAATTCAGATTAAAGAAATTATTCCTGAGAAAAGACGTAGTTAGGCAGTAAAATAAGTTCCTCAAAGAAGGAAACTTCATGTCTTCTTGATCTAAATAGAATTTTTCTCTAGAGAAAAATACTGTTCTGAGGGGAAAATTAACTAGTGATTTCAGCATTAAGCAGATCCTGTCAAATTATTTCCAACATACTTTGTCCAAGTTGTGAATTATATCTAACAGAGAAGTTTAGATTTGTATTTTTTATCGTATTTTTTCATAATGATTAAAAAATGCATTGTAGCATAGGAAAGTGAAAAACCCCTTGATGACAGTATCCCCGAGCTGAGCTAGCTGAACTTTGAAACTCTAGGAGCTGAGTTTTTACAGAGTGCCTGAATTTTTGACTAGGGATATTACTAGAAAGAACCTTCCAAGACAAAACACCTAGTTAGTCCATAGAGAATATCGAGTTTACTGCACATCTGTACTAACACTGCACATCTGCAGTTGGACAATGTCTCCACCTTCTGATGTGAGTGTAATATTCATTGGCCTATAGCCTTTTGCTAGCATTTGTCATCACTCACTGAATGTTCAGGTGCAGGAAGAGTTTTTGTTTGTTTGTTTGTTCTTAATCTACATTAATTTCTCTATTAGTTAGGGGTCTAAACCAGTAATAGTTAAAAGATGCACATCTTTAAGGGTTGATTCACTCCATTTTTTGGTAGGTTTTCATGGTAGGAATAGTAAGAAGACCAATAGGATGACAAAGAAACCAGTACATCTACCAAACCTAGATAGAGACTGAATAGAGCCCTTTCCTGGAGTCTCATATTTTTTTTCAGTTTAGCGTTATCACTAAAGTTTTCCCAGTGCCAAACTATGTGGATTTTTTTTCTGCAGAGTGATAGGAGTCTTGTTCAGTCTTAAGTTTTGCAGTCTTACATCCTAGCCTGTATACTACTTTACGTGGTTGACTCAGACAGAGAGTGGTTATCTAACGGGTAAATAAGCAGTGTCCAGTGATTAAATTTTTACGAGGAATTTCTCATTCTCCTACCAGAGTATCTTAGCTAACAATTGTATTCATATTGGCGCAGGTGCTACATCAACAGGTGATGCTTATTTTGTTGTCTTCAGTTGGCAGAAAATTTATGCCACATGAATACGTTATGAGCAATTACCATGACTGGTTGAATGATGACAAAACTATTATACACTCAAAAGCCTTCAGATTGGATGCAGTAGTTTTACTTCTAAACTGTTAAACATTTTCATGCTACCCATGCAAACAAATTTGAAATACACTTTTAAGAAACATGACCTATACATCACACATTTTCATATTTATATATCATAATGAATAATACCCCACAACTGACTTTTTTTTTTTTTTTTCCTTAATTAACATCACCTTAAAGTTCAGAATTTTCAATCTAGGAAGATTTTATTTATTTATTTATTTATTTATTTATTTATTTATTTATTTATTTTTTAAGAGGTTGCATATTGTGTATAGGATCTTCAGTATCATTGTACAGAATTGAATAGATATATTCATTGCAGTGGAGCTACCACTGACTCATAAATTAATGAATAAAATATTCTCACAGTAAAAGAACAGGAACATAATTAAACCCCAGAACTTCTCCCAGTTTGGGGTGATATTTCTGATAAATTAAAATTGTAATTACTTTTTGGATAGATGTGTCACTGGGCAGAAATCTTAGCTTTTTTAGTGCAGAGACTTAGTAGAAGGTGATTTAACCCAGTAGAAAGTGATTTAAATTTTACTACCTGGAAGATTACAAAAGGCAATTCCACTGACCATACATTTAAATGCTTCTTGAGCAGAATGAGATGTCAGCTCCACTGCTCAGAATCGGAGTGATACTAGTATCTGACATGAGTAGTAAATATGTTGGTGTGTGTGAAAAAAATTACATTTCTACTCTTGGCCACATTCTGCTGACAGATATATATAATTTGTTGGGATAGCACATGATAAATACATAAATGTTCTGGAAAAAAAATCTTTCTAGTTATAATTGCTTTTTTTTTTTTTTTTTTTTTTTTCTGGGTAATATTTAGTATTTAAGGAACAAAGTATAATGTTGTGATCTTCTAACAAAATTCTGTGAGGTAATGAAGAAAACAAGGTTTGTAATCAAAATAGTTATTGCACAGATTGTTTTGTGAGGTCTTAAATAGCTTCTTTCTAACAGTACACCAGAAATTCAATTCTATAGAAATCTAATTTCCTTCTGGGGAAGAAGAAGTGAAGGTGGGAAGAGTTGAAATCACAAGGAAAGAGATTTTGAATGTTTTTACAATGCAAAAAGTGATTTTTTTTTCTATGTTGTTCTGCATTTATTACACTCTTATTACACTCAATCTGTTTTGTTTGTTTCTTTTTGTTTTATTTTGCAATTCAAGATTTTTAGACATGAGTATTTTAGCTCAAAAAATCAGTTTTTTGAAAAATTATTGTAAAATGCAGGAAAACAGGGGAAGTTGAATGAAAATTCTTGGCAACCTGTTTTTGGTAGTTATCAATAATACTCTCAGAAGGCCTTTTTACCAATATTTTTATATCATGCATTAAAAAAGAAGGAAACCTGTAGGTCAGGATTACAATCAGATCCAGTGATCACTAAACATGTCCACAATGATGAGGCACAGCCAAGGCCAAAGCTGGAAGTCAGGCCATGGACCGAGGTCTGGCTCCATGGCCAGGCAGAGGCGTATCTGTGGACTCCTTCAACATAGCTCAGAAGGGGGCTGATGACCGCAGGCTGAACTGAAATGGAGCCATTGGGTGTGGGGAAAAGCTTTAAGTGAGACTGGTAAGAGCCATTAAGGCTTATTTGTGCACTCAGGGTCCTGACATAACTCATGCATTTCAGGATTTTGATTATCTGTACTTTATTTTGTTGTGGTTAGTACCGAGCACTGAAAAGTCAGTACTGTACTCTGCAAATCATACAAAGCCACAGGAGAGTCTCACTGAATTCTTCTTCTAGATCCACACTTAATTCTTCCCTAAACTCCGAACAATGACATTGCTGCAGTATTATTGCTTTCCTACATTGCCTTGATCATAAAACAAATGTTTCTTGGACTAAAGCAGTCTGTAGCTGCTTTAGCTAATGTGCCATTATGAAAGCATCAGCTCCTACTGTAAATTTAATCATCTCTGTTCACTCTGCAAATGCAGTCCTGCATAGTCAGTGTGTAGCTTCCAATGCAGTCACCCTTACATGAATGAGTTAGAGTGCCACATCTAAGTACAGTGATTTGTACTAAATATTGCATAGGACACCTAAGCTTGTTATCATAACTATATTGCACTTTTTCCTTGCTGTAGTTTTGCTATCTGGTATTGGAAGTATGTCTGCAGGTCTGATGCCCTCTTTTTTTCAACCTAAGGCTGCTGCACTACATGCACTGCCTTTCCCCTCCACTCCCCTCCTTTCTCCTCTCCCCTCCTCTCCTTTCTCTTCCCCTTCTCTCCTTTCCTCCTCTCCTCTGCTCTACTCCTTTGTTAGGTGGAAATCTTATTAGCAAGACAAATACAATGCACAATTGCCCAAAGGGAGGAATGAATCACTCCATTTACACTGTTGGTCAGAATCCTCTGATCAAAATTCCCTGGTCCTCTGGTTAAAAAAGCTAACGTTTTCTCCTCTACTCCATGTCTCACTGCTAATGTGTCTTCTATACATCAGCATTTCTTTTAAGATGTGTTGTTCCAGGCTTTTCCTAATCACTGAAGAGGAGATCATATTTTGAGGAGATCATATTTTAAGAAGCTCTTTTTTGGACCAGTGACCTGTTTTGAAATATAGTGTATTTTGGAGTGACTTTCCACAGTCCTAGTTATTTCTACTATTTGCATAGCACTGTGAAAGCACAGTTAGCGTACAAGGAATAGGAGTTAAAAATGTAATATTTGGCACTTAGTTGATCTTCATTTTGCAGCTCATAGGAAGTATAGAAGAGAAAGCCATAGTGTAAGCTCCCCATTTTTTCCTGTGGTTTGGATGACTGTAATGGCAGTTCTCTGAAAGACAATTTAAATATTTGTACATATCCAGTACCTTTAGTACTGACTAGCTCTCTTTGAGATAGGAAGACGAAGAGGACTCAGAATCAACTGCTATATGAAGATAAATCAAAAAGTTTATCTACCAACTTTGAATTAATTGTTATATAGGAAAACTTTCTTTTATACTGGAATATAAAAACCTGATGCATAGATGTGGATGGAGAATATTGATCCTCCTTCTAGTGCTGAGCATGTCTTGATTCACTGATTCTGAAAGAGAAATTTCTAGACTCCATCTACTGCATATGAAGTTGTTGGGACCAAGTTGTTGGCCTCAAATCTCAATTTCATATGCCGAGAAATCATCCTGCATGTAGAGAGATAAATCCATAGCAGAGATTTTCAGCCACTCATCAAGCTTTCCCAAAATCTTCATAAAAAATTGTTGGTGATTTGGAGAAGAAGCCCAGGTCTGAAAGTGGGAGAGCCCAGGCTGAATGGTACATGAAAATGTCTTGTACTTTGCTACAGGAGACTAATGAATTCCTTAGCTGAAATTCAGTTCAGAAATTACAACATCAGGTTAAACTAACAATGGAAAGACATCCTTATATTGGAAACAACTTACTTTTTTTCAGGATAAGTTACACACTTTAAATTTTTTATGAACCTTACTTCTTAATTATGTAAAACCTGTACAGAGTTTCCAGACAGGAAAGAGGAAAGATAGGCTTTCCACTCTCATTAAGGGAAAATATATTATCTTTATTTTATATATTTTTTATAGTCAAACCTTTATAAAAATGCCAACAATAAAAGTGGATATTTTTTTTTCCTTAAATATGTAATTGATTTTCTGCTTTTATATCAAATATCATCATAAGGTACCTTCTACTTCTACTGTCTTTTTGAAGTTAATAGAATAAGACAGTGTATAACCTGAATTGCATGGGAGCATTCACGTTGATATTATAGTATCAGCTTCCACAATATTCAGTTTCATATTTGAAAGTCATTTAGTTAAAATGGTGCCTTTGATAAAGCTGGAAAAATGCTTTGATATTTATATAATTACAGTAGATATGCATTTGAGTCTCAGTGCTTATTTAACCTTTCTGGTATCTTCACAATAATTATCGAGAAAATATCTATGACTCCACCATGGTGTCCTCCATGGGCTACAGCATGGAATCCTGCTCCACTGTGGTACTCCATGGGCTGCAGGGGGATAGCCACCACGTATTTAGTCTCCATAGTCTGCAGGGGACTTCTGCTCTGGCGCCTGGAGCACCTCTCCCCCTCCTTCTTCACCAACCCTGGTGCCTGCAAGGCTGTTCCTCACTCCTCCCACTCTCCCAGCTGCTGAGTGTCGCACGTTTTTTTTTTTTTTTTTTTTTTTTTTTTTTTTTTTCCCTGACTTAAATATGCTCTCACAGAGGCACAAAACAACATCGCTTATTGGCCCAGCTCTGGGGAATTGTTGGGAATTGGCATACAGGACACGGACATGTGCCCGTGGAACAATTGTTCAATTTGAGCTTGCTTTAAGCAACCAGGGCTAGGCCTTAGAAAATCTCAGGGCCTGCTGTAGCTGAGCAAACCAAGCTGCCAGAGTAACTGTGAGAAGCTCCCACGGCTATGACTCCCACATCACCCAATTAAGGAACTCAGAAAATACTGTTACCAGCAGCTGGCTTCAAGGACAAGGTTTACATGACTGCTAATCACAAGGGGTTCTTTTCTTGCAGGTGGGGTTGTTTTCTTGTAACTGTTTGTCTGAGTGCTTTTGACCAATGATCTCGTGTGAGACACTGTCCGCCCCTGTTAAGTTCACTATAAAAGTTAGGCTATTCGGGCAATAAAATGGAGCTTGCTGATCACTCATATTGAGTGTGCTTGTCTTCCTTCCGTCAACAACAAATGTCCTCGCAACACTGGGGCCCTTACCAAACGTGGGGCAGTTTCTAGATCCTTCTCACAGTAGCCACCCCTATGGCCCCCTGCTACCAAAACCTTGCCACATAAACCCACTACAACATAATTATGATGATAACAATTAAAGTTAATAAATAACATGACCAAGAGTCCATTTTATATTTCTAAATTGCCCAAATCCTGGCATGGGTCTTAGTTCTTTTCTTTCTCCCAGACTAGTAAATTTACCCTTTTAAATCACTGAGTTTTCAATGTGATCCATTGTAACCTGTGTTACCTGTATATAGAATGTTTAAATCTGGATGTATTTTTTCTTCTTTCTTTTTTTTTTTTTTTTTTTTTTTTTTCAGTACAAAAATGCATTATGAATATAGAAGGAACTTTTTTTTTTTTTTTTTTTTTTTTTTCAAAAATTCACATTTCCCTTTTTAAATATAAAGTGAATATATCTCGTAGATTTTTTCACTGGCTTTTAAAACATTCAATAGAAATATGCAGAAATATTGTTTAGTGCAATTGAATTTAAAAGCTGTTCTAAGAAAAATAGCTAGAAAGGTATCTGAACTATAAGATATATGATGTTGACAAACAAAAAGTAATTTCCTTTTGGATTTTATTGGTTGTGGATAAGGCCTCAGGATAAATTAATCTTCTGAATTGTAGTAATATTCAGAAAAATAACAATCTAATTTGATTTTTGGTACTCTAAAGAGCATGTGTTACCTGCAGTGGTTAAAATTATTATTTCTCAAAGAAACTCATAAATACTAACACCGAGAAATAAAACTTCTCCATGACATCTTGAATAAGCTTTAAAAATTACCATTAAAGTATGTTATGTTGAAAGTCAATAACATGAACTACTTAACTGTTGAATAAAAGTTTAAAAAAAGGCCAGGATGCATTATTTAATAAAGAGCTGTGTGACATAAAGAAGCTTTGTTTTGTAAGTGAATGGATCCTTGGAAAGATGTGAAGCCAGAGATTTGCTTCTCTATGTATTGAAATTCATCTCAAATACTTTAGTAAATTGATATAATTATTTTTTTCCTCCTCTGTAGTTAAACTGTGGGTTACACAAGGAAGTCTTCATTGGAAATATATTGCCCATAATTATTTTCACATAGTAAATAATAATACAATTTACAGTCAATCTGTTATCTGTGACTCTTCCTTTCTTCCCAAACAGGTGTGGATAGCATTTGAATGATATGATTTGAGCAAAAGATATTGCAGAAAGAATTAAGATAGAAGGGAAATGCCACCCCAAAATTATTGCATGCTTAATGCCTTGTATTGTGACAGAAGTTAGGGATTACAGAACAAACTGTCAAAATTCTTCCCAGTAGAAGCTAAAATGACAAGGATAGATTCAAGATTACCTCTTAAAAGAAGATTTATTTTTTTTTTTCCAGACTGTTGGATATGAAACTTGTGTCCTTTAATTTTCCCCGAACACAGGGCACTAAATCTAATTAAGCTAGTTAAAAAAAATAAAAATAAATAAATAAAACTTAATTAACTTGACACCTCTAAGAACATAATGTGCAGTCTAACTACCTATATTATTCAATCCAAATTCCTTATGTGCATGTTACAATCATCTAATACTGTCAGAAAAAAAAAAAAATAATAATAATAAAAAAATTGAATGTTTAATATTGCCACAACACCTTTCTGAACAGACTATAGTGTAATCTTTCAGAGCATGGTCTTAACTTTTGCATTCAAGTATCCTCTATCAAAGACCTGTACTGTGCAGTACAGTTTTGTTGTTGTTTTATATTTTTTATCAATGTGACATGCAACCATAGAATCACAGATTCTTCTAGGTTGGAAAGAGGGTTTTGGGACAATCTAGAACAATCCTTCTACTCAGACAGGAACATCTAGAGCAGGTTGCCCAGGTTCTTGTTCAAAAACCTGTTCTAGTGTCTGACTACCCACACAGTAAAAACATGGTTTCTTGTACTCAGATGGAATATTATGTTTTACTCTCTGTCTGCTGCCTCTTGTTCTGTCTTGTTCAGTGGGCACTACTGAGAAGAGTCTGTGTTGATCTTCTTTACTCCCTCCTATCTGGTATTTGATTAGGCCCCTCTGTGCCTTTTCTTCTCCAAATTGAACAGTCCCACCATAGCTACCATGTAGTTTAGAGAATCATGATTGATACTAGTTATTATTGTACCTTTATCATTTTATTAAATTTAGCTGTTTTGCTTCATTTTTCCTTCATGTTTAAGAAGGACCTTTGAAGTTTTGATGACTTCTGTTTACCCTTTATGATCTGTGAGGTTATGAATTTCATGGTTTGGAGGAAAAGGGCATTGTGTTTTCCATAAATTTTATGAGCTCCAACTGCAAGCTGATCAACTGTAGCTATATTGTAATGTAATACTTGAGTCATACCTGTCTCACAGGTATGACTTCCCACAGCCTGGGCACCAAATCTGTTTTACACTTTTAAAGGGAGATAACAAAATTTGTTCTTATTGTTAAAATCTTATACTACTCAGAAGCCATTATTCAAACAAAGAATTTATTCTATATTTTAGGTATTTGAGTCTGAGAAGTAAATGCTATATTTAGTCCTGAAGATTTTTAAGACTATAAGACTATATTGAAATCACTTTAAATTAATTTGGACCAATTTAGTATAAACTAAATTTAGTGAGGCAAAAACTGCATTATGTATTGTATGTGATTACATTGACAGATCTATTACACAGATGAACCACAAAATTGCACTGTAACTTTCAGCAACAGTTCCAGTGCCTCAGTTTTCCAGAGCATCTGGAAAAGGTTACCCAGAAAGTGTTCAAGGTTGAATAGGGATTTGAGCAATGTGATCTAGTGGAAGGTGTCCCTGTCCATGGCAGAGGAATGCCATGGCAGAGGGGTGCCATGGACACTAGATGTTTCTTAAAGTCCCTTCCAACTGTAAGATATGTTCATCTGATTCTTGTCAGTATGGAACAATGCTAGGGCTACATGGTATGATGAATGTGACCTTCTGTCTTACATACCCTTGTATAACCACAAGTCTAAGAAAAACAGAGTGGTTAATGTATATAATTCTTGTATCTTGCAAAGGAATGTTTTAGCAATTTGTGTCAATAGAGAGCTTGAAGGGAAATTTATTTGTAGGTTTTTCCTTGAAGTTTCTGATATCTGGGGGTTTTCAGAATAACTGCTAACTGTTATGACTATTGCATGGGACACTATGCAAGTCTCTGATATCTGGCCAGGAGATTAAGGAGATGGGGAGAGCTGAAGAACAACTAAAAGACAAAGCTTGCAGGGGATGCTGCACAAGTCTCTGACACCCAGCCAACTTGGACAAAGGATAAGGACAAGAGGGAGGAAGACTATGAGTCTTCAGCATGAGAGACTCCCAGAGACCCCCAGAGGGACCACCGGAGACTGATACACATGTTCCAGTAGGATTCCAGAAACTAATTATAATAACCCTGGGTTTTTTTTAGAAGTAGTAATGAATATGTATCAACCTAGGAGCATAAAAATCAGCTGCTTGATGTAATTGATGTGCGTCCTGGTGGAGCAGAGACACCCGGCACACCCACACTCAAAAATACTTCAATGTATATACATTTCATTTAATTTATATACATTTAATGCATCTAAATGAGGTCTAGGGCTGGGAAGTATTTTTGCTGCTGTTACTTTCATTTCATTGACAAACATAATTCACGAATCCTTTCACTGACTCAGGTTGTCCATAGATTATAAAACAGATGCATACTACAAAATACATGTATCTATATAGTCAGGCATACAGGCATATTTCTATCTTGAATTTTCTTTTAAAATAAATTTATTTTTTCACCTGGGAGTTACTTTTGGAAAAAGTATAAGGAGTAATTTTTTCAGTCTATAAATTTCTAGCCTAATTTATGAATTCTTCCCTAAAATTGTGTTGCAACACTGATGCTCTCACCCTCAAAGTGGACAGACTTGTAAATGTGCAAATATAAAAGTTCAAACTAACAACATTAATCTGGTTAATATTTAATTTCCTACAATACCTACATTTCATTTAGGGTAAAATGACTAACTGCAGACTTATTCTAAAGATCAACACCATTTTATACTATTTCTGTTGCTATTAACTTTATTAAGCTCTAATCACATGAACAACTGCACTTATGAGTTCTTTTCTGTATAGCCAATTTAGCAGTTAATCTTTTCTCCTAGGTTCTTATCTGTTTGCTCTCAAATATTAATGCTTTTGTCTATACAAACTCTCTTACTCTTTTACAGATCTGACTTTTGGGAGTCGGAGGAGTCTGTAAAACCTCATTTGTGGTAACATTGATGTAAATATTTATACTGTTTCTGCTACACTTCTAATATATTATCCTTTAATGACTTCCTTTACATGAACTGTTAAACATACAGGAATGATGGTATTTAAAATAAGAACATTTGCAATTCATAAATTTTACACTGATTTTACCACATACCAGAAAACTTAACAGTACATAACATAACATAGTTTCAAGGGGCAGTATATGCTTAAGAGGTAGAAGTATGAAGAAATTCCCACCTATACTTGCACAACTACACTTGTCTGAATAAAGCTATTGCATGTTTTTGCTATTATTTAGATCCTAAATATAGAATTTAGATGTTCAAAAGTTGGGTATGTATACCAAAGCAGTTTTTTTTTTGTTTTGAATTCCTTCTCTTGACAACAAAAATAAGTCTCCCTAGAGTTATTTACCTTGTCCATTTATTTTAAAATAGGATAAGTATATTATCTTAGACTGAAAGTCTATATTCTAGATATTTCAGTCTAATAATAAAGTAAAAAAGCAGATCATCTAATCTCATTGAATAGAGATTCAAAAAAGTGTTTCAAAAAGAAAAGGAAGCATTGTTTTCTATCACCCATCTCATTAAATTGAAAGCCACAATTATGAATAATTTACCAGTTACCACCTCAGCCATGTCTGATGATATCCATTCAGTCACATGCTTAATGTGTTCTTTGAGGCCTGTGTTTAACCATGTGAACAAACAAAACCTGAAAATATCACATACAAATTTGTCCTGGTTTCAGTTAGGACAGAGTTAATTTTCTTCCTAGTAGCTGGTAGAATGCTATGTTTTGGCTTAGGATGAGAAGAGTGCTGATAACATGCCGATGTTTTAATTGTTGCAGAGCAGTGCTTACACCAAGCCAAGGACATCTCATCTTCTTGCTATGTACTGCCAATGGGCAGGCTAGGGGTGCAGCAAGAGCTGGGAGAGGACAGACCCGGGACAGGTGGCCCAAGGGGTATTCCATAGCATCTGACGTCGTACTAAACAATATATAGGGGTGGCTAACCGGGGGAGTGGGGCCAGACTGCTCGGGGTTAGGCTGGGCATCGGTCAGCAGGTGGTGAGCAATTGCATTGTGCATCACTTGTTTGTACACATTATTAGTAGTAGTACTATTATAATTGTTGTTGTTATTATTATTATTGTTATTACTATTATTGTTATTATTATTTTCCTGTCTTAATAACTTTCTTTATCTCAACTCACGGGCTTTACTTTCCTGTCTCTCTCCTCAATCCAAGAGAGGGAGGGGAGAGGGTGAGCGAACAGCTGTGTCGTGTTTAGCTGCCGGCTGGGTTAAACAACAACAATGTTAAATAAAGTCTCCTACTTCACTAGCTCTTTCCATACACAACTTTGAAACTCCTGTAGCCAGGATTTGTACTTCCTTATTGGGCTCCATGCTGAAAGAAAAGTTGCTAAATACTCTGCTCACTGTATGTGATTAACTCTTCTGGCCTTTTCTCAATATTGGATTATGTAGTGTCTAATCACAGAACCAATACAAAATCACTTGCCCTGTAATATTAACATATTAGCAATCGGATCTCTTTTGAACAAACCCAATGATTCTCAAATATTGGATCAAAGTTGAAACTTGGAATGCCTACTAACTAGCAAACTGGTTATAAGAATAATATGAAAGGCTAGCGAAATAAAGATGAAATGCTATTATTTCATCCAGTGGCATAAGGACTTCTGAACTTGTGAGGATGCCCAGCTATCTAGGAAGACAACAATCCAGCTCTAACAATTAAAGAATCAGAAGCATAGGCTAGGTAAGGAGTATGGTGTTTCCCTTACCGAGTCATGTCTCAAAATACTGAGCAATATCTGAGCTATAATTTAGGTAGGAACTGACCCATTTACCTATTTGTTGTACTTAACCCTCCTCAACCTTCTTTTAAAATTAGGCAGACAATTTTAGTAATCCCAAATGGAAGAGTAACATCTTTCTAACTTCTTAGCACTCGGGAGATGAAACCCAATTTCAATTTCCTTTTTACCTGAGAGAATTAAAATATGCATCTCCTACCTCTGATAAGCTGTAGGCTATAGATTAAGTTCCTCATCCATTTTGGGAGAGATGTTGCATTTAATAATAATTAAATATTCTCTGGGACAGAGAAAGAAGAGTTTTGATCTGTACAGCCTTTATTTAAAAGGGGTCTCCCTCTTTTTA
Source organism: Aythya fuligula (assembly GCF_009819795.1). Taxonomy (NCBI): domain Eukaryota; kingdom Metazoa; phylum Chordata; class Aves; order Anseriformes; family Anatidae; genus Aythya; species Aythya fuligula. Next base: position 170,370,838 of record NC_045559.1, on the reverse strand, counting down.
ATTTTACATATTAGTGAAAGATTGAGTACTATGAATTACGTATTCACTAGAACAACACTTGGGAGCCAGTTTTGCTCCATGACAGGTAACAGCCTTGATCATTTGTTTAGAATGTCATGATCTCTCTTACTCCATCTTTCTTGGGAACAATGTATATTTAATTTAATGCAAAAAGTAGTAATTTTGAAGGAGGGAGTGGAAGATTCCCACAACTATACCTGATAGCCAGCTGATTAGTTCATTCATCTTGAAGAGTAGATTGACAGAGTGGAAACACCTCAAGTAATAAGGAAAGTGGACCAAGATTTCCGAATAAAACCCTGGGACACCATCAATTTTCTAACTTTAACTTTTTAGTTTAGGAATGTTGAGAACTCCTGTCATCTTTTCTGCCACAAACAATACAGAATTATGTTGTCTGGATTGTGTGTGAAGTATCTTTACATTAATGTATAAATTTATCTTTTTAATTATAGGTATTACCAGAAGCAGGCATTTACTTCTCATTGATCTTGAAGTCACAGAAACAAAGCAAGTGAACCTTTGCTTAGCTCTGTGGAACCATTACTAGGATACTAACAGCTAACTGTCTAAAACTCAATAGCTGTTATGCATGATGTAATCACTGTTCTAAGTGTTATGGAAATATCTATTAAGGCCTGTATGACTTTACAAGAGGAAGGTCAGGCTGTAATGTAAAAAAAAAAAAAAATATTAAATTATTCCTTCACTTGCACAGAAACTAGTCTGTTACAAATTCAGTTAACTCAGTTGTTTGCTTCTACAACCTCACCAACTGTAATACATGAGAATTGCCTTGTATTACTAGACTTCCCATTTCCTTATTTTCCTGTGCATCTGCTCAGAAGAAAGGAAAGCAGAGTCTGTCCATATAGGAAAGAACTTTTCCCTTCTCCTGAACCCATATCACTGCAATTGTAATATAGCTTCAGTCAGGTTCCAAACATACATTAATAAATAAATACATAAATAAACAAATATTTTAAAAATAAATCTGTTTTGCCTTATTTTCCTTGATTAGTTATAAATAACATGGGAAAAATAGTCCAACAAATCTAAGAACTTATAACATATCTTGTGAAATTGTAGGAATAAAATGAAAACCAATATTAATATATGCATGATGATCAACAGACATCATTACTAGTGTCTGGGAACAATGTTAAAATGACTACTTTAGTATATATAATATCAGAAATTATGGACTACACTCTGTTTACTGAATTCCTCTTTAAGAAATAATGCTGACTTCATTTCACTTTTATATATATATATATGAATATATACATATATATATAATTAATCTCCAGGGGAAACTATTCTATTCTGGTAAATATAAAACTGTATAGGGTTCAGCTTATTTACCTGTTTATAGCTTTCATCATGATGCTTCCCAACTAGGAATAATTTATTCTTACAGCACCCAGTGGTGAAGAGTATTAGAAACTCTTCATTCTGATGGAACAAAGAAGATCTTAGAAAACATAAAAATAAAGAGTACTGGAAGTAAAGAGAAAAACAGGTTGATTTCTGTCTGAGGTAAATACACAGAACACTATGTTCTGTAGTTGCTTGGAAAATAAAATCTTTAAAAAGAAAAAATAGATGAATCCAGATTAATTATGGACTTTTTTTATCCTCTCTTCTGAAACAAATTCATTCATGTTCAAGTATTGTAGCATGATTATATATCATGCTTGCAGTTCTTACGAAGTTACACTGTGTATAATGGAATACTCTACAGATACACATCATCAAGAATTTTGTGAGAGGCAACAAAAGGCTTTGGAAAATGATTATCTATCTCACTCACAGTTTTGGACTCATAGTATTGTTTTTATTTTTTCTCTTTTTTTTTTTTTTTTTTTTTTTTTGTGGTTGGGTTTGGGTTTTGTTTGCTTGTTTGTTTGGCTAATGTAGCCTGAATATGAATCAATTGCTAATTATTTTATTTTCTTTCAAAGGAACAGAGGCCACACCAATTAATGTACTTGCTAAGGTCATGCTGATGTTTCAACAGAAGATACAAAGTTTTCTGTGATTGTTCATATGATAGACTGACACATTGAACAGTTAATAGCCACACCCTCAACACAGTATAAATACATTGAACTTGCTTTTATTATTTTATATTCCCCACCCTTCCCTTGTCTCCTGAAAGTACAACCCCCCTTTTAGCCCTAGGCTATTAAGTGATCTTCACTTCTATCCTTGTCTGGTCTCTGGAGCCCATCAAGGTGCTTGGCACCCTTCCTCCTATCATCCCCCTGCCAAAAAGAGGAGGTTGGGGGTTACCATACCCCCATACTAAGTCTTCCATGTTGTGTCTTTTTTAGAGCTAGCTATCCATTCCCTGCCTCTGTGTGGCCTGAAAAATCCCAGCTCACAGCAATCAAAGGGACCACAGCAGTCCACTTCTGAGTTCTGTAGGGTATGAAGACACACTGCTGGGAGGGGAGACCTGGAGGGCACCTCCCTCAGGGCTCCCTCTACCTGGCGCTGGGCCCAGAACCCCATTTCATCCCAGAAGGCTGTCAGTCCCTGCCCCAATAAGACTGCAGTGGAGTCATTCTCCATCTCTCCATAGCCCTGGCCTGCCTGCCCACACCCAAATCCTTTCCCCATCTTGGTCCATCCCTGTCCCAATGGAGGTGCCCATACCCAGGGCTGGAGCTGCCCCAAAGTCCTATGGCTGTTCTGCTCAGCTGCCTTCCCCCTCTGCTATGATAAACAAGCAAAATATGACTTTTTACTTTGCTTTAAGTCACTCTTAACTGTAGCACTACATAGTTGATAAATGGGCAATGGTGGAACGTTCTGTATCCTGTTCCAAAGTAAGAAAAAGTCTCCATGGTGTCTGTGCAACCTTAAACTCTTGCCTGAAAAAGGTATCTCTGTCATCTGACCATTAAGTTCTACTGAACAGTAAAATCTACATAACCTCTATAATCAAAGTCACTTTTAATGGTGAATGGATAGTTCTCAAATCTTAATTTAGTTGTAGGTGAACTAATAAAGATTTGTATCACAGAAATGGCTAATATCTTTTTTCTTCTTTTTGCATGCATACTATCAGAATAAGTCATTTTGGATACCCTATCATGATCAACAATTGCTTAGCCACCTAAAAGTGGGGGGAGAGGGAGGGGGAGTCAACTGAAAATTTGCACATATACAATACACACAAATAATCTTTAGTGAATGTACAAGACCTTTGCTGTATTTGAAAACCTATTAGATTAGAAACAGAGCAGAATTATCTATTGCCCTAATTACTTAAAAGAAACAACTTTTCATTACATTTCTGTCAAAACACCAGTCTGACAGATGTACTCTGAAAATGATCCATGATTAAATGAAGTTGGCAGTAAGACACCCAGTTACTCAACTCACTCAAATGAAAGATGATTCTGTCCATGTACAGAAGCAGAATTTGTAAATATTTGAGTAATTTGAAAGAAAGCAGATCTTAAGATGGCTATAGAATTTCTGTGTTTTCACTATTAGTAGATTATCTGAGATTTTGAATCTTGCTTTTGGACTTATTTATTCATTTATTCATTCATTCATTTTATTTGTTTATTTATTTATTTATTTATTTGTGTGTGTGTGTTTAAATTCCAATTTAGGTGGCTGAGTCCTATACTGAATTTTACTCCAGATTTAAACTTCAGAATTTGTACAAAACTTCTTCCCACTACCTAGTGTCTTCTAACACAGTGAAGCTGGAATATTGAGGAAGACTCACATATTAAAGACAGAGGTAGGTATGCAAAGCTGACACTACTTACTTTTAAAAGTAAGCCATGATCATTCTTTATATAAAGTTATTTTAATTTATAGAAAATAGAAGTATTCTAAATGACTATACTACAACTTTTATTCAGATCTCAGTAGTTTAGTTTATAATGATAATCAGCTTCAATATATTTCTGATGATAGTTTCTGTTTTCTACTAATGAGTTTTTCTCACTTTCTGAAATGAGATCTGAAGTTGCATGGTAGTCCCTTATTTACAAGTTATTGGACTCTTCCTATCCAGCTTTATTTTTCCTTGTTATTATCATAGGCCTTCATTACAATTCACAACTTCTCTTATGTTAGTATTGCATCAGCAGTTTTTGTGACTGCAAGAACAGTTTTTGCTTTACACATTATAAAATGGTTTTGTGACACTACTGCATATGGTCTTTACGAAAATATATCAGATTAATATCCATCCTATTTTTCTGTTCATTATGTCTTTGTTAATTTACTATGGAATGCTGGATTTTTACAGGCTGTTCAAAACATCATAACCATAATAACCTCTTCCTCACAGATTATGAAATATTCTCATTGCTGATTTAGTAACTTCATTAGTTTAGCCAACAGCTACATCATAATATGAATATATCCCTGCAGCTCAATATTAACTTTCCATTTCTGTTTTCTTTGTGCACAGATATGAAACACACAGTGCAAATCAGAGCATAGGTTTGAAGACACAGTGCCAAGGACTTGAAAGATTTAAACAAGTCTTACTGGCACTGACCTGTAGAACCCCATGCCAGCCCCCTAAGATTGTCAGCCCCTGCCCCAATTAGCTTCCAGCAGAGCTGGTCTCCAGCTCCTCATGGCCCTGCCCTGGCCAGCCAAGGGTCTTGCCAAGCCTGACCTACTTATGGCCTGGCCTTAGTTCATCCTTATTCCCAGGGAGGTGCCCAATGCCAGGAGATCATCATAGAATCATAGAATGTCTTGGGCTGGAAGGGACTTTAAAGATCCTCTAGTTCCAACCCCCCTGCCATGAACAAGTATGCCACCCACTAGATCAGTTTGCCCAGGGCAACCCACTGCCCATTCAGCCAGGTCTTGAACTTAGGGATGAGGCATGCACAACCTCATTGGACAACCTGTTCTACTGTCTCACTACGTTCTGAATGAAGAATCTCCTACTAATAACTAATCTAATTTTTGGTGTCCTTTAATTTAAAAAACATCCCCCTTGTCCTATCACTGTCTGCCCAAGTAAAAAGTCACTCTCCATCTTTTTTATAAGCTGCCTTTAAGTCCTGAAGTATTGAAAGGCTGCAATGAGGTCTCACTGGAACTTTTTCTTCTCTAGGCTGAACATCCCCCACTCTCTCAGTCTTTATATGAGAAGTGCTCCAGCCCTCTGACCAGCTTTGTGACACTCCTCTGAACTTGCTTTAACAGGTCCACAACTTTCTTGTGCTGGGTGCCCCAAGCCTGGATGCAGTACTCCAGATGGGGCCTCACAAGGACAGAGCTGGGACGACGACGACAACGACGATACAAACACCTTCTCCAACCTGCTAGCTGCACTGCTTTTGATGCAGCCCAGGATGCAGTTTTCCCTCTGGGCTACAAGGATGCACTGTTGGCTCATGTCGAGCTTTTTGTCCACCAGAACCCACACTTTCTTCTCTGCAAGGCTGCTCTCAATAAGTTCTTCTCCCAGTCTGCGCTCATGATTGGGATTGCTCTGACTCAGGTACACCTTTCACTTAGACTTCTTGAACCTCAAGAGGTCTGTTCACTTGGGCCCACTTCTCCATCTTGTCCAGGTCCCTTTGGATGGCTTTGCTTCCTTCTGTTTTATCAACTGCTTCGGTCAAATTTGCTGGTGACACCAAGCTGATGATGCTTGATACCACTGCCTATGTCATTGATAAAAATATTAAACAGTACCAGTCCTCAAACAGACCCCTGAGTACACCACTTGTCACTGGCCTCCACATGGACATAGAGCCATTTATCACCACTCTCTGGGTGTAGCCTTCAAGTTTATCCACTGAATGGTCCACCTATCAAACCCACATCTCTCCAATTTGGAGAACAGAATGTCATTTGGGACCATGTCAAATGCCTTACAGGAATGGCAGCTCCCTCTCTGTTAAGGAGATTACACTTCTTATGATGCCCTGGAACTAATTTGTATTCTGTTTAAATCTTGAAACCCCTAATGTGAGATCTCAGTCTTAGGCCTGGAAACCCACTGACCCTTCGACAGTCAGCGTGAAGAACAATCTTCAGACAATGTAAATGCATTTACATGGACTACCTTGGAGATTTTCTATTCAGAATACTATTATAATATCTTAAATTTTCTTTGAGTTCTTAATGCTACCCCACACACCCAGTGAGATAGAAATTTTATGTCTCCAGAAAGAATCTTTCAAATTGCTAAGGGTGTTTTTCTTTAGAGGAAAAATAAATAAATAAATAAAAAATGCTAACACAAAGTAAAAATAATTTATTGTTAATAAGTGAAATTGGGTCTCCCCGTGCTTATGAAAAACAAAGACTTAACAATTTCTTGGTTATTTGAAAGAAAGAAAGGTGGCAAAATTAAATTCAAAGTTGCCTGTAATCATTTAAAACATAATTCAAAAATAATACCTAAATTCCCATTCCTTCCCTGTGGGGACATTTAAAGAGTTTTCTAGTTACTGAGCCCCTGATTTTGACTACGTATTTTCTGCCTTACCTAACTCATTCAGCAGTCTGTTAGTCAAAGTTCCTAAAACACCAGGTGTGCAAATGTCTCTTTATCTCCCTTTACTTTGTTCTGCTACACTGAACTATTGATCCAATCTCCCCTTATGATCAATGGGATATATATATATATATATATTTCTGGGGAGCAATTAGCATACCCTATTTTAGGCAGCTGCTTTAGGATGAAATTAATCACTCCCTAAATGTATCTATATCTATCCCTTGACAGTAATGGGTAGCTGACTATAATGATAGCCTGCAGTGTCTAACTGAGATGCATGTGTGCATTCTAAGCATCTGGAATTAAGAAGTTAGTCCCATCTAAATTCCTAATGAGTTTGCTGAGCCAGAGTAAAAAAGAAATTAAAATATACCCCTAACCTGCATTCATTCGATTTGAAAATGAGAGTACCTCATACTTGGTCATTATCCATGCAGCAATCTGGCTGCTTCTGAGACAGTGACTTGAGCTGAAATGTGATGTGCATTTCTTTAGCAGTGATGCTACTTCAAGGAGCCTTTCTGCCTCTGTATAATAGCTGTTTATAGGGCAGCAAAACTGACTAATTACGGAAAAAAGAAAAAAAAAAGAGTGAAAACAATAGCTTAAGTAGATGTTCAAAGCAACCCAAAGACCCAGTGTTGCTCAAATAGAGCTAGAATGTGAAATACTAAGATATAGTAAAGATTCAGTCTTTGTAAGTTTTTGTTTGTCTGTCTGTCTGTTTGTTTGTTTGTTTTTTTTCATGTGAGCTTGCATATGAATTTCAGAATAGTCAAGCCCTATTATTTCCTATTACTTGGGAAATGGAGCTTAACATTACTATCAGTGTTCCAGGAGTCCCACAGTTATTTATTTAAACTTCCCTAACTACAGAATTATTTATTTAAGTTACTCCCATTATGGTCCACAATAAATCAAATGACATTCACCTTAATAATGCCCTGTTCTCTCCCAGGAATATAAAGATATAGCTGAGACATAGAAATTTGCACCGTTTGCATCTACATGTAGAACTCTGAGCATTTTTTAATCATGCTTACCAAAGTTCAAACATAGAAAAGTGGGGATAAGATAAGATTTTGCAAGTTTTCTCAAAAGGGAACCTGACCATAATAGCACCTACTTTATTCATTTTCAATATAGACCATTACAACTCACCATACCAGCACATAAAGTTTGAATGTTATCATCTTGAAATAAAGTACTTTGATGATCTTGCCAACCTAAAAGACTAGATATCAGAAAGATATTAGTTAGGTAGAAAATAACAAAAATAACTATTTTCCACTAACACAAAAAAATTTATAACTTTGTCCTTAGAAAGATTAACCGTGGGATTTTCCAGATGACATGTGTATGAAGATGTAGGAAATTGTTTATATATATATATATATATTCACTACCTATATTCTTTCATCACTTTAATCACTTAAATCTATAATTTCTAAATGCAAAATCACACTAGACTGCATAGGGAAATCTGGGACAATGTGTGTTTCTTCCTCCTTTTTTTTTCCCCTCTTTTTTCTTTTCCATTTTTTTTTTACCTTTTTTATTTTATTTTATTATTTTATTTTATTTTATTATTTTATTTTATTTTATTTTATTTTATTTTATTTTATTTTATTTTATTTTATTTTATTTTATTTTATTTATTTTATTTTATTTTATTTTTCCTCAAGAAGCCTACAGAAAACTGTATGACATATAGAAAGTCTACACTGAGGATATTTACAGTAGTGAACTTACAATATAATATCCATATACTTACACTTTGTTTAAAAACATCATGTTACTAAAGTTCTTGCAGGTTACTCACAGATTATCTGAAAGATTATGACTGAGCAGCAGTGTTCAATGGATTTCCCACTGTCAGCAAAGTGCAACTTTCTATGAAGCCCTTCTCAGTATTTTCTTTTTCTCTACTTTTTTACAATATGTTTCCTTTGTCTCTTCCTAGTTTTCTTATTACTGTTTTTCCCATTTTTGTATCTTCTGGAAGTGTTATTGAGGGTTCATAGTTCATCAGAAAAGAAATACATGGGTCAATGGAAGAATGGAAGTGAAAATGAGCACTAGGCTACATACCTGAAAATACAGCAAAAGTACAGCATTTCCTTTTTTTTTTTTTTCTTTTTTTTTTTCTTTTTTTTTTTTCTTTGTGAAAAGACCCAGAAAAGACCTTCAAGATCAAGTTCAACTGTTAACTTGACCTACCAACTCCCATCACTAAACCACATCACTGAATGCATGTCCACATCTCTTAAATACCTCCAGAGATGGTGACTCCACCACTTTCCTGTGCAGCCCGTTCTAATGCTTGACCATCCTCTGTGAAGAAATTCTTCCTAATGTCCAATTTACCCCTCCCCGGTGCAACTTGAGACTGTTTCTTCGTGTCCCATCACTTGTGTTCTGAGAAAAGAGACAAATACCTTCCTCACAACAACCACCTTTCAGGTGGTTGTAGAGGGTGATAAAGCCTCCCCTCAGTCTCTTTTTCTTCAGGCTAAACAACCCCAGTTCCCTCAGTCGCTCCTCATAAGTCATCTTTTTTTTGTTTGTTTGTTTGTTTTATTTTGTTTTTGTTTTGTGTTTTTGTTTTGTTTTGTTTTGTCCCTGCACCAGCTTTGTTGAGCTTCTTTGCACATGCTCAAGCAACTCAATAACTCAACATGTAGTGAGATGCCCAGTGGTTTGTGGGGATAGGACAAGGGGCAACGGCTGCAAGTTAGAACACAGGAAGTTCCACACCAACATGCGAAGGAACTTCTTCATGGTGATGGTGACAGATCATTGGAACAGGCTGCCTAGGGAGGTTGTGGAGTCTCCTTCTCTGGAGATATTCAAAGCCTGTCTATTCAAAACCTGGGCAGCCTGCTCTGAGGAACCTGCAGGGGGGTTGAACCCGGTGATCTTTTGAAGTCCCTTACAACCTCTACAGTTCTGTGATTCTGTGAAAAGTAAGCACAATATACAATACCAAATATGTTCAAGTCACATAATATTCATCACACATTTTCAATCCAGCACAAGCAACTATTACAATTAAAAATAAGCCATACATCTAAAGCTTATGTGCTTAAGTTCAAAAGTTGTGTTTTTTGTTTGTTTGTTTGTTTTCCAGTTACTTTAAATGATAATATTCTGGAGTTATTTGCATGGGTCTATATGCTTTTCTTCATCAAAATATATTTTAAATAAATATAGTTATCTCAAGGTATATGAGTGACTATAAATTGTACAATGTTTGTTTTTGTTTAACAGATTTTACTCAATATTACTCTTGTATAAGAGTGTAAAAGTATAAAAAGAATGAATTCATATTATAGTCTATTTTTCTTCATTTATTCCTTTCCCTTTATGTGTCCTATAATTGTCTTGTATTTTTTACTCATTAAAAAAAAATTACCAACAAATTGAATTCAATAACATTAGAAATGAACTTCAGTTATGTTGAAATCCCTAAGGACTGTTTTAATAATGTTTAAACATCAAATTCACCTCTTTACTAAATCATGGATCTCATACAAGTTCATGATCTTTATTATTTGACAATTAAAAGACACGCAGTCTTGTATTAACTTTAAATACCACTGTATTTTTTAATGTACTTTTTATGTCTACTTTTATGTTCCTCTTTCTGTTTTCCAAAGTTAATACCAAAGACAGATTACACAGAATACTATTTAAAAGTACACAAAAAAAGCCATACTCTACAAGGTGTCAAAAGCTTTGCGTTAGGGGCATCTTATTAATGTTGCAATGTTGTAACACAGAAATCACACTCCAAAAAAGGCAGAGGATTCTAGCATTTCAGCAAGACATGAAGAAATTCAAATGCACTGGAGATCTGTATGAGATACTAAAAGTGAATTTATGTTTTGACCTACCTGATGAAATGTACTTTGTTTTCTAATTGCAATGGCTATCCCGTTTGAAGAAAACCATTCTTCATTTCTCCAGTCTTTTTCAGAATCATGTATGTACAATGTTACTCTAGAAATTCTATAAATGGATGAAAATCACAGTAGCCTGCAGGACATAAAGGTCAAAAATGAAATAGATTTTAGTGGCCTTGATTCAGCCTTTGTCAATAGTCTCATGTGGCAAAAGAAAATAATGAGCAGAAATATTTTGCTAGTATGAGCAGTTTAGGCTTTTAAAAAGGAGTCACTTCTTCATCAAAGAGAAATACTATTCTGTGTAATCTGTCTTTGGTATTAACTTTGGAAAACAGGAAGATGAACATAGAAGTAAACATAAAAAGTATAGCTGTCAATAATAAGAGACATTGCTACCATTCAGCATCTGTAAACTGAAAAAACAACAACAACAACAAACTTATTTGCATCCTTGCAAGAGAGACAGTTGGTCATGTTTTACATTTTTATGTTTATCAGAAGACAAGGGTATGAAATGCCTTTTCTTGCACCTTTTCTCAATTTATAAGGCAGCAAGGCATGTTACAATGCAGTGAGTCAGGTTGTTAGTCTGGGAGCTTTCAGCCTGCTGGGATTTTGGAATCAACTACTAATTTCTCAACATATTTTTTACTTCAGTTGCTTCTCTTTTTGTCACGAATCCAAAAAGAGAGAAAGAGAGAGATGGAGCATGGGCTAGAGAATTGGAAAAGTGAGAACTGTAAAATTTATCTGTTCAATTATATTCCTGTCCTGAATCAACGTGTTGTTCAAAAAGAGTCAAGCTGTTGAGCTAATGGTCTAGTTACAGTCTTTCTTTTTCTTTGTTTACTCCCTGACAGCTTGCTGTGGCACTGGGCTTTAGGGAAACAGGAAGTGAATGACTCCTTGAGAGGTGTTTTTACTGTACACTGCAATTAACTAGATGAAATCACAAGTCCTTATTTCTTCTGACATGTCTTTCTTCACAACCTAAGCATAATTACTTCTAACATCAAAATTGATTTTAATTAAATTTTAAATACAATTTATTTATTAAATTAAACTAAATTATTTGCTTATTATTTATTTATTTATTTGTTTGACTTTTAAATAAAATTGATTTTAATTAAAATCATTCTGCATCATTCTGCATCTGTGAGATAATGTACTGAGGTTTTTCATTTTTTTAATCTTTATTTTTAAAATACACACAAATTTTCACTTTAATATTTAATTGATTTATCTTTTAAACTGAATGGAAGGGTTATATTCAACTATATGCTGCTCTTACATGAATGGGCTTTATTTTCCATCTTTTGTGGTGAAAAAAAAAAAAAAAGAAAAAGAAAACAACACACACACACACACCAAAAAAAAAAACAAAAACAAAACAAAACAAAAAAAAAAACCAACAACAAAAAACTACTATGTTGACAGCAAGAAATAACCCAGTTGGACTATAGCCACAGACTTCTAAGCATTATTAAGCAAACACCCTTTCTAAACATTATTAAGCAAACAAGTTTTCTTAGTTTTCTTACCTTTAGATTATACATTCCATGATATGAACAAAAGGTGGCAATTAGTTGTGAAAAGCATGTATATAGAAAAATATTAACTGCTGGAATTCAGATGTCTTATAAACTCTTACATGAAGGTTGACACATCTTTAAGGACTGTAAAATTACATGCAATCTAACAATCCCCAAAGAGTAATGAATTGATAGTTATTCATCACACCAAGAAAAGGAATGTAAAGGAACGAAAAGGAAAGAAAAGGAACTTTTTTTTTTTTACTTTTTTTTTTGTTTTTAGGCTGAAATTTTTGTTCTTAATCTACTGTACAGTAAGACTTTTTTAAAAAAAAAATACTTTTAGCTTTTAGCATATTTATGATGCAAAAAATATACTGCCTGCTTTTTTTTTTTTTTTTTTTCTCTTTTAACTTTACCAGGAAGACCCTCTCTAATAAAAATCATATGGGTCCAAACATATATATATATATATATATTTTTATTTGAATATTATCATACCAAATAAATTGGATTTGTTGTTGTTGTTGTTGTTCAGAATAATTAGACTATACCATGCCAACAAACAAGTATACACTACATTTTACACTAAAGGGATAGAGACATAAACTTAAAACACTGACACATGATACTACTAAACTTAAACACTTACACTGACACTATGCTATTAAACTGCTGCATATACTCTGATATGCTTTTGTGTGGGACAACAAATTGTTTCACACACACCACCCAATGAAGACTATTTGTTTGGATATACTTGTATTTATGCTCAGATATTACTGTCTTTGGGCTTCTATTATGATACGCTTCAGCAAACTTAACCAGTCAGTTGAATATAGCTTATTATTTAAGTGCCAGGTTAGTTTACTCTTTAAATGCCAGGTCATCACCTTATTTTATATATATATATATATATATATATAAATATATATATATATGAGAGTCATCATGCGGCACTTGCAGGGCAAGCAGGTGATCAGGCCCAGTCAGCATGGGTTTATGAAAGGCAGATGGCCCAGTCAGCATGGGTTTATGAAAGGTTTATGAAAGGCAGATCCTGCTTGACGAACCTGATCTCCTATGACAAAGTGACACGCTGGGTGGACGAAGGAAAGGCTGTGGATGTGGTCTACCTTGACTTCAGTAAGGCTTTTGACACCGTCTCCCACAGCATTCTCCTCAAGAAACTGGCTGCTCTTGGCTTGGACTGGCGCACGCTTCGTTGGGTTAGAAACTACTGGATAGCCGGGCCCAAAGAGTCGTGGTGAATGGAGCCAAGTCCAGTTGGAGGCCAGTCACTAGTGGCGTCCCCCAGGGCTCGGTGCTGGGGCCGGTCCTCTTTAATATCTTCATCGATGATCTGGACGAGGGCATTGAGTGCACCCTCAGTAAGTTCGCAGATGACACCAAGCTATGTGCATGCGTCGATCTGCTTGAGGGTAGGAAAGCTCTGCAGGAGGATCTGGATAAGCTGCACCAATGGGCTGAGGTCAACTGCATGAAGTTCAACAAGGCCAAGTGCCGGGTCCTGCACCTGGGGCGCAATAACCCCAAGCAGAGCTACAGGCTGGGAGATGAGTGGTTGGAGAGCTGCCAGGCAGAGAAGGACCTGGGAGTGATGGTTGATAGTCAGCTGAATATGAGCCAGCAGTGTGCTCAGGTGGCCAAGAAGGCCAACGGCATTCTGGCTTGTATCAGAAACAGTGTGACCAGCAGGGCTAGGGAGGTGATCGTCCCCCTGTACTCGGCTCTGGTGAGGCCGCACCTTGAGTACTGTGTTCAGTTTTGGGCCCCTCGCTACAAGAAGGACATCGAGGTGCTTGAGCGGGTGCAGAGAAGGGCGACGAAGCTGGTGAGGGGCCTGGAGAAGTCTTACAAGGAGCGGCTGAGGGAGCTGGGTTTGTTCAGCCTGGAGAAGAGGAGGCTCAGGGGCGACCTTATCGCTCTCTATAAGTACATTAAAGGAAGCTGTAGTGAGGTGGGGGTTGGTCTGTTCTCCCACGTGCCTGGTGACAGGACGAGGGGGAATGGGCTTAAGTTCGCAGGGGAGTTTTAGGTTAGATGTTAGGAAGAACTTCTTTACTGAAAGGGTTGTTAGACACTGGAACAGGCTGCCCAGGGAAGTGGTGGAGTCACCATCCCTGGAAGTCTTTAAAAGACGTTTAGATGTAGAGCTTAGGGATATGGTTTAGGACTTTATGGGGACTGTTAGTGTTAGGTCAGAGGTTGGACTCGATGATCTTGAGGTCTCTTCCAACCTAGAAATTCTGTGATTCTGTGATATAAATTAACTGTAATTTTATTTTTGAAAAAAAAAAAAACAAAAACAAACAAACAAAAAAAAAACATATGAAGGTACATGAAATAATCCAGAGGAATTGGTTCAAACTTGTAATTCAAAATTCTCAACATATATATGACTATTCAGATGGAGATAAAACAAAAGTATGATGGCAGTACACAATAGTAAGCAATATGGCATGTACTGTTTTCCAGAAACTAGGTGTGTTTCCCTGCAAGAGATTTTAACACAACAGAACTGTTACCAATAGCTACATTTCTGGAATCATAAAGTTTATTTTTTATTTTTTTAATACTATAAAAATAATAAGTTTAAAAGGGAGTACCTAAATTCACAATCTAAACTACATAAATAAATAAATCAAATTTAATATAATTTAATAAAATAAAAAATAAAGAGCAAATGCATTTTGGGATTGAAAACATTTTTTAATTCCATGAATACAATTTCTCTTCTTGTAAATGCAACTCAAGCATTTCTGTAACTTTGTTTTGGTTTGGACTGAATTGGAGGAAACACATTAACAACCAGATAATTAAAATGTCACCTTGAATTTTTCACATGTTCAAGTTCATTCTTCCCAGTACCACTAAATTGTAGTTAGATGTATTTTATCAGATTCATTATCAGTTTATTTTATCAGTTAATCAAAATTAGAATTACTCAACTGTAGCATCTAAAAATGATTGATATGAAACAGTAATTGTTGTCTAATCTTAAGAATTGTACTGAATCTACAGCAAGGCTGTAGTAATGGTATAATAAGAATAAGTAAGTAAGAATGCATAATAAAATTGGGAAAATGGATTATTCCTCAGGCAATGCAATGTTTCCCCAACTTCTGCTAAGTAATAAAGTATTCCCCAAAGGAAGCTACAAAGGTATGAAAACTAATATTTCTGAGTTAGAACATCTTCTTAAAAATCTTTCTTACAGAACTATGTCATTGTATTTACTATGAAAGACAAGAAAATATCTGGCAAAATAACAGATATCTATTTAATATCTTAGAACTGCTGTTCTCCCACAGCACTAACTCATTGCAGGTTATGAATCACACTCGATTTAGAGCTTTTTTTTATCTTTCTTTCTTTCTTTTTTTTTTTTTTTTTTTTTAGATAAAGATATACTACTTTTATAATGTTTTTAGAGTATGTATGTTTTACTTTTTTTTTTTAATTAATTTATTTTATTTTTACTGTTCACTTGCTACTTGAATACACTGCTGGAAAAGAAAGTTGAGAACATCATGAGAACATCATAGCTGAACAAAACAGTTAACTTGGTTATGACATAATTCACAAATAAAGAAGAAACTAAATTACATATAAATGTAATAAGAATCCAGGTCCATTAATATTGTACATCCAGTCCAGCACTAGACACCAGATGAACGGGGGATTTACATGGAATGGATATAAGAACAGAATCACATCTATAAGTGACATAATCTGAAATGCATTTACTAAGCAGGATGTGAAGAGTGGGTGGACAGTAATTCCAGCTCCCAGATTTCTATTCTGCAACACATGGATACAGTCAGTGTTCCTTTCCCTCTAACTTCTATTTGGACCAGCACCAGAGGTGCATGATACTCATTGATCAGATGATGTTAGGTCTTGGTTAGTGGAATGATCTATATTGACAATGCTTCTGTCTTGGGGTTCTCCCTTTGCATTGGACAACAGTGGATATAGTTCACTTGACTCACAAGATACTGTTATATTAACTACTTATTTGCATATACAAAATTGTCAACACTAGCCACCAATGGTTTCTCTAATCACATAGGCCCAGGCCAAAATCTGTGTTTGTTTTCCATATTTAATGACAATTTCATTGATTGCCATGAGGATTCTGTCATTTTCTACTCTCACACCCCAGTCATGATATAAAAACGGTGCATTTATCAACACCTTCAATAACAAATATTTTTTATTGTTTCTTTTTATTCTTCTTTTACTGATATCTGCCCTGATGAGAAGGACCTGGCAGTGTTTGTTGATGCTCAACATAAACATGTGCACTTGCAGCCCAGAAAGCCTACTGTATCCTGCGCTGCATCAGAAGAAGTACGGTCAGCAGGTCAAGGGAGGTGATTCTCCTCCTATGCTCTTGTGAGACCCCACCTGGAGTACTGCATTCAGATCTGAGGCCCCCAGCACATGAAAGACATGGACTTTCTTGTCCATGCAAGAGGAGGTCCAGAGAAGTGCCATGAGGATGTTGAAAGGACTGAAGCACCTCTCCTAAAACAGGCTGAGAGAGTTAGGATTGTTTAGCCTAGGGAAGAGAAGGCTCTGGGGATAGGGGCCTGCAGGAAAGTTCAGGAGAAACTCTTTTTCAGGAAGTGTAGTGATAGGAACAAGGGGTAATATTTTTAAACTATAGAAAGATAGATTTTAAATAAAAGGAAGGAATTCTTCACATTGAGGGTGGTGAGGCACTAGAACAGGTTGCCGAGAGAATTTGTGGGTGCAAGTGCTCAAAGTCAGATTGAGCAACCTGATCTAGTGGAAAGTTCTATCTTGAAGTTCTTCTATCTTGAAGATAGTTCCAACACAAACTATATGATTCCATGATTCTCTTTGTAGCAATATTCCATAGAAGAAATTTTGTAGAGCTGAATTAACTAGCTTTTCAAATCAGTAGACCAAGTTATCCTGTTCTACTTTCCCCATTTTATTGTGATTTATTTTTTTTCTTCTATGAGAAGAGTACAGACAAAACATAAAAAACTCAGGATTTAGTTTTATTCTAATCAATGCTGAATCCAAAAAGTCAACATCATTTTGAAAGCATCATAACTTACATTCTCAGACACAGTCCTCATCAATAAGAAAACAAAGCAAAGGAAAAAAAAAATATATATAAAAAAAAATAAAATAATAAAAAAAGGAAAATATAAAACCAAAAAAGCTTGTTCTGGATCTGTAGATGCCTTTTAAGAGAATTTACAGATTACAATTCCATAGTTTCATGCCTAACTTCATACTGCAAAACAAAGCTACTAATGACATCTTTTTTTTTTGCTTGTTCAGAAACTTTTAGTAGACAGTGGTAATGTACGTTAAATGTCACGTTTGCAGTACAGAAAATAAGGAAAAAAAAAAAATCTGTGTTTAATCACACTTAGTGCAATACCTTGAAGGTTTGGCCAAATCTGAACTGCTGTTTCTATTTTTTAACTTATGTGGCTATCATTCTTAATATACAAAAGCATTATCAAAAATAATACCATTATCAATGTATAACGTATAAATGTGTGAACACATTCATTTTTTTTTTCAGAAGGAAGCTTGCTCATATTATTAGTCATGGTTTGACATTATATACAGTTAAATAAATTGCCACTGTGATATCTTATCCTCAGGACTGACTGCTTTCAAGAAGAGTTTTGTTATTTCTGGAGTCTGGGTATCTCCCCTGTTGATTATGGAAATGGCAGTAACAGAATCCAAGGACAAAATACTAAAGGAAGTGACAAATAATGGTTAATAACATCTCATTTTAATTTGCAACACTTTTTCCTTTATTATTAAGTTGTTTCTAAAATAGATTTTCCTGATAGTGATGGACAAATATAAGGACCCAACATAACTATCATCAGAGATGGGAGTGTAAATCTTGTTTAGATCACTGTTATACAGTGCACACAGGAATAACTAAAACTTGTGTTTTTGTATATGGCCTCCAATATAATGAAATTGCATATATGCTATTACTGAAATGAATTTTAATAATAAGATTGAATGAAAATATGGTTTGTTATACATTTTTCCTTTCCATCAGTCTGAGTATCTGAGTCTTAGGCATAACTGCATTTGTTTGCTTGTTTGAAAGACAACCCCAACAGAGGACATGTAATAGCTTATAAGGAAGATTTTTAATTGCAATTTGATTTTTTTTTTTTGTCTGAGTTAATATTTACTTAGCATTAAAATAGAAACTAATGAGGCATAAATGGACATTTAGTACCCTAGCTTTAAGTTTCTTGGCCTTCAAAACATTTGTTTAATAAGTAAATATTCATTAATATATTCTGCTTTGACTATTTCAGTGCAGTGTATTGTGTTCACAAAAAAAGGAAATGTGAAAGGTAAAGGAAATCACTCTTATACTGAGGGGTGTGGCTGCTCCCTAGAACTGTCATGATTTGCCCATTGAATAAAATAAGATTATCAATTTTAAATGCTCATTTCCTCTTTAAATAACTTTGTGAAATAGCCAATTGATTTTAAAAGATCAGTCAAATGAAAGTCATGCACAGTCATGCACAGAAACATCACCTTCCACAGAATCACAGAATCACAGAATCACACAGAATTTCTAGGTTGGAAGAGACCTCAAGATCATCGAGTCCAACCTCTGACCTAACACTAGCAGTCCCCACTAAACCATTACAGTAAGACTAATAGGTAGGTAGCCATTGAACAAAAGTGTCTTACATTTCAAAATTTTTCCCCCTTTCTACATCTTTCCTTCCTTCCTTCCTTCCTTCCTTCCTTCCTTCCTTCCTTCCTTCCTTCCTTCCTTCCTTCCTTCCTTCCTTCCTTCCTTCCTTCCTTCCTTCCTTCCTTCCTTCCTTCCTTCCTTCCTTCCCTCCTTCCTTCCCTCCTTCCTTCCTTCCTTCCTTCCTTCCTTCCTTCCTTCCTTCCTTCCTTCCTTCCTTCCTTCCTTCCTTCCTTCCTTCCTTCCTTCCTTCCTTCCTTCCTTCCTTCCTTCCTTCCTTCCTTCCTTCCTTCCCTCCTTCCTTCCCTCCTTCCTTCCTTCCTTCCTTCCTTCCTTCCTTCCTTCCTTCCTTCCTTCCTTCCTTCCTTCCTTCCTTCCTTCCTTCCTTCCTTCCTTCCTTCCTTCCTTCCTTCCCTTGTAATCACTTGACTACAAATTAGTTTTTGTTTAAGTGGGAACATATGTTACAAACACCGTGGTAAGTAGTAATATTGAGAAAAAAGAAGTTTAGGATCTCAGTTCCCCCATATGAGTATGCTATATGGCCATATAAGATAAGCCTCTACTTGTTGCATGTTCAAATTCTTATAGCCTAGGCTCTCTGGTTTCTGGTTATGTGACTTGCAGTGATCTTTAAATCATGAACTCATGAATGAGGGTGGAAAGGGACAAGTCCACCCAGACTAAATATATAACTATGTATTACATAGAAAAAGAGATAAAACATTAGTAATGCAGTGATTTAATTTTGATATGTTCAAATGCCATCAGAGATCTTCTGTATCTACTTGATCCATGTGCAGTGTTGATGTCTTGGTAGCTTGATAGCTGTTGTATTATTGATGCACTGGTAGCCCTTAGAAGATTAATCATATTCTCACCACTTATTAAGCAAAAAAGTAACAAAACAAAACAAACAAACAAAAAACACTCCTGAAATATAATAAACCCAAAATGCGAAATTCTATCAGCAAATGCAAAAATTATATTTGCTTATAAGCACCACATGTATAATAATTCTTTCAGACAGAATTCCCAGACATTCTGTCTGGGAAAATGTCACTAATCTCAATGGAGTAAGTTAAATTATTTATGTCAAATATCAAAATACCTGGCTTTTCGATACATATTTATTGTTTTCCTAGCATATTAATTTAAGCAGGATTTCTATTATCAAACCATTTTAATGTTTTATGTCTTATATATGCTATACATAATGAGGTTCCAAAGAATTCTGAACATGTCTTTCTCTGTGAAATAGAGACACAGGCTGTAGTGAAATCATTCTGAATTATACAGAAAGAAGAAAATTCAAAGCGACAAAACCAAGATTTCTTAGCTGTACCTCTGATTTTTGTGGTGCATGTATTTGTTAGATCTTAAAGTACTGTGGGTCAGATAACCAATATCCTACAGGTTTTCTTCTGTAGCTGAAACTGTAAACATCATTATCTTTTTAGAGAAGTTCAAATATGACAATCATTAACATTGTGCAGCTAGTTCTACATGTTAATTGGACAGGATCAATATATGTTGCAAAAAAATTGCAGCAAATTTACTGCTTATGTTAAGGAAAAAATCTCACAAATATATAACTCCTCTAGAATGTGCAATGAATAAATATATTTAAAATTAACAGCAAATGTTTTGAACAAATCAGCAATTTAATAAAGAAACATAATGTATTTTATAACCATAATGCTAGAATGCTATAGTTATAATCAGCTAGAACAAGGGGTAAAAGGGCATTGCATCAGAGAGTGGTAGAACAAAAGAAAAAATACAAATAAAGGGATGAATTAAAGAGGCTTGTTAAAGACAGAGTGACAGAGTAATTTAGGTATTACATATAATGTAACTGATAATGTCTTGATAAAATCTAAATGATAACATTTAAATCCTCAAGTCCTTGCATTATGTATAATGATGCTGTCTTCCAGCAGAATTCCCACACACGTTCCATTCTAGTACATATGAGTTTACAAGCTGTGCAGAGACTTCTTTTTAAAAAATCAACAAGGACTTTAGAATTCCTTATAATCTTGTATTTCTGTGTGAAAAAAAAAAAAAAAAAAAAAAAAAAAAGAGGAGGCAAAATATGTCCAAGAGCTGTACACATGAGTAGTCTGCATACTTTTTTTTTTTTCTTTGAAAATGAATCTACTCCTAAACAATGCATTTTGGTAGAATATTGTTGAATTGCAGTATATTTTACTAAAACTCTGTATTGTATCATCTTTATTATAAATTTATCAATTCTGACATCTTTATCAAAAGGACAATTAAAATGATATTTTTTACTGAAAACTGATTTTATAGGCAAATTCTAAAATTCTAAAAACAATGTTGCAGTAAATCGGTATAGAGAACATTATGGGAAACAAATATAATCTAAACTGTGTAGAAAAGAATGCTCAGTATTACAAGATCATTTCCTGACATCCCTCCAGATTATTTGTCTTTATATTTCTGTTCTTAAGTGCCTTGAAGTTCCACTATTCTTATCAGAGCTGAATTACTCCTCACATGCTTATTTTCACTCATTACTATTTATACCAAGATCAGTAAATTTCATTTACTGAGAATCTGAGTATCAGAACACCAAGGTATATTTGGAAAAAGGCATATTTGGAAATTACAACTCATATTTCTTTTCACACAACATTTGCACATATATGGAGTTAATAACTGACCAACTATTGGCCTAGAGAAAAAAAAAAAAAAAACACACTATGATTTACACTTGTGAATGCATAATTATTGATTGCACATATGAATAATATAGTTTTCCTATACAAACAATGCAAAGTAGATAAAAAAGCATACTTCCGAACACACTTTTCTGTTGAAAATATGGGCAAAATTACTTATGAAAGAAATTGATTCTTTCTGTTTTCTATAAACTTTACTGTTGGAGTAACATGAACAGATGTAAGCATAAATGATAAATGAAGCAAAAATAAAGCCCATGGTTATCAGGCTGCAACAATAACTAATTACACAAAGCAACACAGAGTCTTTCAAAAACATTCAGAACTGCTTTGACATATCGTTTTGAGGTTTTAGACTCAGTTGAAGGCTAAAATTCTAACTCAAGTGGCAGGTTGCTGATATTAATATTCATCACATCCAAATACCTCTGAGAAGACAAAACAAGCATCATACAAACCCTAGAAAACTGAAAAAAAAAAAAAAATAAAGCAAACAAATATACTCTGTTGTTTTAATTTGCGGAATCATGTATCATACAGGTAGAGAACCACAGCATTGTTGGAGGTTGGATCTGGTTGTCCATGTAATCCAGTATTCCAACAATGAAATAGGGATTTCTGTAGTACATCTGGTCCGTGAGTCTTGATCTCTTCATCTGTCTTGAAAATCTGCAGTGTTCGTTAGCTCTTGTATTTGTTTTCTCTTCTTATATTGTCTATTGGGAAGAGTTTGGCTTTACAGTCTTCATAGCTTCCCTTCAGCTACTGGAGGCAGTGATTTTACCATGATTAGTTTCCTTTTTTCAGTCTAAGAAAGCCTAGCTTAGCTACTTGAGTGACTCTGCATGCATTCTCTAGACCCTGTATCAGTGTAATTCTTGGCAACATTTAAATAGCACTTCTTACAAGCTCAGGATCGGTGCATCCCTAAGAGTAGGAAATTGGGGAAATGGGGCAGGAAACCTGTGTGAATGAGTAAGGAGTTCATCGACAAGATCAAAAGGAAGAAGAAGGTCTACAAAATGTGGAAAAAGGGCCTGTCCCCTTGGAGGAGTATAGAAGGGCCTTCAGGGATTCAACGAGGAAGGCTAAAGCCCACCTGGAGGTGAAGCTTGCAAAAGAGATAAAGGGTAATAATATATATATATATTAATATATATATTTATATATTTTTTTTTTCTAAGTATGTAAACAGTAAAAGGAAGACTAGGGATAAGGTGGGTTCCTTGCTGAATGAGAGGGGTGTCCTGGTAATAGGAGATGCTGAGAAGGCAAAGATACTTTCAAAGAATAGTTTCTTACAAAGAATGCTTTCTTTGCTTCAGTCTTTGCTTCAAGGACTTCCCCCCAGGACTCCTGGACCCTGGAGGGAGGAGAAAGGGTCTGGGAAAGGGAAAGGGAAAGGGAAAGGGAAAGGGAAAGGGAAAGGGAAAGGGAAAGGGAAAGGGAAGGGGAAAGGGAAAGGGAAGGGGAAAGGGAAAGGGAAAGGGAAAGGGAAAGGGGAAGGGAAAGGGGAAGGGGAAGGGGAAGGGGAAGGGGAAGGGGAAGGGGAAGGGGAAGGGGAAGGGGAAGGGGAAGGGGAAGGGGAAGGGGAAGGGGAAGGGGAAGGGGAAGGGGAAGGGGAAGGGAAAGGGAAAGGGAAAGGGAAAGGGAAAGGGAAAGGGAAAGGGAAGGGAAAGGGAAAGGGAAAGGGAAAGGGAAAGGGAAAGGGAAAGGGAAAGGGAAAGGGAAAGGGAAAGGGAAAGGGAAAGGGAAAGGGAAAGGGAAAGGGAAGGCAAAGCTAAGCAGGGCCAGGGAAGGCCAGGGAAGGCCAGGGGAGGGAAGGCCAGGGGAGGGAAGGCCAGGGAAGGGAAAGGTTATCTTTTGTGGGGATCACATTATGTTAATAGGGTGTAGCATAATTAGGTACAAATTGAAATCTTCTATACAACACAAAGTATATATGTACCTTCAGCTGCAGTGTGGTTCATTTTTACCCAAGTTTCGTAATCTATCTTTAGTACCTATACAAGTTCATTGTTTCTCCACATTTTGTAAAGAAACGTTAAAACCTGCAAGGACGGTTCATCCTGATTATGTCTGACATTTTGCTTAGGAAGGGACAAATCACTATTGACAACCAGTTTAAATTAGATACTATGTTAGATGTTAAATGAGATTCATCTGTCCTCCAGTCTGTGATGGTTCAAAGAGAAATAGGCATGAGAAAAGCACCAATTTGCTTCTTCTAATCAAACAACACATTTCTATATATGATCTAAAATAGATCTTCCATTCGTCTAGGAACATAAGACTGAAAAAAAAAAAAAAAAAAAAAAAAAAAAAAAAAAAAGCTCCCTATGACACCTATTGAAACAGCAGGTGAGTGGGGTTTTCAGGATCAAATTTGTGTCTAAATTCCTCTTCCTTTCTGTTTCTGATCACCAGCTTATTAATTCCTTACTAAATTCCACCCCCTCCCTTAAAACATTTTATCAGAAGAATCTATTGTTCATTAGTTTCAAACTAGCTTAAAGCCCATTATTATCCCTTGAACTTCAGTTTCTTCTTAGAGTTCAGAAGAGAGTTTTCGAACATAACAATGGCTAAGTGCTTCCAATTTACTTTTAAGTCTTAATGCATTTCAAAACTTTTCAGTGTTAACATAACAAAGAGAAAGTTGAACACAGAAGGACAGAAAGGGAAAAGATGAAATTTGTCAAACAACAGTTAGAATCTTTTATGCTGAAAAGTTCAAGTGTATTTACAGAAATGATTTTGCTTCTGTGTCCATTTCTTCCCTACTGTCAAACTTGCAATTTGGTTTCAGATGTGCCATTGTCATTTTTCAGCAGAGAAAGTCTAACAGAGACAGGACAATAAAAAGGGGAAAGTGAAAGAGAGGTCAAGAAAATTCAAGGAAACTAGCTTCTTTTATATCTTGGACAAGTTTGAAACATGCTTTTTGTACTATGTGATAGACAGGGGTACATTTTCTACAAATGACCATGTACTTTTAATAGCAGAAGCTCAGTGAAAAAAATACACATCTCACTTTTATTCTAGTGTCAGATTTTCAGCTAAGTAACAAATAATTTCTGTTCTTTCAAAAGGGTACCATATCATGGCAATGAAAATCTTCAAAGATTCTTTCACAGATACTGCACATATAGTTTTCATGTCTTGGTTTCAGTTGAATTTCATATTTAATTGCCAGCTTTTTGTTGGTGTAACAGAGGTTTTTAAGCATGGAAAAACAAAGATTAATTTCATGTAAATCTTGCTTTCATGCAAACATAGAGAAACTCAGTGAAGGTGTTTGTTTTGACTTTGCACTAGCATAAGAGGGTTTTTAAATTTTATTTTATTTTATTTTATTTCTCCTTTTGGTGTTTTCTCAGTATACTTCCTATCTTAAATGAGTCAGCTATCCAAAGAAATTTGCGTCTATTAGCAGATGAGGCACTAAAAGTTTGCAAGATATCTACAACTATCACATACGTAACTTAAATGAGATCTGTACTTTTCTGGACCACTGGCTATAGAGCATGGTACCCTAAGATACCTTACCTAGCATTAAGCAACAAAGTTCAGGCAACTAAAACAAGCTCTCATTTTCAGCTTCACATATTTGCATGCTCAAATATTGGAATATTGGTGGCTTTTAAAACAACTGTTTTAGGAGGAAATAAGAGACTAGTAGATCTGAAAAAAATGAAGATCTTTCAAGTGTTGTTAAACATATTCTGGGCTTCTGGTGTAGGTAAGAAGAAAATATAAATTTCTTAATTCCAAAATGTATGTAGAACACTGGGAACCAAAGGAAAGTATGTAACAGTGGTAACTGTTTTATTAGACTGTTAAACACTCAAATTTTTACCTCTGTTTTAACGTCATTAAAAAAGACTCATAAGTCTTGGCAACATGATTAATTTGATAATCAAGATTCCTTATCACAAAACATAATAAAAAGGCAAGCAGAACAGAAATGTTAACCCAAAACACATATGTTATCATATTATGTTTCTCAAGACTGGTATACCACATGTAAAATATCTAGAACAACAGAGCAAGATTGGCTGGTCACTAGGAATTCTCTTTAAAAAATGTTAATGTTGAAGTTCCTCAGAAGTACATTTTTGAATTTAGATTCTGTTAAAAGTGTAATTAAATTCATTCTTCATTCAATTAAAAAAATAAATCTCAAAATAATTAAATTAGTTCTCAAAATCATTAGATAAAAGAGTGATATGGATTGAGAATAGGATATGAGAATCTCATATAGAGGAAATTTTTTTTCTGAACATTAACAGTTTCATTTCCTTATAAGGCCTCTTACAGCTATATAAAGTGTGTTAAATTGCAGCTCATTCTTCTCTGTCCAATAAGAAAACTGTTAATGCCTAAAACTTGCTTTAAAATATTAAAGAATAATAATAATCACACAAACAAATGAATAAAAATATGTAGGTGATAAAACAACACGGTTTCATTTTTAAGAAAGATAATCCAATAATAATGTCTCAGTAATGTGAATTTAGCTTGAAGTATTTTGTATTAATTCTATTAAAGGCATTTTTCAGAAACATTATTTTATTTTACTAATTGTACTATTTTTAAGGAAGAAAATATTATATCCATTAAGAGTGTAAAAATAGCAGAAAAAAAATAAATGAAAGTAATACATAATATCATGGACATTGACATGACAGTTGTCAAGTTGTATATCTGTTTTGGAATAGATACTTCTTGTAGCCATTAAGGTCTCTGTGCGTCAAAATGTATTTTTAAGCACTATAATCACAAAGCAAACACATGTTAGCCTTAGTTGTTTTAAACTTTCAGAATACGTAAGACATTTTCATGTAAAATTGTCATATTTAAATCTTCCTTCTTCTGAAAGATAATAGAGATAGCAAATCCTATTCATAGCTCTGATTCCAGAAATTTTTTTAAATTATACATTTCCCAATATATATCTGAACTGATGATTCAGTTTATTTCTTACGCTTTCTGTTACAGAAGTCCTGTTTTAAAGGATTTTAAACATCAGGGTAGAAACCTCTAACTTCAAGTGTAACTCACATTTTTATCTTGGAAATAAATGTTTTGTTAATATAATTGTTTGAGTTTTAAAGAAAAATTCAACAGAATGCACTCAATTTAATACATGAGAATAAAATCTTTGGAAAAATAAACTTTCTTACTTTATTTGTATATGTTGGGGGGCCTCGGTCTTATTTTATATTGTAGGTAGAAGGACTGCAAAAACATTTAATTGTACACAATAATAATAATGTTATCATATCTAAGAATCTCAAGGATAAGAAACTAAAATTTCTTGCCCCTCCCCCCCCCCCCCCCCCCCCAACATCCCCCCCCCCCAAGAGAGAGAAAGTTTAAGAAAAGAAAAGTAAGAAAGAACTCAAGAACTCTGAAAGGGAAAATAAGAGTGATATTGAAACTCATTGACTATTGTCTTAGGTGGGATTCTTCTAATTTAAGTGTTAGAATATTCTACACATACATCTAAATCTAGTCTCCTTTCATAAAAACATGCAGAAAAGTATGAGAAAAACATGCAATCTTACAGTGTGATTCAGTCTACCTGCTTTAAACTCCCTCTTAAAAATAGGATAAATTGCGTTATAAATATGCCCAATTACCCCCAGTAACTATATAGGTAACCTAGGCTGAATAATTCTGGTATTGATATTATGCTGTAAACATCTAAATTTGGGCAGATATATCCTAACCCCTCTGAATTTGGATGCATTCAAGGCATACCAGTGATTTCTGTTCAAATTCAAGCCATATGTCTTGTTACACTTAAATACATGCATTGTAATCTTGATCTCACTAAACATATATTGAATTTCTTCATATTTTTATTTTCATTAGTACAAATTTTTGAATATTATTTGAAATTTCATGAGTGTGAAAGTGCTCTGTACTTCACTTACACCTAAAACTCATACAGAGATAAATATTATCTCACTAAATGTATCTAAAGAGCTTGACTAGGAACCTTATACCTGACACATGAGTTCCACATACAATAGCAGCCAAAAAAGCAACTCCCAGTTTCTTTTTCTTCAGCTTCTTCATACTTGGAACACTCTCAGAGAAAATGCCTGAGTCCCATACTGAATGTATGGGGAAGACTGATGCTACTGAATATTTCTGAAGACTCTAGTTAGAAATATACATACTCAAACATTTTCTCTTCACTAACTTAACTTGGATATCCTATCGGTGCCCTTTAGTGATTCTAAGATTGTTTAAAGCAAGTATTTTCATCCTTATAATAGAGGGTTTTGATGTCAATAAGTCTTCCTAGATATCTGGCAAATAACAAAACTTTAACATAAAGGGACCTAAACCTCTTATGCAACTTTGCAAACCTGTACAATTTCATTTGGAATAAAAATTCAAAGAAAAATAGTTTGATTTAGACATCACCTCCAGGAATGCTCTGAAATAGAAAGTGTAGCTCAACATACTTGTAAGTAAGAAGAGATTCAGAAAAAAAAATATATATATATATGCATATATATATACGTGTATATATGTATATCTCTGAAAATGAGTCATTTTACAACTTTAACTCATGTAAATGAAAATGTGGTTAGATACACATTTAATGAACATTGTATTACATTTGGCTCAAGTAAAGAAGGCAAACAAATAAGAAAACCTTTGGCTGTCAGAAAAATAAACTGACAATTGCTTCATAAAATAGCTTCATTTTAATTTTTTTGTTTTTAATAAACCTTTAGTGTAGTTAATGTGAAAAGAATAGCAGGCTATGAATGGTGATTAGGAATAAAGCTGAAAGCTTGCTGTAAACCTACCTTCACAAGAAAAATTAAGTCCGTCAGACAGTTGAGTACTTATCTAATTGAATCATGCTACCATCTATTTATTGCATGCAAAGATCAAGGCTTGTTTTACAAATCTACACAGTATTGAAACTGGAGTGTTATAGGTGACCAATGACACTTTAATTAGTTCAGGCTACGGATCAATCAATTCTTTGCTGGTGCTTGACAGCATAGGAGATTTCAACATTATTGATCTTTGTCCATTCATTCATCTTCTCTCAGTCTAAGTTGTTTGGATTCCTTAATTCTCTGTATTTTCACTGTCATCTTTCTAATCACATACATGTAAGTCTTTGCAATAGATCTTCATCTGCTTCATTTGTTCTTTTGTGTGACATTCAGGAGAAATCACTTATTAAAGTGTTATTATTCACATTATTCACATGCGACATTGAGTTATTTTTGTTATTTTTTTGAGAAGTAAAATGTCTTCTAACACCCTTTCTGTAACTGCTACATTTCTAAAGGTATTTACAGATTATTTTTCTAGCATTTGGTGCTAGAGAATAGTACTGAATAATACCCTAACTTTAGGAAGAAGTTATAAATCATTTTGTCTTCAGAAATATACTGAAGACATATGTGGATGTGTAACCATTACAGCCTCCTTTAACTCATTTACAATCTGACTCTATTCCGACCAAAAAATAAAAATAAAAAATCTGGGTGAGTTAGAAACATAATAATAATTCCTATTTTAGATTTTTTAAATTTTATTCTTACTTTATTAAAATTGATCATCCATAAGAGGAAATTCTGAAGTGATATTTTATCCCTTTAATGATTTTACAACAAAAATGTATTTTCCTTAATCTGACACAATTGTAAGAAAAAAAAAAATAATAAAAAAAGAAGAAACACAGATGCAGTGAGCAGATTCAATGAACGTTTTCTAGAAGAAGATGATGGGACTAGAGTGTGTTATTAGACATTGTTTGGAAGGTGGAGTACACCATGACACACACATATACACATATGAAAAGGTTTGTTGACCTGCATCCTTAGACTGTGGGCACAAGTTTGTGAAATGGAAGGAATATATATCTCATTCCTCTTCCAGATATAAACATCACTAACAAATGGGAAATTTACTGGGGAACGCCATTTATCTGTATATCTTCTACATCATTTTTTATGGCTATTCTTCAGAATTGTCATATTTAGAATCATAGAACCATAGAATCATATAATGGTTTGTGTTGGAACAGACCTTAAAGATCACCTAGTTTCAACCCCCCCCGCCATATGCAGGAACACCTCCCACTAGATCAGGTTGCTCAAAGCCCCATCCAAACCAGCCTTCAACACTTCCAGGGATGGGGCATCCACAACTTCTCCAGGCAACCTGTTCCAGTGCCTCACCACCCTCATAGTGAAGAATTTCTACTAATATTTAATCTAGACCTTTAATCTAGACCTTTTATAGTTTAAAACTATTACCCTTGGCCTATCACTACACTTCCTGAGAAAGACTCCCTCCCCGTCTTTCCTTTAGGACCCCTTTAAGAGCTGGAAAACTGATATAAGTTCTCCCTAAAGCCTCTTTGCTGGGCTAAGGAACTCCAATTTTTTCCAGGATCTCTCTTTATTGGAGAGGTGCTCCATCCCTCTGCCTTCCTTCAGGCTGTTCCCTCAATTCCTATATCTAGTCACCAGAGAGAAGAGATCAGCACCTGCCCCTCTCCTTTCCTTTGTGAGGAAGTTGTAGACTGTAAGGCGGTCTCCCGTCAGTCTTCTCTTTTCCGAGCTGAACAATCCAAGTGATGGTCCTCATACGTCTTCCCCTCCAGACCTTTCACTATGTTCATATTCCTCCTTTGGACACTCTAACAGTTTTATATCTTTCTTATACTATGTCACCCAAAACTGCACACACTAGTACAAGTGAGACCACACCAGTGCAGAGCAGAATAGAACATCACTTCCCTTGACCAGATAGCAATGCCATGCTTCACACAGCCCAGGATACAGTTGGCCCTCCTGGATGCCAAGACACACTGCTGGCTCATGTTCAGCTTGCTGTCAACTAAAACACCCAGATCCCTCTCTGCTGAGCTGTTCTCCAGCATCTCATCCCCCAGTCTATATGTATAGCCCCTTCCCAGGTGCAGGACCCAGCACTTGCTCTTCTTAAACATCTTGTAAATACTTTGGGTCTACATCAATATCTGCTCAGGGGTATTAAGTGGTGGAACACTGTCTTTTACTGTAAACTTCACAACATTGCAGCTAAGGTAATCTTAAAATGTGAAAAATAATTACTCAAATTAAATTTATTTTTCAGAGGTGTTGTATTACCCACTTCTATCATGCTGAAAACAACCCCACTCTGACAGTATGATACAGAAGTAACATGAAGTTATGAAGTGGAGCTGGCCTGTACACCAAAGAAGACAATAAATCTTCATAGCACAAGTATCTTCTTGTTGAGAAAGTATTGAGAAAATTATCATCTTGAAAATTCTGAGTGTTTGTTTTCATTCCCATCCTTCCATCAATAATTTAATATTAATAAAATTATGTCATCTACGCCTGGGATATTTTAGTCTCCATCAATACAAATTTTATACATCATAAAGTGTATATTAGTCTTGCTAATACACAAACAGGTAAATAAATGCTTTTATATGAACGTATGGTAAAATTGCTGTTATTCCAAAAAAAAAAAAAAAAAAGAAAAAAAAAGTCATATTTTTTCCCTCAGCGTTCCTTCTTCTTTGGCATTTCTAGTTCTCCTATGTACTTTTTCTGTCTAGTCCCATTTGTTTTCTTGCTCAGCCTGTCTATCCATCTTTCACTGCACCTTTATCTCTATAACCCTGTCCTTAAAAGAAGAAAAAAAAAAAAAAAGAAAAAAAAAAAGAGTAGAAACAGGAATTTACAACTTCCTCATGTGACTGTACACTAATAGTTTGCATGTGATGGTGACAAAAAGATTTGTTGCTCTTAAAATGTTTTATGAACCTTTCTTCATATGCCTAAGCAGCAACTCCTGAAAACTCAGATATTAATTAACACTTCAAATATACATAAAATAAAGGGTTGTATCTAATACAAGTCCTGTGTATTTTTAGTTTTGTAATGTAAAGCAGGATTTTTTTTATGACCTGATACACACATTAACTAATTTGAAAACTTTACAAATAAGGGTTCTGAAATTAACTTCCCAGTGACAAGAAAAAAGAAAAAAAGAAAAAAGAAAAAAAGAGAAAAAAGTGGGAAACACATTACTGTACAGCCATTTCGCTGCATAGCACTGTAGTGGGTTTACGTGGCAAGGTTTTGGCAGCAGGGGGGCCATAGGGGTGGTTTCTGTGAGAAGGATCTAGAAGCTGCCCCATGTTTGGTAAGGGCCCCACTGCTGACCAGAGCTGAGCCAATAAGTGATGTTGTATTGCGCCTCTGTGAGAGCATATTTAAGACACGGAAAAAAAACGCTGCGCCACACAGCAGCTGGGAGAGTGAGAGAAGTGAGGAACAGCCTTGCAGGCGCCAAGGTCAGTGAAGAAGGAGGGGGAGAGGTGCTCCAGGCGCCGGAGCAGAAGTCCCCTGCAGCCTGTGGTGAGGACCATGGTGAAGCAGGATGTCCCCCTGCAGCCCATGGAGTACCACGGTGGAGCAGGGTTCTATGCTGCAGCCCGTGGAGGAGACCACGGTGGAGCAGGTGGCCCTGCACCAAAGGAGGCTGCCGCCTGTGGAAGACCTCTGCAGGAGCAGATTCTGGGTCGGACCTGTGGCCCGTGGAGAGGAGACCACGCAGGAGCAGGTGACCTGGCAGGAGCTGCTGCCCGTGGGGGACCCATGTTGGAGCAGTTTTCTCCTGAGGGATGGACCCCATGGTACGGACCCATATCTGGAGCACCTCCAGAAGAGCTACTGCCTGTGGGAAGCCCACGCTGGATCAGTCCATCAAGGACTGTATCCCGTGGGTAGGACCCCACAGCACAGGGGACAAGAGTGACCGAGAAGGAGCAGCAGAGAAGCGCTGTAGGCTGACCATAACCCCCATTCCCCCATTCCCCTGTGCCGCTCGGGGGGAGGAGGTGGAAGAAGGTGGATGGGGGGGGGAAGATGCTTTTGGTTTCTTTCCTTTGTTTTCTCACTTCTCTAGCTTGTTAGTAATAAGCAATAAATCTTACTATCTCCTTATGCTGAGTCTGTTCTGCCCATTACAATAATTACTGCGTGATTTTCTCATCCTTATCTCAACCTTTGAGCCTTTTCACATATTTTTTCCCCTTTCCTCTTTGAGGAGGGGGAGTGAGAGAGCGGCTGTGGTGGAGCTCGGCTGCCCACTCGAGCGGAACCACAACAAGCACACTGCCTAACATTCAGGGTCTTCTGATAGAAGACTGTTAAAAAGAGCATTTTAGTGTGTTGTGGTTTCTGCATGTGCATAGAGATCCTTATGCTGGTTCTGCAATTTTTTAGTTCTGCAAGGAGAGAAGGGCTCATAGTACTTAAAAATGAGCAAAGCAACTCTATTGCAGTGGAAGCATTTCAGAGTAAGTTTATTATTTTATTTTATTTTATTTTATTTTATTTTATTTTATTTTATTTTATTTTATTTTATTTTATTTTATTTTATTTTGGGGGGGGGGGGGGGGATAAACTAAAAACAAAACAAAATACAAAATACAGCCTGGATCTTAAAAGCAATAGGAAAGTGAAGACAGTTGGGTTTATCCCACATTCTTGGAAATAGAAAAGTACTAGAATTAACCATCCAAAATATGTGAAATATTTGAACATTTTAATTCAGTTAATTCTAAATGTGTTATTATTTCTGAACTATAATAATTTAAATTGAACTTTTTTTTTTTTTTTTTTTTTTTTTTTGATTCTAAAACGTGCTGTAATTGTCTGCAATTTTAGATTAAACTGTGAAGATATGGAATGAACTTCTGTATATTGGCCAAGATGGCCAACAGTGTCCTGGTGTGCATTCAGAAGAGTGTTGCCAGCAGCTTAAGGGAGGAGATCCTTTCCCTCTACTGAGCCTTGTTGAGGCCACGTTTGGAATATTGTGTCCAGTTCTGGGCTCCCCAGTATAAGAGGGACATTGAACCACTGGAGACAGTCCAGAGGACTGCTACTAAGATGATTAGAGGACTGGAGCAGGCAGAAATATTCTGCAATGGAGCAGGGAATTGGCAGGCAGGCATTTTCCTGCATTGAGGCTACCTGAGGCAGCCAAAGGAGCCACCAGCAGCCCTCACAAGGGCAGTTGACAAGGCGCAGGTGGAGCCAACAGCCCTCCCCACCCCCCACCCCCCCCACCCCGCCATACAAAGACAGCCCCTAAGGAGCACAAACCACCAGGAGCAAAGAAAACAGTGCTGGCAAATGGGGTGTGGCGTGTCAGGCAGTGCGTGTCACAACAGTTTTCATGGCAGTGCGTGCAGGCAGGGTGAGTAGGAAGATTAGGCAGCACTGGTCATATTTGTATTCTGGGAAGGACCTTCTACTGTAGAAATGGTGTCCACCTGCCAAACCTGCTGCTCTGTGGCTGAAACTCAGACAGTTGTGCTGCAACCTTCCTGGGCAGATGCCTCCAACCAAACAGACCTCCCAAGGATCAAGAAAGTGGCCCAGACCATCAGTTCCAGGCAGGTCCAGTCTCTAGAAGTCCCCCTGGAGCCTGAATGCAGAGGAGTGTGTCATGGGTGCAAGTATGCCCAGCTTGATGAGCTCTTTTAACAGGTGGCTCAGTCGCGAGAGGAGCTCATCAGGCAGTGTAGCATTCAGGAATCCGAGAAGGTGATTGACAAATGGTATTATATGCTGACATGGCAGCAATGACTTAAATCCAGGCAAGGGGTAGAGAAACAAGCATGCAACCCCAAACAAGCACATTTGAAAGACTCAGAGGATGAGGGAGAGTGGACCATTGTCTCTGGTTGGAGCCGGAGGAGGAGTCTCCCCTCTGCCCCTGAAGTGGCCGTGCACTATAGGATACAAAGTTCTAAGGCAGGAGAGAGGAGACTCTGGGAGAACTAGTAAAAAACTCAGAAAGTCCAAAGGGAAATCAGAAAGATCAGCCACACAAGGTTGGCTCAGTCTCCCAACTGCATCAAAACCAGTGCCAAAAAGAAGGTGTAAAGGGTGTTAGTCATTGGAGACTCCTCTCTGAGAGGCACTGAGGGTCCCATTTGCCATTTGGACAATCTCTCCAGAGAGGTTTGCTGCCTGCCTGGGGCCTGTATTCATGATATTACGAAGAAGCTACTGAGTCTGGTACGTCCCAAAGACTACCACCCCTTCCTACTTTTTCAAGTAGGATCAAACAGAGATGTAACAATGAAACTCCAAAACATCAAAAAGGATTTTATGTCCCTTGGAAAGATGTTGAAGGGATTGGGAGCCCAACTAGTGTTCTCTGTCCTCCAAATTGGTGACTGAGACCCAGGAAGAAGGAGACAAATGGGCTGAGTGAATGATTGGCTACGAGGCTGGGGCTGGTTTTGGGTTCTATGAACTTGGACATGCCTTTGAAGGATCAGGCATGCTGGCTGTGGTGTCTTGCCCCACAGCTGACCAGGTGGGGCAAGAGTGCACTGGGTGATAAGCTGTCAGGGCTTATCCAGAGGGCTTTAAACTAGATGTGGTGGGTGAAGGCAATATACCTCTGAGTGTACCTGAGAACACTATCATTCTAATAATGTCAGGGAAATACTTGTGAATAGTCCCAATGCACTTAGTAAGGGTTCTGGAAGCATGATATAACCAATTGCCTAGATGAAGCGCCTCTACACCAATGCACGCAGCATGGGAAACAAGCAAGAAGAATTGGAAACCATGGTGAAATTAGACAGATATGACATGATTGCTCTCACCAAAATGTGATGGGATGGATCACATAACTGGAACATTGGAATAGAGGGCTACAAATTCTTCCGAATGGATTGATAGGGAAGGAAGGGAGGGGATGTTGCCCTCTATATTAGGGAAGAGATTGATTGTGAAGTTTCCTCTGAGAAACAGCCGCCATGGTCAGGTTGAGAGCTTGTAGGTGAGAGTTAAAGACTGCACCAATAACAGACAGCTTGTGGTTGGGGTCTACTACAGGCTGCCTGATCAAGAGGAGCCTGTGGATGAGGCATTCTTGCTTTGACTTCAAGAAGCATTGCGCTCTCACGCTCTCATCTTGATGGGGGACTTCAGCCACCCAGATGTCTGCTGGGATAACTACACGGCAGTCTGTAAGCAATCCAGAAAATTCCCAGAGTGTGCTGAAGATATCTCATTGGTTCAGGTATTAGACAAACCAACCAAAGGAGAAGCGTGCCTTGACCTGGTGCTCACCAACATCAAAGAGCTGGTAGAATGTGAACATAGTCACTTCCTAAAAGCCTAATTCTTGTTGCTTCAAATAATAGTATATTTTCAAAATAACTAAAATGCAATAATTTCAATTAATTATTTTCCATGAAATATGAGGGATTAATATCTTTACTAAATTAATTATTTCCCTAAGAAGAGAGAGTTGATTATTTTATTTATTTTATTTTATTTTATTATTTTTTTTTAATTTTTTATTTTTATCTATTCACCAGTTATTTGCTGCATCATTCACTTCAGAATAAATTCTCCATAGTAATGGAGAATTTGGCTGCAAGGGATTTCTTTTTGTTTGACCTCACTATACTTGTTCTCACAGAAATAAGCACACAGGGAAAAATAGACAGTGGTTCAGTTACATATTTTCTCTCTCAAGCAGATGTTTTTTATAAATTATTTAAATGGAATGAAAGAACACATCTATTAGTTGTTGACAACGACACTGATCATGCATATTATAACAAATCTTAATTATGCTTATTTGTTTATTCCATTTGTGAACCATGAAGTACAGACAAAACTTAACTGATCTTTAGGAATGTATCAAAGCATTCTACAGTGTCAGAAACTAATTATAAATCAAGATGGATTTTGATAAAAGTAGACTCACAGTGTGAAAAGTTACTATCAAACTACATAATCTTTGTTATGGCTTAATAAACTAGAGCCATGTATCCAAATATCACATATCCTCTCCTATGAAGACAGACTAAGGAAGTCTTCAACCTGGATAAGAAAAGATTCTGGGAGACCTCATTGTATCCTTCCGGTACCTAAAGGAGGCCTACAGGAAAGAGAATTTGTATCAGGAAGTGTAGAGATAGAACAAGCAGTAATAGTTTTAAAGTTAAAAAGGGTAGATGTAGATTAGATATAAAGAATAAATTATTTACTCAGAGGGTAGCAAGGCACTGGAACAGGTTGCCCAGAGAAAACCCCAGCAACCTGTTCTAGTGCAAGGTGTCCCTGCCCATCATGGCAGGGGGATTGGAATTAGATGATCTTTAAGGCCTGTTCTAATCCAAACCATTCTATGATTCTATGATTCTACAATTCTATGAATCTATGTTCTGATCAGCTTCTGACTGGAACAGGTTTATGCATTTTATGAGATACAAGCAACAGGAAAAATAATGTGTGCTCCACATTATAAAATAAAATAAATAAAATAAAATAAAATAAAATAAATAAAATAAAATAAAATAAAATAAAATAAAATAAAATAAAATAAAATAAAATAAAACAACCAAACAAACAACCAAACCAAACAATCAAGCAAACTAACTTACTACCTAACTACTAACTAAAAACCACAAACACAGATCCATAGTGAAGATATTTGAAATGATAATTCAGGAAAGCAGTGGTTAACCTAAAATGTCAGACCCATGACTATAAGTGACACTTCAGTGTGTTTATTAGTAACAACATTAGAAAAAGCAAATGTGTATGAAAGAGACCTCACATAATGAAGAAAGAGTGGGAGCAGGAAAGAGGAAGAAATACAGCATTTCCTTTATTGAAGAGAGTTCAATTCCATGCACAGTATCACTGAAATACATACTGTTTCTCATCTAATGTTCATAGTTGAAGTTGCAAGAACAGAAAATATGTAAGACCTCTTAAAATAATTTGGAAATTGTTTTTCATTTTATTCTTCATTTTTGAAAAAAAAAAAAAAAAAAAAGAAACCAACAAAAAAGTTTTGCAACAAATACATCAAATATACTTTTGATATAAGAAACAATTCAGCAGTCATTTTTATGTTACAATATCACTATTATAGACAGAAGTTCATTTATCTTTCAAAGATTTGAAATAAGACAGGAGAAGGAAAGGAAAAAAGGAAAAAAGAAAAACAATGACTTACACTGCTAATATCTGTCATATTTGATCACATAAAGGGTGGTCTTCTGTTCTGAGATTCATAATAAATAAATAAATAAATAAACAAACAAAGATGTCAGACTCATTGAATAATTTTGCTTGGAAGGGACCTCTAGAAGTCATCCAGTCAGCACCTCGCTTAAAGAAGACTTGAAGTCTGATCCAGCTTTAAAGTCTGAAGATCTCAGATTCATAGCCTGATAGCTGAGTTTTTAATATCTTGAAGGATGAAAATTCCATTAT
The DNA here is from genome assembly GCF_009819795.1 of Aythya fuligula. Lineage (NCBI taxonomy): Eukaryota > Metazoa > Chordata > Aves > Anseriformes > Anatidae > Aythya > Aythya fuligula. The sequence continues at coordinate 170,333,070 of NC_045559.1, read as the reverse complement.
GTTTCTAATTAACCTGTTTCATGTAATTGAAATCCAGGATAGGAAACATTCCACCATTATAAAATGTAAATTATCATAAAATCAGTAGAATATGTGTCATACATCATAGAAGAATAAAATAAATTCTTGACTGGTTCAATGCATTTGGCCTTTGCCTTAATGTTTCTCAAGTACTCCAATAATCACAGTATATCATGAGTACTGAAGAACAGCTACAAACGTTTTGCCACAAATAATTTCATAGTCACTAGCAATTAAACAGTTAAGGAGTTTAAGGAGCTGAACAAATCATATGCATATGGAATTTTTTTTTTTTTTTTTAGACTTTATTTTTTTTAATTTGGATATTAGAAACATGGAATCATGGCAGATGAGTGGTTAGAAAGCTGCCTGGCAGAGAAAGACCTGGGAGTATTGATTGATAGTCAGCTGAATATGAGCCAGCAGTGTGCTCAGGTGGCCAAGAAGGCCAGCAGCATCCTGGCTTGTATAAGAAGCAGTGTGGCCAGCAGGGCTAAGGAAGGGATTGTCCCCCTGTACTTGGCTCTGGTGAGGCCGCACCTTGAGTACTGTGTTCAGTTTTGGGCTCCTCACTACAAGAAGGACATCGAGGTGCTCGAGTGAGTCCAGAGAAGGGCAATGAAGTTGGTGAGGGGTCTGGAGAACAAGTCCTACAAGGAGCGGCTGAGGGAGCTGGGCTTGTTCAGCCTAGATAAGAGGAGGCTCAGGAGCAACCTTATGGCACTCTATAGGTACCTTAAAGGAGGCTGTAGTGAGGTGGGAGTTGGTCTATTCTCCTACATACCTGGTGACAGGATGAGGGGGAATGGGCTAAAGTTGTGCCAGAGGAGTTTTAGGTTGGATGTTAGGTAGAACTTTACCGAAAGGGTTGTTAGGCATTGGAATGGGCTGCCCAGGGAAGTGGTTGAGTCACCATCCCTGGAGGTCTTTAAAAGATGTTTAGATGTAGAGCTTAGTGATATGGTTTAGCGGAGGACTTGTTAGTGTTAGGTCAGAGGCTGGACTAGGTGATCTTGGAGGTCTCTTCCAACCTAGATGATGCTGTGATGCTGTGATTCTGTGAGACATCAGAAGTGATTAGAGGTAAATACATAGTTGCTAGTGGGTCACAAGTACACGGAAGCTCAGCTGCACACAGATTTAAAATTTTATGTTTTCTGAAAACACAAATCTACCATTGGAAAGTAAAGCATCAAGAGAAAAGTTAGTAAAGGTATAAACATCAAAACTTCAGACAAAAAGGTTAAAAAAAAATTTAGCCTTAAGACACCGGTAACATGACTTTCACAATAATTTGTTCTGACATCTGTGTCAAGGTAATTATTGCGACTACTCAAGTACTTAAAGTTCAAGTGCTTAATGCTTTACTTCTAGTAAGAGTGAGCTTTATCTGTCTGTCTGCTAGTAGGATTGGACCACTGAGGTCAGATTTTCTTGTAATTGAAAATGTTTCAATATTTTTAAGTGTTTAAGACCAATATACCCAGAGATTTTTCTTCAAAATGTCACCATGTCTAATCCACTTGTGGATCTTTCTTAGTTCCACTGTGACATGGTGAATCATTGGATGAAACAGAAATAAAACCCAAGAGACATGACCCAATATGTCTGTTTTATCAGCTGGCAATGTTGCCAAGTCAGTACAATCTCACAGAAAATAATAATAACTACTAAAGCACATGTCCTGCATTTGTCTTCATTGTAGCTGGTATAGTGCTGTGCTTTGGATTTAGGAGGAAAATAATGTTGACAACACACCCATATTTCAGTTGTTGCAGAGCAGTGCTTACACTGAGTCAAGGACTCTTTTGCTTCTCATGCTGATGGGCCAGTGAGGAGGGTTGGGGTGCACAAGAAGCTGGGAGCAGACACAACCCAAACAGCTGACCTAAACTAACCAAAGGAATACTCTGTTGTGTATGTTGAGGATGATGCTCAACAGCAGCAAGCTGAGTTAAAACAAGAGCATGATAAATAGAACTCTTTCTTCATAATGCTGTTGTCAAGATACACAGAACAATTTACTTTCTTCCAAGTTCAATAATTACTTCTATTACAGCAAAATAAATATTATTTTGAGATTATTCTTTCTTCTCTTTATTGGAGCACTTTTCTAAATGTTAAATTTCCATGTTTTGTATTTCACTGTACATATATTAATGACAAATATCCTTTATTTACACTTTTTTTTTTTTAACTTTGTCTCCCGACAATTTTGTTCATTTAGAAGACACCTATTCACCAGCAAGTATTTAATATATTTATATATGTATGTATTTATATATGTAAATATACATAACCAGACTAAAAATTGTTCCATTTACTTAATTAGATAATCCCATGGAGAAAAGCAAATTCTTTGCATACATACATTAGTGATGGCAAGAAATTTAAACAAAACAAAGAAACCAAAAAAAAACAACAACAAAAAACACCTACTGTAGAATTCCACCAGCTTACAACTTGAAGCTGGCCGTATAATTTCTGTCCAACTACCAAATGTGACAAACAGAATAAAATCCTAATGTCTCAGCACTCTGATGAGTTTCTATATTATACATATATATATATATATATATATATAGGTGCATTCAAATAATGAACATTACTTTGGAGCTTCCAAGCAAGTTTGGTCCATCTGCCCATCCACTGATTAGGTATAAAAATAGCTAAGAACATTGAATATTTTTATTTTGTTCACACAAATATTTCAATATTAATTTATTATCTGAGAAGATATAGATAAAGCTTATTGCTTATTTCAGTAAAACATGTTACTGTCACATTAGGAGTTGCTGTCAGTGTGCTGGCAATGGGGAGGCTCAGGGTGGCCTCAGTGAAGGAGATTGAGGCTGCCCTGTTCTGGACACAGCTTGTTCCAATCAGCTCTAACGACCGCACCGGAGTGGTCCAACAGCCATAATGGTGGCACCTTGGGGAAAATTTACATACAAAAGGACAAAACATTATATGATAATGAGGACCAAGGGGGGAAAAAAGAAAAAGAGAAAGAGAGAGAGAGAGAGAGACAGCCATGTAAGCAACAAGAAAAGGGTAGAAGGAGGGGATGAGGTGCTCCAGGTACCAGAACAAATGGGAGCAGATGTATATTCCCTGAAGGAACTGTGGCTTGTGAAGAACCCAGACTGGAGAAGGGGAAAAGTGTGAGGGGGAAGTTGCAAAGAACTGTTATGAGCTGACTGCAACATCCCTTTCTACACCACCCTTACCACCCTGCCCCAAGAAGAAGAAGAAGAAGAAGAAGAAGAAGAAGAAGAAGAAGAAGAAGAAGAAGAAGAAGAAGAAGAAGAAGAAGTTTTTTTTACTTTAGATGGTTTTAGTGTCCTAGGCAGCTAAACACCACAACCGCTCTCTCATTCCCCCTCCTTAGATGAGGAGGGGAAGAAGTAAAGTAAAGAACAACTCATGGGTTGACATAAGGATAATTTAGGTAAAGGGAAAATAATAATAATAATAATTATTATTAAGGAAAGATTATTATTAACTAAACAAATTAACTAAATGGGAAAAAGCGGGAAAGGGGAAAAGGGAGGGAGAAAGGGAAAAAAAGGAAAAACAAACAAACAAAACAAGTAAAGGCTATGTGGAAGTGCGGAGGAAAGAAATTACTCTCTACTTCCCACAAATGAGCAATGATTGACCATGTCCTTGAAGCAGGGCCTCAACGCACGTAGCTGGTGTTCGGGAGGAGGACCGATGTTTTCACAACGAGAGCCCACTCCTCCCCCCCCTCTTCTTTCCATTTCCACCTTTTATTGCTGAGTGTGACATCATATGATGTGGAATATCCCTTTGGTTGGTTTAGGTCAGCTGACCTAGTGATGTTTCTCTCCTCACTTTTTTGCTCACCCCCTAGGAGGGTTAGAGACAGTCCTGATGCTGTGCCAGCACTGCTCAGCAGTAGTCGCAACGCTGGTGTGATACCACTGCTGTACTAGCTACAAGTGCAGAGTACAGCACTGTATAGGCTGCTGCAGGGAAAGTTAACATCCCAGCCAGACCCGGTACAGAAGGAAAGGAAGAAGGAGGGAAACCAGCTCAGGCCAACATAATCCCAGAAAGGTCCTGAGAGGTCTCCACTGTTACTGAGAGGTCTCCACTGCTCAATATGAAGCATCTAAATATTTGAATGTTTACCAGCAGTGTAAAATACTACTAGAAGCTTGTGAATTCTATCAGTAGAATCTCTTTGTCCATCTGAAGATATTTACTTGCTGCATAGGTGAAGTGCCATGTTGACAAGCACGGAAGATCAAGTGCCCTCAAAGGAATCATCAATCAGAGACTTCTGACCAACCAGCACATCATCACAGAGAGGAACTGCCTAGTGATCATCTTTGAAAGATCATGGCAGTTGAAGAAGTTTCCTGAATACTGGAAAAAGGCAAGTATTACACATATCTTTGAAAAATAAATGAGGATCTGGGGAATCTGCAAAGTTGTTACACTTTTATAGTCGTTATAATGGTTATATATTGTTGTTATAATGGTTAAACATGGTTATAATGGTTTAACATGGTTAAAGCTTTGTTCTAACACTAAAACCATTCACTTTGATATTTGGTCACAGATAAAGTATGGCTTTGAGCAAGTCAAATTATCAATATTTAGACATAAAATTGCCAGATCCAAGTATTTCCATCATTATCATGAATCTTTTTTAACACATTTTGGAACAATCATACATTCCTTTTTCTTCTTTTACTTCATAGTCTGTCATGGTTTTCTCTGTCTGTTCATTCACATTCACATATGAAGAAGGGGGCACCAATCAGAGTGATACTATATTAAAAAAACAAAACAGCATGCTACTCTGAAGATTTGTTCAGTATATTCATTTACCTATTAATCCAATTTCCTATTGATGAGAAAAGAAACTGTTGGACAAAAGGCATAAGCCTCTTAGCAGGCAGTGAACATTTGTACATCTAGCAAAACACTAAGTTAGTTTTTAGAAAACACCACTCTTGGCTACTCAAAAATAAAGAGAAATCTTCCAACTGTTATGTTAAGTTGACTACATAGTGGTGGTAAATAGAACTTAGCTAGGAAGGCCTTAAGACCCTTCTCATCGCACCTGCCAGAAGAACACCTCCTATACCAAGTCACTTTGTCATAAATATAGGAAAACTCAGATGGCAAGAGGAGTTTTGTCTCCTCTATTTCTTTCACTTTATCCATTTGTGCATCCTAAGAAAAATAAAATCTATAGGAGGAAAAGCTATCTTAGAAACACAGAAAACAGTTCCACCCTCTGAATTCCAGTTCCAAAGAGAGGTTTGATTTACATATATTTTAGGGAAAAGCAATATTGTTTGACCCATGGTTTATCATTCTAGCTGTAGTGTATCCCAATTTGAGAACCTAACAGAACCTAAGACCTGCAATCAGATGCCTGTTAAGCTTGGCAGTTCTGAACATTGTATTGTCTAAATATTATCTTTGGATCTCTGCATTTGCCTGCACTTCTCAAAAAAAAAAAGTTACTTGTCATTACTATTCTTCATCATGTGTGTACACAAGCACAGCACAGAGAACCGAGAGAAAAACAAAAGAGATGGTCCTATCTTCAAAAAGTTGAGGGAAACATCCTATGTAGAAATTATTTCTGAGGGAAGAAGATGAGGAGTTTATTAAGAAAAGAGTTAACAGAGGAGAAATATATTTCAAGGTTTAAAATCCTCCTTAATAGTAAGCAGAAAGGAATATTCCAGAGAAAAATTCTTCTTCATTTAAAATTCACTTTTTTTTTTTTTTTTTCCTACATCTTTGTCCATCTTCCTATTTAATTTCAGATGGTAAGCACATTTGCATGATATCAAAGCCTTTTGTTTATTTATTTATTTATTTTAAACCATTCTCAGTGATAGTACGTCAACTGAAGTAATAACCTTTACTTTGACATCACTGCCATTTACTCCACAGCCAGTTGTGGGGTTACTAGCAGATGATTTTGACTAGCTAGGGGTATAATACTGTAAGCAAGAAAGCTTTTTAGAAATAGCCTCTAATATTATTAGAATATTTTTATTATAAAAAGATGATGATGGAAATAAATAGTCAAAAATGATCCTAAGTATATTTTTATCAGTCTTTTGTCAAGCTGTAGCTGGTTTCTAGCAAGATTTCATATTGTGATTTCTGCATTGCTCTCTCATTGGATCCTTTTTAAACGTATAATTTGAAAACGATGAACATTTTTATCAATATTAGATGTGATAAAATTGTTTACTGGCATTTTTCTGTGTTTGTGGTAGTTTCCTTCTTAGTTTCTTTGATCTGTCATGCCAAGAAATCATTAAATTCAAGTGAACGTAGTATTTTTGTACCATAAGTAAATTTTATATAGATTACAATTGGATGATGGTGATGATGGGTGATCTAACTGAATGATATTCTGAAAATCCTAAATCACAGTAGTATACAGAGAACTGTGTTATTTTTGAGTTTTTCCACAGTGTATACATTGTAAACATAAACCTAACAAGAAATGAAAATGAGGGTATTGTTCAAGTAGGAAAATACCTTACGCTATACTTATCTTTACTGTTTTCACAGACAATACTGTAGGTCTCTGTGACAATAAATAAATGTATATATATTCATTTATATTTATATTTATATTTATATTTATATTTATATTTATATTTATATTTATATTTATATTTATATTTATATTTATATTTATATTTATATTTATATTTATATTTATATTTATATTTATATTTATATTTATATAATAATACATATATATATATGTAAACCATTTGCTTCTTATTTTGAATCATAAACCACCACCACCAAAAAATTTTATCTATACACGGAATTGAATTTTCTGTTCTTTCTCATCTGGTATTTGTACATTATAGACTTACAGACTTCATACAGACAGACCACTAGCCATGGAGTAAACGACTGCATAACACATTTCACTTATCTACATATTCACATATTAGGAAACAAAACCAACCAAACTACTAAATAAAAACAGAAAAAAAATACAATTACTTTTTATTTATTTATTTATTTATTTATTTATTTATTTATTTTAACTTCACAACATTTTCAGAAAGATTTTGGAGGTATTGTGTTACAGGACTAACTATTCAGGCAACTAACGGGAAAAGTAAATTTTGAGTGAGTACTACATTTTTAAATTTGCAAGCAGTCAAAACTGAAATTCATTAATTACCTTAATCATACACTAGTCACTTCTATTCTTTCTAGTTGTCACTTTCACTTCCAATTTAATAATACTAAAGATTCATGGGCTTGTTACTTTTTAACTTTGGAGGATGCAGTAATAGGTTTGATTTTCCTCATTATTAAAATGGATAAAAGAAAATGACTTCTGAAAATAAATAAATTTATATTTTCAGTCAGAAACTGAATTTATCAAGATTTATACTCTGAATTTAAAGTAGTTTGATATAAATCTGCATTTAAAAGTGAGGTAACTGGCAAACTCTAAACATTCATTTTGCAAGATTAAATACCACTTAATTCACAATAAAAGAATGCATGTAATTGTCAATTACATTTGTGAAATGTAGAGAAACTAATGGCTTTAAGGACATTTAAACACATAGACTATCATTAAAAAACAACTGCCTCATTACCATATCTAAAGAGTAGGGAAAAAAAAATAAGAAGTTATTTTCACAGAAGTTAGCATTTGGATATTGTCAAAAAGCCAGAAATATGGTATGTAATGTAATATATGATAAGCAGTGGACAAAGTTTGCTTATGCACGTTTCAACTTTGTCATCCACAGCCAAAGGGTGACTGGGTATTTTGTGATCGAAGTTACAAAGAATAAAGTTGCTTTGCAAGTATTGTAAGACATTTCTCACATATGTTGTTTGGTACCTCTTTTTGAGCCTGAATCTCCTCCTTTACAGCAGTATCACATTAGCTGCCCCATTTTTAAGAGGCAGTGAAAACATAATTTAGAAATTAATTGGAACTTGGATATTCAAGTTCAAGTATTTACTGAATAAGTCTTTAATTTGCTGTGTCCCAATGAAGAGCATCACTATGACTCTTTAATTTTTGTGCTTTTAGCAAGTAATACTCACTCAGACAGTATTATAAGTGATAAAGAGCATAACAGTTCCTGGAAGAAACGTTCTGTTTATATAAATGTTCTTGGAAAAAGACATATATATATCAACAGTATTTCTATACTTAAAACAGACAATTTGAAAAATAACACCTAAAAAAAATGCTACTCACTTTTTTTCATATTTTTTTTTTTATGTTTGCTTATGTTTTTACATATTTGAAGTGGAAAAAACAAACAAACAAACAAACAAACAGGTCTAGAATTGAAAGAGAATCCAAGTTTTCCAAATTTCAGTGCTCATATAGAATTCAGAGATACTACTGAATCATTTCTGGGGAGAGCAGCTGAAAGAAAAAGGGTGTCTCTCTGCCTTTTTACTTCCCCAGACTCAGTAAAGAGGAAGTTCCAGATACTGTGTCTGGTTAAAATCAATTTCCTACTCAATGTGGTCAATGTTGACACAGAATAGTGATTTCTTAAAACAAACAAACAAACAAACGATAGAAAAATACCCTCGTGTGCTACGTGAACTTGCTGTACATTACAATAAGATAAGAAAGAACACAAACACACACACACACACATTAATTATTTATTTATTATTTTCCTTAAAAACTGATTCAATGTTTTCAAGACTGTCTTGAAAAGACTAAGAAAAATGGTAACAAAGAATCTATGGAGTAACTGATAGTTTGAATATTATTAACCATGTGATTTATACAAGGTGAAAAGTCCCCATACAAGGGTTATATAATCTGTCCAAAAAGCACATTTCCCATGTCATTATATCAGACTGAAATAACTAAAAGATGAACACTTTAATTCTGACATTGAAATTCCAGCACTAGGAACAGAAGATGTACTGTTCTTGCTATTCTCATTTGCCTAAGATAATTTTCAAACACTAGCCCAAAGAAAACAAGTTTTTCCTTGTAAATATTCTGATGTGATGACAGCACAGTATCTAACACAAGTGTTACGTTTGTTTTATTTTTATTGCTGAAGTAAAAAGACATCAGCATCAAAAAGATACAACGGCAAACTTATCTCAGATTGAAAAAACAGTTGTTAATGTTCCCTGTTTTTATGGAATTTATGTTCACCTTCAGCAACAATAGAACAAGTTAATGGAGTCATTTCTTTTCTTAAGGGACACATAAACTGCTGCAGCTTTCATTTGGTGTCAACACTTTGGGATATAATGAAGAGTAATGTTGACAAAGTGTCTTACCAGAAACATTTTAAAAAATTGAAAGTGATCAAAAAAAAAAAAAAAAAAAAAAGGTCTTCCATTCTTCCATAGCTCTGTGAGATAATTTTGAGTTTTACAGGTTCTTTTATGGTTCTTTAGTGCTATCAGCTCACTGAGTAGAACACTTACATGTATATCATATAGGCCAAGTTCTTCCCTCAAATGTGTAGTCACTGGAAGAATTGTGAGATACTTAGAGCACAACTCAGTGATATATTTTGAGATTTGGCACAATATTCTAAGGTTAATGTAATTCTAAGGCTAAAGTAGATAGTTGTTTGCCTGTTATTTGTATATTTGTATATGGGAATTGAAAAGAAGACAATGGTTTCTTTGCTGTTTAAAGAATCAACACGGAAGGAAGGAAGGAAGGAAGGAAGGAAGGAAGGAAGGAAGGAAGGAAGGAAGGAAGGAAGGAAGGAAGGAAGGAAGGAAGGAAGGGTATGATGTCTACATTTTGGATTTGAATCTGCCCTATCTCAGATAAATTCCTGTACTTATTCTTTTATTCTTATTCTTATTCTTATTCTTATTCTTATTCTTATTCTTATTCTTATTCTTATTCTTATTCTTATTCTTATTCTTATTCTTATTCTTATTCTTATTCTTATTCTTAATGAATTCCTTCCAGCTGCTCTGCATAAAATTGCTTTGTAATTTGTCACTGATCTCACTGATCATTCTAAGCATTTTATTAATGTGGGAATAGTTTATTGATTGGAATAAACTTCTTATCTCATTTTCTCTTTTCAATCTAGTCTTAAGGCATTTGAGCCAAGTTTTCAAATGCAGTGCAAAATAAATCTAGCATTTCCAAAACAAACAAACAAATAAACAAACAAACAAATGTACAGATAGAAAGGACTAGGGAATCAGGGTAAAAAATCAGATACATTTAAATGACATTATGCATGCCTCTATGGCATGCTATATTATGAAACAGTTTTGAATTGAACTAGAACCTTTACATCTTTCTAAAATTAAGTTCTGCTTAATTCTCAGAATCTGAACTACTAAAGTTAATATATTCAGAAAATTCTCAGGTATGTAAAAAAAAAATGTGGTTTGACATTTCTCACAGGTCTAAACTACTGGGTATTTTACTGTTTGGTTTTGACATCTAATTATTTTTTGTCTTGTGTTACCCTTTCAGCTCTGTTTCATAATTTACATGAGAATTTTTTTGAACAAATTTAGATATTCACTTTCTTCTGTACAATGGAAAGTGGCTATTTGACCACACATTTCTGTAAATCCCAGATATTCTGATATAAAAAGACTAGAAGTATTATAACAAATCAATGCAGTATATTATAAAAAGTTTAATTAAGATGTTGTTTACATTTCAAAGACTCATGCCATCTTATAGCAATATCTGAATTTAACCTTACACCAGTTTTATCCATTCTATTTGGCTATTATTTTCATTCATTATTTTTTACGTCTAAAATGCAAAAATCTCCAATTTCCACGAATTTAATTTTATATTGGATTTCTAAGAATAATTAATATATGTTAAAAATCTATTAATTCTATCATTTTTATTTCTACGGTAGTTTGCTACAGACAGAAAGATACTTATATCTGAAAGCCATTTTGAAATTATAAAGATTTGAGGATTATTTTGCCTTCCACATTATTGGGAATTCAGTTCATGGGTCAAGAGTAACATAGCTGAAAATATATTAAACAAATATGCAGTAGTGCTCAGAGATGGTTTTTACCATCCAGTGGTTTTACCCTACTACGTAGCTGAACTCCACCACAACTGCTCTCTCACTCCTCCTCCTCAAAGGGAAAGGGGAAGAAAATAAAATGGAAAGGGCTCAAGAGTTGAGACAAGGACAGAGAGATCTCTCAATTATCATGGACAAAACAGACTCAACTTTGAGAAATTAATGTAATTTATTTCCTATTACCAACAAGCTAGAGCAGTGAGAAACTAAAAGCAAACTAAAAACACTTTCCCCCTATCCACCTGCTCCAATGTGGGGTCCTTCCCATGGGGTGCTATCCTTACTGAACTGATCCTGCATAGGCTTCCCACAGGCAGCAGCTCTTCAAGAACTGTTCCAACATGGGTCTGTACCATGGGATGCATCCATCTGGACCAAAATGCACAGGTCCCCCACAGTCAGCCCCACAGTCAGCCCCACAGTCCCTCCTGATCACCTGTTCCTGCGTGGGCTCCTCTCCACGGAGCCCACGCTCCTCTCCAGCTCCAACCCTAAGTCTGCTCCTCTGAAGACTCTCTATGGGCTGCAGCCTCCCTCAGCACATATCCACCAGCTCCACCACAGTCCACTTCATAGGCTGCAGGGCAAATTCAGCTCCAACACCTGGAGCACTTCCTGTCCTCCTTCTTCACTGACCTCGGTGTCTACACTGCTGTCTCCTTGCTCTCCCAGCTTCTGTTGTGCAACATTTTATTTTCATTGTTCCCTTTCTTAAATCTGCTCTCACAGAAACACAAACAACATTGCTCATTTGCTCGGTTCTGGCCAGTGACGGGTTCCTTTTCGGAGCTGGCTGAAACTGTTTCTGATCTGACATGGGGCAGCTTCTGAATTCTTTTCACAGAGGCCACCCTTGCAGCCTCCCACTACCAACATCTTGCCATGTAAATGCAATAAACCACCTTTTAAACATGAATCTTGTAGAGTCAATTACTATAAAGCAGTTTTTTCTTTTGTTGAGGTCTCAATTTTATTTGTGAGGCATCATAATTAGTAACTTCTGTCTGTAATGTAAATATCTATATTAAAAAGATACATTCCAAATAAAGTACATTTTAGAATATTACTTTTACTTACTATGTATAACCTTTACCTTGAAAAATTGAGGTTGGAAAATTTGAAAAGGGAAAATAAGAATATCAGTCACCAAGTGAAGACATAGCCATAGCTAACAAGAACTGCCTAATATTTACTATGTATATATATATATATAGTAATGTATTAGAATATATATTTCAGATGTTAAGCATTATTACTAGTAGTAGCAGTAGTATTAATTGCTATTATTTTACAATGCAATTATATGCATTTCCATTATTTGGAAACCTTTACAAATATTAATTTTTTAACTGCGAACAGAAACCCTTGTGTGTGAAAGAATCTGTATAGTTCACACCACTGTAACCACTTCTAACTATTGTCATCAGCAGTCATCTGTGTGCCTATAGAAACAAAGTGAAAGATATGTAATGTGAAAACAAAACACTGGAAAGTAAAGGTTTGTTTGTTTGCTTTGTTTGTTGTTGTTGTTTGTTGTTGTTGTTGTTGTTGTTGTTTTTAAAGTGATTCCATCTTTTAGATTTATTTTATATTTGGAACATAAATGCACATTAAAATGGAAATATGAACTTAAAAATAATATATTATTCTGTGTACTTCATAAGAGTAATCATTTTTAGTAATGGTAGGGGATGACTGACTTTGTAATAGCAAATTTTTCATTCTACTTCCGATCGGAAGCTGGCATCTTAGCCCAATCACTTTAGATGTATCAAGTCAGATACTTTTCATTCAGTACCTCAGTTCCATGTCCATGGTATAGTTGAAAAATAAACCCTGGAGAAAGCATACCTATCACCAGCTTTCACATCCTAATGTGAAAACAGTGATGATGGTATAATCGAGGTATTGGCTAAAAGCCTGTTCAATTTTTTCTTAGTTAAGACAGTCCATGTGAGATTGCTCCAAGTCCATGATCCATCTGAGATTGTTCTGAGACTTTGTAATAAGTCATAAAGAAATTTTTTTATTACTATTTTTTTTTTCAAGAAAGGGAATAGAAGACTATTAATAAAACAGTAGGGAATACTGACTGGACTTAATCTGTAACCAAATATTTAACTATTTAAAATACAATTAATTCAAATCCCTAAATTATTGTTTTATTAAACTTGCCTACAGCACAGAAGTAACACATAGCTGAAATGAATGACAAGGAACTGGGAGCTATTGCTGCAATGCCTCAGGTGGATGTTAGACATACTGTAAGATAAGTAGACTCTTGTGATTAGGTTAGCTATTAAAGATACAAATATTTGCTTGTTGATGAGAATGAGGGGTTTTGTTTGCTTGTTTCATGCTGAAAATCATAGAATGGCTTGAGTTGGAAAAGACTATAAAGGTCATCTAGTTCCAACACTTCTGCCTTGGGCAGGGTTGCTGCCTATCCAGCAGCAACTGGAATTGGAGCGGCTGCAGGAACTGGAACTGGAGTGGCTGCAGGAACTGGAACTGGAACGGCTGCAGGAGCTGGAACTGGAGCAGCTGCAGAGCTGCAGCCTGTTGAAGTCCCTTACCACCCTCCTAACATCTAATCTAAATCTCCCCTCTTTTAGTTTTAACCCCTCTTGTCCCATCACTGTTTGCCTGTGTAAAAAGTCCATCTAAATCATGTATATACTGAAAAGTTATGACAGTTCTCATTTTATCCTTTGAGCTGAAATAGATATGCCATCCTTATCTCAATTGCACTAACGATAATTTTCAAACCTTTATAGTTTTGCCTTTTATTTATTTTTTTCCATGTCAGTTGCTAAGACACTGATCTTTTATTTTCAATATTTTACAGTCTGATGTGATCAAAAATATTTTAGTTGTTTTCTTTATATAACCCATAATGATTAAAAAAATAAAAAAAAAATAAAAAATAAACATATCACCCATATATGCATCATCACTAGCACATCCAATGATAGATGATAATGACATGTCTCTTCAGCTGTTTTACCTTACAGAATGATTTTACAGCCTGATTCATATAGTCAATCTTTCCTCTGACATTTTTCATTTATTACATTAACTGAAAGTTTAAAGCAGTAGAATTGACCTGGAAGATCTAAAAATAATTTCACCTGTATAGAAAATAAAAAAGTCCTATTCTTACTTCAGTCAGGCCATCAGAGAAGATTTGTTCTGGGATCCAGGAAGACTGTAAAATGAGCAAAGGACAGAATGTCTCTGGGGACAATAGCAGTATTGTATGTATTGGCAAAAGATTACATTTTAAATAAAATCACACCTCCAGGGAACTATAGAAACCTATAATGAAACATAGACCAAACATACAACAAAAGTAAGCACTTTAAAGCTCAGGTTATAGCTGTTAAGTTGGATAAATTGATAGATTTAGTAAGGAAAATTTACATCTAAGAGTTAACTGATCTTCATCAAGGCATTCCTCATAGGGCAAAAAAGAGAAAAGGGTAAATCTTAATGGCCAGACCCGCAGAATTGACCAGAAACATTCATAAAGTCAATATATTATTTATGCAGCTTCTAAGATCTGTCAGAAAATTCTTAAAATAGTGCCATTTGAAAATCACCCATCTCAAAATTATTGGCATCTTACTTCAGATGATCACCTATCTGAAAGATAGCTCAGAATTCACTGACCATGAAAGATGATGATAGTCAGAATATACTCTTATATTCTGAGGTAATGTCATTTTGAAGTAATGGTCCCTGAGTGGTAGTAACTCTTCTTGAACACCTCTCCTGCCCCTAGGTTTGCTTTTATTCTTTCACATAAGCCCAAAGACCAGAAATGTCCTTACAGAATTTTTTTTTGTCAGAATGAAAATCTGGAAGAATTTCATGAGAGCATTTTCATAGAATCATAGAATCATAGAATATCCTGAGTTGGAAGGGACCCTTAAGGATCATCAAGTCCAACTCTTGACACCGCACAGGTCTACCCAAAAGGTTTTCATCCTGTAACAAGATGAACCACTTAGTAGATAAGGGAGAGGATGTGGATATTGTTTAATTAGACTTTAACAAATCATTTCATACTGTTTCCCACAGCATACTCCTAGAGAAACTGGCTGCTCATGGCCTAGATAGATGTACATTTTGCTCGGTAAAAAAGAAAAAAAAAAAAAAAAAAGAAAAAAAAAAAAAAGGCTGGGTGGCCAGGCCCAAAGGATTGTTGTGAATGGCAGTTGGTAGGTAGCAAGTGATATTCCCCAGCACTTGGTATTGGGGCCAGTTTTGTTTAATATTTTGATCTGCAATCTTGATGAAGGGATTGAGTACACACTTAGAAAGTTTGCAGATGACACCAAGTTAGGCAGGAGCATTGATCTGCTTGAGGGTAGGAAGGCTATATAGAGGGATCTGAATAGTCTGGATCAATGGGCTGCATCCACCTGTCTGTCTTTCAACAAAGGTAAGTGCTGGGTGCTGCACTTGAGTCATAACCTGATGGAACAGTACAGGCTTGGGGAACGGTGGCTGGAAAGTTTCCAGGCAGAACTGGACCTGGGAGTGTTGGTCGACAGCCAGCTGAACATGAGCCGGCAACGTGCCCTAATGGCCAAGAAGGCCAATAGCATCCTGGCATGTATTGTAATAGTGTCCAGCAGGACTAGGGAAATGATTGTCCTTCTGTATTCAACACTGGTGAGATCACAACTTGAACACTGTACTCAGTTTTGGGCCCCTCACTACAAGAAAGATACTGAATTGTGGGGATGTGTTCAGAGAAGAGCAGCAAAGCTGTTGAAGAGACTAGAAAACAAGACATATAAGAAGTGGCTGAGAGAACCAGGGCCATTTAGTCTGGAGAAAAGAAGTCTGAGAGGCCACCTCATCACCCTCTACAGCTGTGTGAAAGGAGATTGTCGTGAGGTGTGTGCTGGTCTCTTTTCTCAGGTGGTAAGTGATAGGATGTAAGGAAATGGTTTCAAGTTGTGCCAGGGGAGGTCTAGATTAGATGTCAGGAAGAATTTCTTCATGGAGAGGGTGGTTAGGCACTGAAACATGCTGTCCATGCTGGTGGTAGAGTCACCATTCCTGGAGGTATTTATATGTATGATACATGGGACATGGTTTAGTAGTAGACTTGGTAGGGTTAAGTGAAAGTTGGACCTGATGACCTTGAGGGTCTTTTTGAACCTAAATGATTCTATGAGTCTATGATCATGGCAGCAGAAGTCTGCCTGAAAAAAAATAATAAAAAATAAAAATAAAAATCATTAAAAGCATCTCAAAAATGTAGTAATTGCTTTCTAAATTAGGCAAAAATGAGCATACTTGAGAAAAAGGTAAAAAAATGTCCTTATTATTAAGGTTTAAGGGAATGAGTATGTCACAACCAAGGAGATAAAAGCATTTCATTTATAATATAATGAAAAATAAAGGAGAAAAAAAAGATATTAACTTGAATCATACAGAAATCATTTATCTTGATTTGTTCTTAATACTAGTTCTACTGAAATCTGCATTAAAATACAAAACAAAAAGCCTGTGAATTACATACAGTCAGAATAATGTACCTTCCTGTTCCAACTAGGATAATGGCATTTTCGGTTTGCCCTATAGAATCTGAATGTCATGAGTTCCTGGTTTGAAACATAATTTAATAAAGGTCATTTACCAAGGTAGAGAACAGAGAAGATAAGGAACAACCCTGCACAGCACATCTGCTTGGGATGAGCTGATCTGACACAATTATTAATTATCATGGATGCCTTAGGGTTGGAATAAAGCTGTCAACACAAGAACAAAATGCTTTCCCAGAGTTAGACTCTTAAAAAATTCCAACTTCAACAGGAGCATTCAATCAATTCTGTCAAATATCTTTTCAGAATCTGTGGCAATAATACAGTAAAAGACTAAAATGTATTAGTGAAATCTTATCTGGGGGGAAAAAAAAAAATTTGTCTGAATCAAACTGTGCTTGATTCAGATGAAATAACTTTTTGTTATATTTATGAATATTAGCCTAAAATATTGGCTAATATTTTAACACCCAATAATTAAATCAATTATTGAAATACATGGAACTTCAGTTGCTTTAGCATGCACAATGATTCAGCTATGCTATAGGTATAGTATTTGCTACAGTAGATAACTCCTGTTTTCAAACAACATAGGCTGTTGTGGGTAAAGGCAGACTGTGGAAAAATGTGGGGATATGGAACTTATAATTCTGCACACTTACTCATACAGTCCTGTGCAATTAATCTAGTTTGGTCCTCATATTTTCGTCTGGAAATTTTCATCAAATTAATTTGGATGTTATGAGTTATGTTATATTATATTATATATTACATTACATTACATTATATTACATATTACTTTACATTACATTACATTATAATATTCTGTTTCCCAAAACATCTCTGATATCATGTAGGAGATGAAAGAGATTGCATTAATCACAGAATCACAGAATGGCTGAGGTTGGAAGGGACCTCTGAAGATTGGTCCATCCCCCTGATCAAGCTGGACCACTTAGAGCCACTCACCCAGGATGATGTCCAGCTTCTGAATGTCTCCAAAGAAGGAGACTTTACAACTACTCTGGTCAACCTGTGTCGGTGCTCCATTATCCGCACTGTGAAGAAGTGCTTCCTGATGTTCAGATGAAACTTTCTGTTTCTGTTGGTGCCTATAGCCTCTTACCCTGTCACTGGTCATCACTGAAAAGATCCTGGATCTGTCCTCTTTGCACCTGAGACTTCTCTTCTCTGGGCCGAAGAGTCCCAGCTCACTCAGCCTTCCTTGTAGGAGAAATGGTCCAGTCCCTTAATCATCTTTATAGCCCTTTACAGTCCGCATCTGTCTCGTATTGAGGAGACCACAACTAGAAAAAATACAGTATCACCAATACTGAGTGTAAGACAAGAATTACCTCCTTCAACCTGTTGAAAATATTTTATCACAGCCAAGTATGTATGCTGTAGCCATCTTAGCTTCAAGGGCACCATGTTGACCCATGTTCAACTTGATGCTCACCAAGACTCCTAGGTCCTTTTCTTCTAGTCTGCTTTCCACCTGGGTATCCCCCAGCATGTACTGATTGTTCCTCCTGAGGTGCAGGACTTTGCACTTCTCCTTGTTGAACTTCTTGAGGTTCTTATCAACCTATTTATCCAGTCTGTTTCTCCAGCCTGTCTTGTCAGCCCAGTTTTCCAGGTCCCTCTAGATACCAGCATGATCTCCTGATGTCCCCAGTTTCACGTTGTTTGTGAATTTGCTGAGGTTGCACTCTACCTCATCATCCAGATCATTAATGAAGATGTTAAACAGTACTCAAGTATCAACCCCTGGGGTACTCTGCTTATGACTGGCCTTCAACTAGATTTTGCGCCACTGACCTCTGGGTCTGGCTGTTCAGGAAGCTTTCAACCCACCTTACTGTCTGCCCATTCAGACTATACTTTGACAGATTCTCTATGAGGACCTTTTGGCAACAGTGTCAAAATCATCACTAAAGTCCAAGAAAATATCCATTGCTCTCCTCTCATTCATCAGGCTGGTATGTGTGGTACTTTCCCTTTGAGACATACTGGACCTTGGCACATTTTTGGAAAGGAAAATCATTTGATCATTTTGGTGATTCTTAATGAGAAAGGTGTATTTTAAAGGATCAAGTGCACCCTCAGTAAGTTTGCAGATGACACCAGGTTTAGCATGAGTGTTGATCTGCTGGTGGTTAAGAAGGCTCTATAGAATGATCTGGACAGGCTGGACTGATGGGCTGAGGCCAACTGTATGAAGTTCGACAAGGCAAAATGCTTGGCCCTCGTTTACGTCACAACCTAAACAGGCTGGGGGAAGAGTGGCTGGAAAGCTGCCCAGCAGAAACGGACCTTGAGGGTAGTGATCAATAGCTGTTTGATTATGAGCCACCAGTGTGCTCAGGTGGCCAAGAAGGCCAACATCATTCTGGCTTGCATCAGAAATAGCATGTCCAGCAGAACTAGGGAAGTGATTCTGTACTTGGTTCTCATGAGGCAACACCTCAAATACTCTTCAGTTTGGGGCCTGTTGCTACATCCATGTGCTGGAGCCTGTCCAGAGAAGGACCATGAAACTGGTGAAGGGTCTAGAGAACAAGTTCTCTGAGAAGCAGCTGAGGGAGCTGGGGTTGTTTAGCTTGGGGAAAAGAATGCTCAGGGGAGACATTATTTTGCTCTATAATTACCTTCTATGCTCCCATGCAGTAAATGATAAGAAAAGGAAATTGTATTAAGTTGTGCCAGGAGAGATTTAGATTGGATGTTAGGAAAAAAAGTCTTAACTGAAAATGTTGTAAAGCATTGGAACAAGCTGCCCAGGGTTGAGTCACCATCCCTGGAGGTCTTCAGAAAAAAGTGCAGATGTAGTTCTTAGTGACAAGGCTTAATGGTGGACTTGGCAATGCTAGGTTAATGGTTAGAACAGATGATCTTAGAGGTCTTTTCCAACCTAAATGATTCTATGATTGTATACTTTACTTATCTGAATTTCTTTATGAGAGCTTTGACTGCGTAGATTGGTAAAATGCAAGAGACAGAAAACTACCAGAGGGATATATTTCACACAGCATTTTGTCAAGAAGATATTGTTGGTAGGAAAGCTGTAGTCTCAAAAAGAGACAGGCCAGACACCTAGTGTTCAAGAAGACTAGGTGTCAAACTAGAAAACTAGACTGCAAACTGATGGAAATTATCTTTGTGTAATTGCCTGTTCTTGTACTCAATGCTACTGATCAAAGCTGGAGAAAAGTCACCAGGCAGGATAATTATTCTATTTAGCTTGTATTGCCATTCTAATACTAATGAATTATCTGTTTTATCTCTTGATATGCAAGACCATACAGATCAAATTTTCATGAATAGCTTAAATTAAATCTTTCTCCAGATCCTACATTATTTTTTTTAGCTGAAAACATGATAATGTTTCTTTTTTTATATATGATTCTTTTTTATAAAAGATTATCCTAGCATTTCTGTTGAGCTTGGAACAAAGCAACATTTCTGGTTAATATAATTTTAAACAATAAATAAAATCTCACAAACTGTGCAAAGATAAAATGAAGAAAAAAAAAAACAACTATGGACAGTAAAATAATAGTTGTGTATTTCAAAACACCAAGTAAATTAATAGGACAAAAGTATTTTTCAAGCTTCCAAACAAATAAATGCCTAGGAGGACATAAAATAATATAAGAACTGCTGTTTTGTTTTGTTTTGTTTTCCTGTAGTGGGAACCAAATAGGTTTGCTAACAGAAGGTCTTAAGCTACTCTCAAATGGAAAGCATGGCTATCCAAAAATGACAGGATGTATTTGTAAAACTAGCTTAAGACACTGCTCAACATTATTTAGGGGTAGCTTTTTTGTCATCAAAACCAGCTCACTGACTCAAACACATCATTATTTTACGGATGTGATTTTAGTAGTGGTGTTACAAGTAACCCAATTAAAAACTCAGTGCATTTATCACCTAAGCAGGCTGAGGTGTGATAGTCTTCTTGTTGTCTCTTGTGAACAAATTAGAAGTGATAAATCAAAGTGTTTTCAGTAATAATTTTTGCCTGCTTCTAGCCGTATTACAGCCACCACCTTAAAAAAAAAAAAAAAAAAAAAATGTTTATGTAATGCGGGAATATCCAAAGTCCCTGACTTTTCATTTTAATTTTGGTCTTTCTGTAATATTTAAAAAGAATGAAATTGTACTAATATTGTACTAATAGACATTTTAAAGGCAGAAGATGAAGAATTCATAATTTGAAGTTCACTTATGACATTAAAAAAAAAAAAAGTCCTCTTGCAGAACAGGAAACATTTATCTTTTTTTTTTTTTTAATTATTTTTATTCTCACTATTTCACTAAGGTACAAACAAATTAAACTTCTATTACATGAAGATTTTTACAAATATATCATGATTTATGGTGCATTAATTGATATTAAATCTTTTAGAATCAAATAGAATATAATTAGAATCTAATGAAATTAGATTCTAATTCCATTAGAATCTGAGGCAAGAGGTATCTGAGAGATAGGATGTGATTCATTTTCAAAAGAAGTGGAAGGTACATCCCAGAGAAGTTGTAGATGCCCCATCTCTGGAAGTTTTCAAGGCCAGTATAGATGGAGCCTTGGCCAACTTGCCTATTGCAGGGGTGGTAGAGTTAGATGATCGTAAATGTCCCTTCCAACCTGAGCCGTTCTGTGATGCTATGATCCCATATAGACATTATATTACAGGCAGAAGATAAAAACAGTTCAGGTTCACTCGTCTGGAGTGCATTCAGAAAACTCATCATAGAGTTAATTTGTCAGCAACACAAGGCAATTCCCAATAATCTTATGTCTGTCACAGTTAGAGTTAAATTTCTGGGCTGAGAGCACATTTGATTTGACCGAGATCAGTCAAGTGTGAGACAGAAGCTTGTAGTCATAACTTGAGCATTTGAAAAAAATGATATGGTCCACCACAGAAAAAGCAGAAGTTTGTTGAGGGACTATAAAGAGATTTAAGTTGTTTTGATTTAAGAAACTTCAAGCAAAATGTGAGACAACACTGAAGTAGCTTCAGCTGCAATAGTGGCATTTTCAAAGTCTTGTCCATTCACCCCTGAGAACATTTCCAATTCTTTCCTCCTTTCCAAAAGCTGTCAGAAAGTCACACAAGTGTTTTATATTCATTACAAGGTAACAGTAAGCCCTTCCAACAAGTTCTGTAGTATTTATCACAATTAATTAAAAGGAAAGAACATAGAGGAAATGTGTAATCTTCATTAGGTTCAAAGGGAGTAGGTTGATGTTTTAAAGGTTTTCTTACAGTCCTGGAAACCGGATCATAGTTCAGAAAGAAATAAGTCTCTTTTCTTAATAACAAATGAGAAATTTTGAAGCTATACTTCAACTACCCATCAAACCCCAGTTCCCCTCTCTAACTTTTTTCTCACAATGCTTAGCATTTACACAGCACTTTTCATCTTCAAAGTGCTTCACAAAACATTAACTAATTAATCCTTTGAGCACCCCTAAGAGATTAATAGAAAATGATATGATCTCTGGCAGCTCTGCAAGAGCCTTGAGCAAGGCAATGAATCCTGCATCCAGTAGGGATTACAGTCAAGGTCTCCTGAAGTCCACAGCATACTGGACTTGTATTCTGTTAATAAGTTAAAGAAAAACATAGAACTATTTAAAGAGTAAAAAGACAGACTGGGAAAAAAAAATAAAATAAAAAAATAGCTAGAATTGAAATACAGAGTTCAAATTTACAGTCTGAAAAATACTTACCTTTACTCCCTAAGTAGTTTTTATTTATACTATAAAATCCATGTAATAAGATCTTTAAATATACATAATTGTATTGCTTAAGAAATAAGAATCCTAGCTTCTGTCTAAGCTCTGTTGTTTACATTTATAATAGTAAACTAAATAGGACAAGGGTACAGGGCTCAGCACTAGCATCCATTCTGAAATTGTTCAATGCTTATCTGGCACTTTTTTTTGCTAAGGCCAACTTACACTTTCCCCCAAAACAGTTTTGTTAGCAGCAGGGCAGTTTGAATATACCCATGTATTTTGAGAGGTAAGAGTTAATTTTATGGGAATAAGCACTTCCAAAACTCAAAAGTAGGAATAATCACTGATCCAATTCAGTTATTAAGATGCTTATAAAGACTGATTCCAAACCATAACAATGTCATAACAATGGCATAAATCCTGAATGTCTTACCTGACTCTAAGGATATACTCAATATGCTTCAAGAGCCTTCATAAAAGTCTGTCATAGCTGAAGGAGTAGCAATCCACATTATAACCATTCTGTTCTGCAATGTTCTGTTCTGAACCCTAATTCCTACCAAAACAAAACATAAACAAAAAGCCACCATCATATCACACCACATCATATTATAAAAGAATTTTTACAGTGAGAGGGGTCAACCACTGGAAGAGAGAATGGTGTCTCCATCCTTGGAGATATTCAATACCCAACTACACAGTACTGAGCAACATATTCTATCTCCTCTGTTTCACCAGGAGCATTCCAACCTCAGCTCTCCTGTGATTCTATAATTCTACTTACAATTTAGAATTCAAACTGTGATCTTTCTGAAGAAAAAAATTGGATCATATTCTATCACAGAACTTAGTTCTGAGGATCAGGCGTTGCTTTTGCTTGTTTACCTGCTTTTTTTTTTTTTTTTTTTTTTTTTGTCTCATGTAAAATAATCATAGAATGGTTTGCATTGGATGTGGCCATAAAGATCATCTAATTTCAACCCCCCTGGCATGGGCAGGGACTCCTTCCACTAGAACCACAAACTGGTTCTGATCATATATGCCAAATTTCAAAAAAGATAAGCTCTATTGACTGCAAACATAGTTCTTCATTGACTGTAATGGGAGTTTAGACACATAGCACACACATAGGAAACCGAACTGTTTTTTTTTTTTTGCTTTTATTTTTTTTTTGCTGTTTTTGTTTGTCTATTTGTCTGTTTGTTTGTTTGTTTGTTTGTTTTTTGCAGAACTAGGCAGCAAATTTGCATACCTTAATCTGGAGCTGTATTCTTTCCTGGATCTCCAATCTAGATCACCACTGTATAAGAATATAAGCATTTATTTAGAGCAAAATGATTTTTATTTTAATTATTTTGATGGTGCATCCAGATTAATGAAACATACTCAAATACATACAAATCTGTAGAGAAAAACAAAACAAAACAAAACAAAAAACAAAAACAAACAAACAAACAAAAGATATTTCACAGTAAAAAAGTGCAAATCATTGACCCACTGCAGGAATAAAGCCATCTTAAATAAATATGTGCAATATTTTGTAGTTCAGTTGCCATGGTAGACTTAAAGAAGATTGCAAGAGAAACCTTTAAAAGCCAAGAAGCTAAGACAGACCATACTACAAAAATAAGTTTTCAGACAGTTATCTGTAAAATTCATATTTTTCCCTCCTGCCTAGCCATGTTTGTTAAAAATTTATGGATTTATATATTATATACCAGAGCAACAGATTGCATTCTCATCCCGACTATAAAACCTACCTTTTGTGTGTTTAAATAAGGCCTTTAATTTTGTTCTTGTTTTTCTCTTAGCAAAGAGACCTGGTAGAATATTTGACAGGGGTCAGATAAATTTCTTTCTCTCTTTCTCTCTCTCTTTCCTTCCTTCCTTCCTTCCTTCCTTCCTTCCTTCCTTCCTTCCTTCCTTCCTTCCTTCCTTCCTTCCTTCCTTCCTTCCTTCCTTCTTCTTTTCTGTCTGTCTGTCTGTCTTAAAAATAAAATAAATTGTCTTGTTCTAATGATTTATTGATTACTGGAACAATCCTGTTCCATTTTAAGCTTATATATGTGTGTGTGTGTGTGTGTATGAGTTCCTGAAACTGAGGAAAAAGCCAACAATATAATGAATACTAAACAAATGTGTGAATTAGCAGAAGCTTTTTATCTTTTATAAAAATAGATTCATGGCTACATCAAACATGAAGTCAATATCTGAGTTTCAGAATTAAGTACGTCTCATTTTGACATATGTTCACTTTGTTTAAATATAAGAAATGAAGATTATTGGAATATCAAAATAAAAGAGTCAGAACCAACCAAACAAACAAACAACTAAACAACCAAACAAACTAAATGAAAATAACCTTTTTCTATCTAAAGACAGCATATTCTCTCTTTCTCCGTGTAAACAATACATCTTTATATCTGTCCAACTCTCCATAGTTAAATACTTCCTTTATCTTACAGAAAATCCTCTCTCTTCTCGTTTTATTGCTTTTACACCAATTAGCATTTTGAAAAGTTTCACTGGGTGTATAAACTTAATAGACATATGTCCATCATTTAAAAAAATGAATTAGAATCCCAAGGTATTCAGTCGCCAAATAACATGAT
Source organism: Aythya fuligula (assembly GCF_009819795.1). Lineage (NCBI taxonomy): Eukaryota > Metazoa > Chordata > Aves > Anseriformes > Anatidae > Aythya > Aythya fuligula. The sequence continues at coordinate 170,308,049 of NC_045559.1, read as the reverse complement.
TACAAATATAGAAAAGCTTCTGGATAACTCTCTAGTTCCTTTTTTGTCCTCTAGATACAAATCTAATTTTTTTGGTTCTCACATGAAAGATGATATTTCTAATGCTTATGGCAAATTAATTCACAAGGTGAGTGACAGTGTAGTACCGGCAGTCATGACTTCCTACTCAAGGCTGCCATTTAACATTTTTTTTTATTTCTTAATAAATAGATTTTTTTTTTAATCAGATTGTGATTATGTTCCCTCCAGGGAAATGTTGATTAATAATGCACATTTCATTCCTATAAACTAAATAAAAATAATTTACAGGCAATTGTTTACTCTAGGTCTGCATTTTTTTGACTGGTACTCTTTTTTTTCATGTCATAGAATCATAAAATCATGGAATGGCTTGTGTTTGAAGGGACCTTAAAGATCACCTAATTTTACCCCACCATTGCTATGGGCAAGGACACCTTCAACTAGTCTGTGTGTATGCAAAAGTGCATGTATCTATGTCCTCTGTTCTGCCAAACATACACATATGTGCTTATGGATATATAGATTTTTGAATCCTAATGTCACTGGAAATAATCGTATTCTGAGAATCTAATCACAAATGAACATTGATGTTCTGTAAATGGAAAATTGTTGAACTTTCTATTCATCTTTAAATGCCTATCTATTCTTGTTCTCTATTTTCCTTTGAAGGGCTAAAATGACTTGCTAAAGATCAAATGCTATCTTGCCAGACATGCATACAATCAAATAAAGTGGTAATATAGTAATACACTAAAATATGAATTCAAATTCTCTCTGGTGCTGGAAATAGAGCAACTCTATTTTTTACCAATCGGTGCTTTTCATAAAACAGATGCCTTGTCTGGAACCACGCCTTCATCTCTAGTCTCCCCTGCTGCTCTCATGACATCAAAAAAGAGGGAATATTTAAAAAGAAATAAGGTAATTAAGAGAGCGTATGGGATGTCTCTGTCTGCTGTAATCAATTAATTTTAAAACCTATAGCCACCACAAAAGCAATGGTAATCTATTACTGCTATCAAGCACTCTGTGAACTTAAAGGGTGGAGGTCTGCATTTTGGATGTATAGTGATACAACAAGATAAGTATTTTGGAGAGAAAGAAAAAGAAAAAAAAAAGAGTTTTAAGCAATTCTAAGCAATTACTCTGGTCACCTAATGTGGGTACATTGATTTAAAATTAAAATATAAATGTTATTGGTAATATCTAATTCTTTGAATTGGCCTTGAGTTAATAGCTCTTACCCATTAGGGACGAGACTTGAGTTCAAGACTAACCACAGCCTCCACGACTGAAACTATAGTTTCTATTAGAAGATGCTGAGATGTGTACCTCATGTCTCCACAGTGAAAAATACAGAGATGAAGCATTAAGTGTCTGTCACTGGGGTCTCTGTCCTGTGAAGGAAATTGACCAAAACGCCTGTTATCTAGGGAATTTTGATGCTTTTGTGTAGTGGATCTGTAATGTTACAGACATTGCTGAACGAGGGGGGTGTACTGGTAACAGGAGATGCTCAGAAGGTGGAGATACTGAATGATTTCTTTGTTTTGGTCTTTACTTCAAGGACTCCCACCTGGGACTCCTGGACCCTGGAGGGAGGAGAAAGAGTTTGGGAAGTGGAGATCTTTCCCCTGGTTGATGAGGGAGTGGTTCGGGAGCATCTGAGTGGGCTCAACGCACACAAATCCATGGGTCCCAATGAGATGCATCCATGTGTGCTAAGGGAGTTGGCAGAAGTGATCACTGAACCACTCTCTATCATCTTTGAAAGGTCATGGAGAACAGGATAGGTGCCTGAAGACAGGAGGATAGTCAATGTCACTCTGGTCTTCAAGAAGGGCAAGAAGGAGGATCCGGGAAACTACAGGCCAGACAGTCTCACCTCTGTCTCTGGAAAAGTGTTGGAACAGCTTGTCCTGGATGCCATCTCCAAGCAATTGGAAGAGAAGAAGGTTATGAGGAGTAGTCAGCATGGATTCACCAAGGGGAAGTTGTGCTCGACGAATCTCGTTGCCTTCTATGATGGCATCACCAGCTGGGTAGATGCGGAGAGAGCAGTGGATGTCATCTACCTTGACTTTAGCAAGGCTTTTGATACTGTCTCCCACGACATCCTGCTAGCAAAGCTGATAAAGTGTGGGATAGAGGAGTGGACAGTAAGGTGGGTTGAGAACTGGCTGAGAGGACAAGCTCAGAGGGTGGTGATGCGTGGCTCAGAGTCTGTCTGGGGACCTGTGACTAGCGGTGTTCCCCAGGGTTTGGTGCTAGGTCCAGTCTTGTTCAACATCTTCATCAACAACCTTGATGAGGGCTGACAGGCCAGAAGGCTATTCCGCCATTCAGCGAGACCTGGACAGGCTGGAGAGATGGGCAGGAAGAAACCAAATGAGGTTTAATAAGAGCAAGTGTAGAGTCTTGCACCTGGGAAAGAACAACTGGTTGTATCAGTACAGGCTGGGGGATGACCTGCTGGAGAGGAGCTTTGAGGAGAAGGACCTGGGGGTCCTGATGGATTACAGGTTGACCATGATCCATCAGTGTGCCTTTGTTGCCAAGAGAACCAATGGGATCCTGGTGTGCATTAAAAGGAGCATGGCCAGCAGGTGAAGGGAAGTGATCTTTCCCCTCTACTCTGCCCTGGTCAGGCCTCACCTGGAGTACTGTGTCCAGTTCTGGGCTCCCTGGTACAAGAAAGTCAGGGATCTCCTGGAAAGAGTCCAGCAGAGGGCCACAAAGATAATACGGGGCCTGGAGCATCTTCCTTATGAGGAAAGGCTGAGAGACCTGGGTCTGTTCAGCCTGGAGACAAGAAGACTGAGAGTGGATCTCATCAATGTGTATAAATACCTGAGGTGTGGGAGACAGAGGGATTTGGCCAAACTGTTTTCAGTGTTTTGTGGGGACAGGACAAGGGGTAATGGCCACAGAACAGGGCACAGGAAGTTCCGCACCAATAAGTGAAAGAAATTCTTCACTGTGAGGGTGACAGAGCACTGGAACAGGCGACCCAGGGAGGTTGTGGAGTCTCCTTCTCGGGAGATGTGTAAGGCCCGTCTGGATGCCTACCTGGGCAGCCTGCTCTAAGGAACCTGCTTTGGCAGGGGGGTTGGACCCGAAGACTTTTGGAGGTCCCTTCCAACCCCTTCAATTCTGTGATTCTGTGAAAACATAGAGGAAACAAAGGAGGAGAATAAAAATGTTGCCCTAGTATTTAGGGACAAAATCGGTAATACCAAATCCTCACTGGAGCTAAAACTAATTGGAAACAGAGACAACAAGAAAGGATACAAGTGTGTTAGTCACAAAAATAAATTTAGAGGAAATGTAGGTGTGTTGGCAATGGCCAGTATAAATTAGTGATGGACAATAAGAAAAAAGAAAAAGAAAGATCAACACCATTTTTTCCTACAGCCTTCAAACACAAAGCATGTTCCCAGACTTCTGGCTACATCAGTATGGTTTGGGAAGGACAGGAAAAAACAGTGGTGGGACAGCAATGGAATAGACACTAGTTGGGAAAGATGCATGTATTACAATCCATGATGGCAGACAGGAGGTATATAAGCAGGTTCCTTAGAGCAGGCTGCCCAAGTAGGCATCCAGACGGTCCTTAAACATCTCCAGAGAAGAAGACTCCACAACCTCCCCAGGCAGCCTGTATGACATCAGGTTTACTTCTTTTCTACTCATAAACATGTTAGTTGACTAACAGAGGTTAAGACAGTTCATGCTAAAATAAGAAAGACAAGGTGATTATTACTTTGGTGTAGCAGTCTTGAATTTCACCTTTATTATCTACAGTTATTACATATTTACAACTATGTTTGTTTTGTATTAACATTCTAAACACTTCTAGCAAAAACAGCAGTCCCACTCCTACAATATACATATAGATATATTTTTTTCCAAGTAAATGTGTTCAAAAAGAGATTCCTCTTTCTCTTCTCTTCTCTTCTCTTCTCTTCTCCTCTTCTCTTCTCTTCTCTTCTCTTCTCTTCTCTTCTCTTCTCTTCTCTTCTCTTCTCTTCTCTTCTCTTCTCTTCTCTTCTCTTCTCTTCTCTTCTCTTCTCTTCTCTTCTCTTCTCTTCTCTTCTCTTCTCTTCTCTTCTCTTCTCTTCTCTTCTCTTCTCTTCTCTTCTCTTCTCTTCTCTTCTCTTCTCTTCTCTTCTTTCTCCCAAATTCTTTCATTTTCTGCTTTTACTTTATTTTGTTTTGTTTTACATTTGAAAGCTCACTCCATACCAAATACCTTGTAGCATATCATGAATCTTATTTTTCTGTCTGTATGAGCATGCACCGTGGAGATAGTATTCACACTGTATTAGGCGAGCACAGTTGGAGTTGTGCCTTTAGAAAGGAAAGTATAACACTTGGATATTCAATATGCATGATATTATGACATTTCAAATAGAATTCTTGGCTTCTAGTTTTTCAAGTGTTGCAGATTTAATGTTCCTTAACTAATACATTTTCTGGAACATGTTTTTTGTTGTCCAGGAAGACTACAAATTCTTACATGCATTTTCTTTTACCTCACTGTACTATTGGAAATAATAAGCACAATCTTTTGAGATTTTAAGAACCATTGATTCAGGCCAGTGGGAACTGAGGATGATCCTAAATCAGATCTCTGGGACTGTGAATGACAAGCCCGCATTGCTATTTAGGTAATCTGTAGAAAGTCCTGCTTTTTCTTTTCTTATCCATTGGTGTATCTTCTATGTGGTATGCTAGATACTGAGAATTCTGTGAAAGAGATCTGCAAATGAGACTTACTTCTCTCTTCAGGTTTTTTGAATCTGTATTATTACATTACTAAACACTTTTACCTTAAAAACAACAAAACAAAGCAAAACAAAAAGCACAGTCATAACACTTTCCACCTGGAAAGCTGAGAAATTGAGTGAAGAAATTAAATCTTGTGTGCTTAAAATTTTTAAATTTCTTTGCCTTTGAAATACTATAAAGTCAGTGCTTATGAAAGTATTCTATGAGATTTACACTCAGAAAGTATAAACCAGTCATTTGAGTTAGTTATGACAAATTAAGCCAGCTAAGAATATTTCTCTGTATTTTCAGATCAATGTAGAATGAAACTAAACACACACTTTCTAGAAAGGTAAGCTATAATATCTCTACTCACACACTGGACAGAGTTTCCAAACTGAAGCACTGAGAACAAAACATACAGCCAATTCCTGCCCTCCATTTCCCACATATCCAGCTCTTTCAGAGCAGCAGTCAACTCTTCTGCATTGTGACTTTTCATATCAGACAGTCTGTCATAAAGAGTTTTTATCTGAAATACGAGGAGTAAATAAACAGAGAAATAGACGAACTGTGGCATTCTAATTTGGTGAACATGCCCTGATTATAAGACAGCAGAAGCTCCCCACAAACACCTCCCACCCATGGTTTTGTTCTATGCACCTCCCACCACGTGGTTTCATTCCATGAAACCCTATTTTGTGACCAATACCATTAGATTTGTTTGCTATCACTGTCAATCTGTCACTCGGGAAGCAGATACCTGAGGAACCTCACTGTATATATATACTCATATATGTATACTCATATACATATATATATATATATAATATCTAGATATTTAAAAAGACTATTTTTTGCCTCTATTATAAATATTACCTTCAATAACCAAAATATGAACGACACCTCTGCCATCTATAACGCATCGTGTCCAGGATTTAATACACTGAGCATTTTTGAAACCGTCAGTGTAGTCAGAGAAAAATCCTTTCAAATGTAAGCCTGAGGGTCCTTCTCACGGACACACAATAATGAGTATCTTAGAGATTATAAATTCACATACCAGTCTCTTCAACACAATTCACTCCAATTAGATATAATAACCTAATAACCACTTTTTATGTTAAACAACTGTGATAATCAGCAAATTTTACAAATATGCAAAAAATGTTTCAGTTTGGTAAAAGAGGGTATCTATGAGATGCAACATTAACAAGCATATCTAACTTTGAAATGCATTGCTATCACAGGCTGATTCTTCCCTTTGTTGTTATATTTCTAAAATAGAAAAATCCATTGCAAATGAAAAGGGCACAAGCTGACTCTAGTGGAAAAGTCATTGGGGTAACGACAGTCATTATAATTCTGGCCTAAGGATCTGTACCTCAAACTATCTGTTTCTACTGTTCTTTTGGTGGTGGTGGCATTTTATTTTGTCAGGGAGATGAGGAGGGGACATCCGTGTCACAGCAAGAAGAAAATATAAGAAAAAAAAATTTAGCTGCAGAGACCAAATTTGTTAGCACTGGCTATACTCTTTCTGTCTTATTTATCTTCAGGCAGAAGTTCTAAATAACTTTCAAGTGTTTTTATCAAAGCTGAGTAAAATGTTAAGTATACGGTAGAAATTATTTTACCCATTCTCTACTAGTTAAACGTTCCTTGCAAACCACAGAATTTTAAAGCAACTATTTATCGTAAAACAATAAATCATTACATTGCTGAAAAACAAACCCGCACCAGCTCATATGACCTATTCATAAACCTGTTTTGTATAATATCTGGATAAAGAATAACACAATAAGTGGCCTACTTCTGCAACCTTCCAGTTGAGCATGACTTCCATTCAAGTTAATGAAAAACAAAACAAACAAACAAACAAACACACACCCCGGAAAAACAAACAAACAAACAAACAAAAAACAAAAAAACTACCCCCAAAACACCTCAGCTTAAAAGCTTAAAAGAAGTAGAGTCAACACTTCCAAAGATCTAGTCTTTTAGGCTGGATGACTCATTTAAATCCCATCACATGACTAATGTTTGGTCTATATTCTTGTTGTTATGCAACATTTTTGCTTCAGTAATGTTTTTACTTTTTCTTCCTGAAGTTTTTTAAAATTAAAAAACAGCAATATTATGTCTGCTATTATACAGTATATTAATTATGTCTATTTCTTTAATTAACTAACCTTTTCTTTGTTAGTGATTACATTTAAAAATCAGTTATTACTGATATTTGCTACTTCCCTGTAATATTAAGTTTCTAATTACTCTCAGTTTGGAAACAAATAAAATTTAGTAAAGTATAAAATAACAGCAGGATTTAATAGCACAAATTACTGAGAAATCTTGATTTACTAGATGCACCTTCAGTGAAGGCTTAATGTATTTCATTTGTACATCATGATATTGTCTCTCTAGCTGTTAAGGAAATGAAATATTTAAGCTGGAAATCAGTTCAGCCCATGAAGTCTACAGGTTAGGGTTTGACTCAGTTGCCCTAACTCTCTCACAGCAGTTCAGATAGATGAACAGGTGTAGCAGATATGACACAGGAGCTACAAAAAATGTTTCAGACATGAAACTGATTGCCAGTGAAATCCTTTAAATCCTTTTGATACAGTTTCATTTGAAACTGAAATGGGTTTCAGATGAGCACCAGAATTTAAGGCAGTTGAACGGAGCCCTTCATATATATACACCTTATACGCTTCTTATATACATAAGAAACTTTAAAATTTCAGTGTTTACACTCTGCAGATGAACCTAAGAATCTATGTAAGTGCTTCACAGCAATACATAAATAAATAGATTAAAAATATATAAATCTATATGAAATGCAGAAAATTCCCAATTCCCAAAATGATACTAGATATCAGATTCAGAAAGCAGTAACAACTTTAAAACAAAGGAATCTGGGAAGACTATAGTGACTGAATCAAGGTTTTCAGTTTATATTACGTTGCTTAAACATTTAAAGACATAACAAATAAATAAATAATCAAAGAGGTCAATTAAACTAAAACAAAACATAACAACAACAAGAACAACAAAAAAGCCACTGCTAATCTAAGGTATACCCCATAAAACAGTTAGTCTCTTCAAATTTCAGTATTTTGCACTGTTGAATGTCTTATTCATTAAGGATGAAGGGAAAATGCTGCCTTAACAATATGTTCTCTTTCTGTGATAAGATCACCCAACTGGTGGATGAAGGGAAGGCAGTGAATGTAATTTCTCCAGATTTTAGTGAAACCTATGGTAAAGTCCCTCACAGCATCCTTCTGGATAAATTGTCCAACTCCAGGATAAACAAGTTCACACTATGTCGGGTGATGATCTGGCTCAATGGCAGAGCTCAAAGGGTGGTAGGGAATGGGGCCACATCTGGCTGGTGGCCAGTCACTAGCAGTGCTCCCCAGAGCTCAATTCTAGGGCCAGTCCTGATTACCACTTTTATTAATTATCTGGGTGAAGAAGTTGTATGCATCCTTAACAAGTTTGCTGGTGATAATAAACTGGGAGGTGCTGTTGCCTCTCTGAAGAAATGAGAGGTCTTACAGAGGGATCTAGATAGATAGGAGCATTGAGCAATCAGCATGAAGTTCTACAATGGAAAATATTAAGTTCTGCAACTGGGACTAAATAATGTCGGACACAGGTACAGAATGGTTGGCAAGTGGCTAGAGGGCATCTCTGTTGAAATGGATCTGGGGGTGCTGGTCCACAGCAGGCTCAACATGAGTCATCAGTGTGCCCTGGAAGCCGAGAGGGCCAAGTGCATTTTGGGGTGCATTAAATACAGCATAGCCACACAGTCTAAAGAGATGATTCTCCCCCATTGGTGCCACTTCTCCTTGAATATTGTGTGCTGTTCTGGGTTCCACAATCTAAAAAGCATGCTAAGATACTAAGATAGAATGGGTCAGAGGAGGGCCACAAAGCTGGTAAAAGGGCTGGAAGGCATGTCATATGAGAAGAGACTGAGGACACTTGGGCTGTTTATTTTAGAGAGAAGAAGGCTAGGAGGTAACTTCACTGCTCTCCACAACTTCTTGAGGAAGGAATGTGGGGAGAGAGGTGCTGGTTTCTTATCCCTAGTAACCAAGGATGGGACGTGTAGGAATGGTAGAAATCTACACCAGTGGAGGTTCAGACTTGACATCAGGTAAAATTTCATTACTATAACAGTAGTCAGATTCTGGAAAGTGTTTACCAGGAAGCATTTGGATAATGCCCTCAATAATATGCTTTAGCTTTTGGTTAGCCCTGAATTTGTTAGACATTTGGTCTAGATAATTAATGAAGATCCTTTCCAACTAAAGTATTCTGTTCTATCCCATTCCATTCCATTCCATTCCATTCCATTCCATTCCATTCCATTCCATTCCATTATTTCTTAATAATGGCATTATGGAGTGTTGACAAATATTTTTGAATAACTGAAAAATAAAGCATTTGAGACAAAATTGACAGAAAAAGCCAATTAGTTAATGTAGCAATTCTGACATATTTCCTACTCAGATTTTGGGCCACCACCCTTCCTGGATTAATACCTCATAGATTAAAATAGCATAGGAAATAAAAGTGGAATTCCTTTTTCCTAATTTAGTGCTTTTAGTATACTTTATATAAGATACTTTACTACAGAATACTGAAATCAGGAATTGCTATATAATAGATACTGGAGAATAATTGCTATATAATAGATACTGGAGAATAATAGACCTATGGCAAAATGTATTTTAGCTCTTGTGAAAGAACAACAACCAAAAATATTGTTACCCATATATATATAATATATATAAATATATGTATATTTTTTTTTTCTATGTGTAATCAACATTTTCTAACAATTAATTTTCTATGAGTAATTATCAAAACAGCCTTGCTGTAATGAAAATGTATCTAAATTCAGTTATTTTAAACCATACAGAAACTTCTTTAAATGTTGTAATTCTATGTATTTTTTGTTTGTTTGTTTGCTTTGTATGTGTAAGATCAGTACTAAAAATCATTTAAAATAATCCAGCAAATCTCAGATTTAATGTCTGAGAAAAATATTTTCTGTATCTGATTTGCCTTTTTTTTTTTTTTTTCAAAAAGTTTCTAAAAGTTTCACCAAGTATAGTGAGCCAACAGAATCTTTGCACTGAAAATTGAGGCATATTAAACTTATAACAATGTCTAATTGAAAATTATAATTCCCTTGTTTGTTGTCTTGCAGGTTTTTTGGATACTTTTTTTTTCTCTCTCTTTTTCCTTTTTCGTAATCTAATATATTGAACAATTTCCCAATGTATTTTCAAGTTCAATATTATTATGGCCATATTACTGCATTCTGTTGCTCATACAGTGCCAACAGGACTTTTTTGTTTTGTTTTGTTTTGCTTTGTTTTCCCATTTATATTAGCAAACACAGTTACTGCATGTAATTGATATAGCATCACAGTGTGATTGGAAATATTAGTGAACACAATTATTCATTCACTACCTTTGGACCTAATAAAGGAGAATGTTGTTTGTAGTTCAGAAAAGGGCTTCTACTCATTCATGTTACCATGTTTCTAAAGAAAATTACACTGATAATCACATTTTAATCTAAATAATATAAGGAACCCAGAATAATGTCCTAAATGGCCACATTTCACTGGCACAGGTTAAGCACGCACTGGAGTAAAACTATGTGACAGTTAGACAGACTATTCTTATCCATGATACATAGCTATATCAAGGACACCATAATACATACCTTCAGGGTGTACCTACTGTCTATTGGTGCAACAATCAGCTGAGATTTGATAACGATGACATTTTATCAGGATAATCTGTCAACTTCTCTGATTTGGTAGACTCATCTTTCTTCTAGCCTGGAGCTAAGTAAATTAAAGAAAAGAAAAAAAGATATAGATAGATAGATAGATAGATAGAGATAGAGATATGTAGCTATATAGAGATATATATAGAAATAATGTTGTCATAAACATATGAACAAGACAATATTCTTTAAGGCTTCTTTATAATGTGTTTTAGCTTTTGTATTCAATACTTTTAGCAGCAAACAGCTACATCAAAAATAAGCTTATAATTTGTTTCTTTGCAGTTTCCAACAATATATTTTCCTGGCACAAATTATGGTGTTGGCATCTGAAAAACTATAATTTCATCAGGATCTATTATCCTATTAGTACTAGCAATGCACAATCAGGCTATGTGAGAATCATTACATTCTTAAAGCTCCAGTGGTTTCATGTAACTGAGAGGTAATGGGATTGATAGGAACCTTCTATTCATGATGGCACATTTCTTTGCATTATTTAAATTTTGATTTACTCCTACATAATTATCTATTTCACAGTCAAGATGAATCAATTCATTGAATAGATAAATGTCAGACTGTAATTGGCAAATACGTTTCATAGCAAAGTGGAGACAGTCTCTTATTTTTAAATTACATTGGATATGCCACAAGAACCATCTTCAACATCAGAAACATTCACAATACTACATTTATGCTCAGTTAATGAGTACATATAATAGACAAGTAATTATCCCCAAATATTTTCCATCTGTAATATATCCTTCATGAGGAACAGAGTTTGAATTTTATAAACCTATAGAAATAAACAATGGTGATACATAAACAAACACAATTAATTTGGTGTAGGAAGAAAGACAGGTACATTTGTGATCTTGTTATTCACTACAGCAACAGGAACAGAAACAAAATAATAGGAAAAAAATCCAACAAAATGAATGTATATTATAAAATACAATTAAACAATTAGAAAATATTATTTTTTAATTTATCCAACATTGGACAAATTTATGGAAGACATTCCTTTCAGGATGTGCAAATAGGTTTTGCATCCTTTCAGGATCTGCAGATAGAAAATGAATGTTTATGAAAACAATTTTTTACATTCATGATGAAACCAGAGCTCAAGTTGAATTCTTTATAAATAAAAGTTGGATCTTATCAAACCATTCTTTCTTTCATGTTCTTCCTTGAGAAGCCCACATTACTTGGCATAGTTTCAGTTCTGTTGATACAAGCATATGCTTAAAGTTAATTCAGGATTATTGTCTCTTTTTGTAATGTAAGAGAAAGAGTAAAGAAACGTGGTTTCTGCAAATTTACTTACTTTTTGGAGTTCTGTCTGCATAGATTTGTCTAACTTCTTCATTATTAAAATAATAGGATTGTGTAGAACTGATGGACTGGCCCCCAGCTCCAGAAGCTAGTAGAATGCCCTTTATTGCTGGCAATCTACCTGAAAAACTTATAAAATAAAATAAAATAAAATAAAATAAAATAAAATAAAATAAAATAAAATAAAATAAAATAAAATAAAATAAAATAAAATAAAATAAAGCTATAGATAATTTTTATCTGTTGCCTGTGTTTTTCACTTGAATAAAATAATGGAGAAAAAAAAGCTTGGGGGGTGGGGGGGAGAAGAAGGAAGACAGGAAAGTGTCATAATTCCTTGGGGGGTGGCTTGTTCTTTTACCATAAATTGTGGATGGAATTCTTACTTCTATGTTTTCAGGGGTTTGGGATTCAGAATGTTAATTGTTAGTTCTTCACAATATTTTTGTTTGTATTTATGTTAGTTCACACATTTTTTTTATTGTGTGTCTGGTAACAAACACAAATACAATTAAATTTTACTATTAAGTTAAGGGTCTTTAAATATGTTCATAATTGACTTCCATACCTTCTTCTCCCTGTAATGTTATATTTTTTCAAATTTGTTACAACTCCATGTAATATTTTACCTTCTTTTTTATCGTTTATATTAGGCAAGATGGGCTGTAAATTTGATGGATACAGGTTATATAGGAAAATACAGTTCTGTTGCAATATGATTACACATTAGATTAAAAAAAAAAGGGGGGGGGGAGGGGTGGTGTTATCAGAGCCATTTCCTTTTCAAACATAGGCAGGTGGTGTGGCAAAACTGATTAAACTAGTCTTGCTTGTAGCCTTCTGGTGATTTGAAGGGACAAAAAAGCAGGTAATGGTTTAGTTGCCTGAAAAAAATTCAAGCAAAATGGAACATGAACAAAATGTTTAGTGCCATTTAAAATGCCATGGGGAATCCAAGTCACCTCCCCAGATGTGTGTATGCATAAGAAGTTTTTGGATCAATCCTAGATGTATTTCACTATATATTCTATCCTCTGATATGAAATACCATATAATAGAAAACTATACAGGTTAGAGTTTCTTAGAGTTCTGTGGCCTTTGCAGGTAATTCATACATATTTTTTGTAGTATTAAGTAAAGTATGATTTAGTAGTAGATTTGTAGTAGTAATAGATGATTTAGTAGAAAAGTAGAGTACTTTTATTTTTCATTTAGTAAAAATCAGTAGTTAAAAATCTCTTGGACATTACAATGTCTAAGGGACAGTAGGTCTGCTTCAAAATCTATGCTTATTTGCAAGAGAGAGAAAAAAAACTGTTTTCTTTTTTTTTTTTTCCTCTGGACTTAAAAGATTATTGTAAAAATTGTAAAATATTTATTGCAAATATTATAATATTACAATATTATTGTAAAATAATTTATTATTTTTTACACAGGACTTATATAAACCTTGAAATATACCTTTGGAATGCATTTTGAAATTATACATGTAAGTCACCTCTAGCATCTTTTCACACTTGAAAAGGAATCAAAGCATCCCATACTTAATAAGGTGTTTCTACTACAGTACACAGTCAGTTTAATGGGTGGTAATTTGAAGTAACTTTGAAAAGGTTAGGTCATAGTTTGCATGAGTTAATCTGTGTTCAGTGATAAATGAACATGCTGTGTTAACTGGTAGGAGCATGGGAAAATCAGAGGTAACAGACATTATTTTAACAAATTGCCATTCTAAATCACCTTCCTGAGGGTCTTTAAGCAGGATTTCATCAATTACATGCTTACAGATCACATTAGTGATACATATTTAAAAATTCCCACATGAATAATTTAGAAAAAAATGGCTATCAAACCCTTGCATATGTTAGCACTTGTCTATTTAAGCAAAATTTTACTTAAATGATGTATGACATGCAATATTTCAAAAATGTTCCTTCTGAGATCATGAAGACATGATACAAAGGAAAAAAAAAAGTCATCACAATAGTTACAAATTCTTTCATATGCCTTTTAAATTTCCAGTTGTTTAACACCTTGACAACTCTAATTATTCTGTTATTAACTTCTCAGTATTGTCTCACTTAAAAATAATAAAAATAAAATAAAAATAAAACTAATTTCAAGTTGTATTTCCTCTTTTTTGAGATTTTCTGCTAAATGAATGAAGGCATAATGTCCCTATTAAATAAATAGAATAAAAATGGAAAGCTGTAATTCTTTTTTGTCAAATGATTTTCAATAAAATCTCATCTCCATATATTGTATATTCTATATATATTTAATGTGTATAATAAGGCAATATAAAAACTCTATTTTTTTTTAATACAAAACAAAAACACAGTAAATTTCACAATCTTCTATGGACATGAGTTATGTCTTACACTATATAAAGGTTGATGGTAGCTTTATCCATGTTTCTTTGGAACAAAATAGGTCTCTTTTGCAAATTTTAATGGGAAAAAAAAAAAAAAAAGACCTGGAACAAGGAAAAAAGCAAAAAAAAAAAAAAAAAAAAAAAAAGAATTTTACCAATTTCTTAGTGAAAACAATAGCTTTTAGGAAAATTGAGGTAAGCTTCCCAGTGTTCCTGGTCCAGGAAAGAAACCTGACCCTGTCATAGTCAGCAGTTTCTTATTCCCTGGACTAGTCATTATATCCTGAAGTGGATCCCTGTTGGAAACAGAAACCTATTAGAGCTTGTTTAAGAGGTCTCTTTCAGAAAGAGTGAAACTGAGTCTACAGCCCTATACTTTAGGCATTTACATCACTGTGGAAAGATGCTGAACATGAGGTTTGTTTTACATACTATAAAAAAAAAAATAAAATATTCCAGAAGAATATTTAAACCACATCTTTTCATGTTCATATCTACTATTCAGCTCAGTAGTCAGACACAGACACACCTAACCTCCTTTCAGGCCCTATGTAGCTTCCAGGATGAGATTCAAAAAATCAAAGGCACATACTTACACATTAATTTCTAATGAAGGCATGGGACTTAGGAGCTCATGGAAAGAAATATTATTGCCATTCAGGAAGAATCACTGCCAGAATGTCATCATGAAGTGATGTTGAATTGGGATAAATCATCCTCTTGAGGGTTCTCTTTGTATTCATTACCTATAAAGGGAGACTTTCACAAATATAATTCTAGCTTCTATGCCTCACTATATTTCTAAAGTTAGGGCACAGATTACTTTCACCCAAAATGCTATTTAAAAGTACATTTGGATGGGAAACTAGAACCTTGGACATAGAAGAATGGGTGAGAAGAAACTTAAAGGTAAAGCTTCAGGTTTATTGGTTATGGGATTTCATTTGGAATGAGAAATCTTAAGTTTCTGATCTCTCTCTCTCTTTTTTTTTTTTTTTTTTTTTTTAGTTCAGATCTTCTGTTATAATGAAGTGAGCTATATAAATGAATAACTCAAAATCATTAAATTAAAATTATTCTACATATTCCTCAGAGCAGAAGAATTTACCTGGAAGCCTGGAAGTAATCTAGATGACAAGGAATTTTATCTACATAAATAAAAGGTTGATAACAGGTTGTTGGCATAGGGTAATACACAGTGATTCTTAGGCCTTTGAAATGGAAATTGGTCACCTATGCAATATTGTATACAGTCTTTATTGAAACTCCTTGAAATGTTACATTTTTTGAGCTTCATTATAATTTAAATAGGAAATCCCACTGAATATTTTATTCATATTTTCAGTATTAAAAAGTAATAGATTTTGATGAATTTAAAAATAGAACAGTTCTAACAACTATTGCCTAATGAATAATGTTTTATGCAGTAATAGATATTTGAACAATTAAATATATTTTTTTTTCAAGGATATGTTCATATGCATTTCTATTACTAATGTAAGATAATGAGATACAGCTTTTAAAAATATATATATATATTTTTTAATAAAATATTAAAATTAATTTTCAATTTCATATAGAATTACCCAGAAATTGGATTTGCATTGTTAAATAAAAACACATTGTATAATGTCACCATTTGCCATGAAATGGAAACCACCTAAATTTAAATCAACATTTCTTTGGGTTTCATGGCGGGTTTAGAGGGGTTTTTATTTTATTTATTTCTATATTTATTTCTACAAGATTTTGTTTGCAATTGTTGCTTAGATTCAACAAGAAAAGGGAAAATGTTCAAGGAGGAACAAATATTGCTCCAAACAAGATATTCTTTGTCAGCGCATTGTAGAATACAAATTCACCTGCATTTTCTTGTAGAATTCCTTGAAGAACCTCAGAGATGCTGCAGAAAAGACAACTCCTCAGAAGCTGTGACTCAGAGAGAGAAAGAGAAGTACTCTTAAATGTGAGTGAGTTCACCTGGTATCTGGTGATCTGAATGACTTCTTTCTCTTCTGGAGTCTTGGACATCATATGTTATTACCTGTCCTAGGCATGGATATGTAATCATAACAAGTCAAATATCTACCACACACACTAAAGTTTAACTAGGTATGTTTCTTTCTGCATGAATAATATAATATCAATAATTATATTAATTTGTGTATGTTATATATGTATTTACATATGTTAAATAAAAACTTTGAGGGGACCTAGAGTTGTCTACATTATTGGAATATACTTCCTGTCATCTTTCTTTTATATGAGAACACCCCCTGTCACCATCCATCCACCTCCTCACCCCCAACAGGCTTTCTTAAAAGTTCTAATTAGGTTTTTGTAGGACCTAAGCCAGAAAAATTATCTTTAAAAAACAAAGCAATTTCAAATACAGATATAACAGAAATTAAACATATTGTATGTATACAGACCTCCTCTGTTTCAGGAAGACAGATGTCTTCCTCCAGGGTTAGTGTGAACTTTTAAATTTAGCAGGTTATAAAGTTGCAGCAAAATATGTCTTTCCCTATGGCTTCAGGAAAACAAACCACCACCACCAACAACAAATGACTCTCTTTTTGTTCATTAACTTATAGTATTGTCTACATAATTGTTCATTGTTTCTAATCTCCTAACTTGATACACTTTGTAGAGGCCTTATTGTTCTTTCTCTCCGAGCTCCTCCCTCTGAGAAGCACCTAGTCATATGTTGTGTCCCCCAGGGTTCAGTACAAAGCTAGTTCCTTTAACATCTTTTTCAGTGATATGGACAAGAGGGTTGAGTTCACCTCCAGTAAGTTTGCAGACAACACCAAGGTGAGTGGGACTGTTGATCTGCTTGAAGGTAGGAAGGTTGTGAAGAGGGATCTGGATAGTCTGGACTGATGGGCTGAGGCCAGCTGTTTGAAGTTCAACACGGCTAAGTGACAGGTCCTGCACTTGGGGCAAAACAACCCCATGGAATCTATGGGCTTTGGAAAGAGTGTCTGGAATGATACCTGGTAGAAAATGACCTCGGGTTAGTGGTTGATAGCCAGCTGAATATCAGCTAGCAGTGTGCTCAGGTAGCCAAGAAAGACAACAGCATCCTGGCTTGTATCAAAAATAGTGTGGCGAACAGGACTAGGGAAATGATCGTCCCTCTGTACTCAGCTCTGGTGAGGCCACACCTCAAATACTATGTTCAGGTTTGGGTTGCTCGCTACAAGGATATCCAGGCGCTGAATCATGTCACAACAACCCCATACGACACTGGAAGGTATCTTCTCTTCTCTTCTCTTCTCTCTTTCTTTTTTTTCATTTTCATTTCCGTTTCCATTTCCGTTTTCCTTTTCTTTTTCTTTTTCTCTTGTTGAGGCCAACATAAATAGCTATTGTTATCTAGGTATAGATACTGCCATGAGTCTAATTTCTTAGTCATATATACTGTCCAACACATAGATAAAATGCAGGTCTTCTCTTGGATATACCATCTTTTCTGTGCATTTTCAACTTTCCTGCAGGCTGGGCTGCAAGGAATTCACAAAATAAAGGCGTATTTTTTTCCAAAAAATAAATGCAAAGGAACGATAGAGGAAGAGACTTCAGCATCTTCCTGAATGTGGAGAATAACTAATGAACAGAAAGAAGCCAATGTCAAAGATGATTGACATTTCTCTTACAATCTCAATAGGTTTTTGCATATATGCATTGAATTGTATGGGAGATGTGTTCAAGTCTAACTTCAGGCACTTTCTATAAGTACCCAGGTAAGGAACTATCTGCCTTAGGTTTTGTCTACAGTCAATGGTACCTTTAAGAACAATTTAGATCTTGAATTTCAAACACTCTTGTAGCTATATTAACGATTATACTAAAGCAACATCACTATTCATTTTAGTTCTTATCTTGGTCTGACAGCAATGCTGAACAGCAAGGAAAGTTCAGCTTGAAGAGGAATTTGCTTCATAAACCCCTAAAGATTGAGAGTCCAATTTCTGGAGCAAGGCTAACATTTTTAAAATCCCTTTCTCTATCACTTAGCCTGTGCATATCAGTATAAAGAAAGATGAATTAAACACATCCTAGGTGTGACTCAGGGAAATGTAGCACTGATATTATATTTTACCAGAACAGAGTACAGAGCTGTGATGTCTCTTTTGAGAGATACCATAATATAATACATCTTACTACACTCAGATTCATATCATGATGAATTCATTAAGAAGTAATACAATATGGCCAGCTTTGTGTCTGAGGTATCATAAAAATTCAGAGACATAAAATACCAAGTGCCAAAGTGTTTAAAAGGCTTTGAATTTGCAATCAACCTCACTCATCAAATTTTTAAATTACTCTGACAAAGATTTAACCGATTAATTATGGATAGTCACCCACAATGATGGGATAGTTAACTGCCTCAACAGCAGATAGATTTAAATGCTTTAAGAATGGATGAATTTTGGAGAAGGGACCAAGATCCATCTTAATGAAAAAAATAGCAAGTATTCAAAGAAATACCTTAAATTTTGAAGAAAAGGTGACCGTGGCTACACAATTTTCACTAGATTATATCTGCTCTGGGTTTTAACAGATCCACCAGAAGGCCAAAGATGATTTCATCTGAACCAGAAGAAGGGGTTGATTCTGACTATAAAAATCATTCTGGAAAAGTAACAGGACAAGAGAATACAGACTTAAATGCAATATTTGCACAGTAAACTGAAATATCTTAATTTGTCATGCTTTATTTTAAGCACTTAGCTGAATTATAACTTCAGTTAGGTTATGTAATAAAAATATTGTCTTCAGACAAAATAAAGAGCACAGAGGAACAGTGGCAGACAGGGTAACCTGAATAATACCCTCATCTACAAGGCCCACAATAGGAGTAGCACAGCCCCATAGAGCTATCAACCCATAAAAGGCCCAATAGGTGAAATGACCTGAGGGCAAGCAGGAGTGTAGGTCTCTGAGGGTGAAGCCATGGAATTGGTTATCAGAAGGACCAAGGGAGTACCAGCCAGCTGCTAAAAAGACTGTGGGGTATGTGAGTCTCTAAGAGTGAGTGGTTTGTGTGTGTTTGTATGTATATATGTATGTATATTTGTAGATATAAATATATGTGCATGTGTAGAATGACTAAGAACGCTTACTTGGTCTCATTACTGTTTGGACTGGGAGGCAATGACTTTACCTCTTGGGCTAATGGATTTGGCAACCCACTAACACTTTTCATATTTACAAGACAGGACCCTTGAATTACTCCTAACTTAGACATGTCCATTGGACATGTCCTTAGACATGTCCACTTAGACATGTCTGCTAAAATTAATTTGATGATTGTTAGCCTAAAATTCATAGGGCCAGATGAAACATGTAAAATCAAAATCAGCTCTATTGTAAGATGGATCTTCTTTCCTCTTGTAAGAAGAGGATACATTTAAGGTAGCAGGGATTGCTTATTCCCTTCCACTGAGAAACAAATTTCTTAGATCTTTTCTACTGTTCCCATATATGTTTCATTAATAGCACTAGTTATTGCCACTTCAGCTCCCCATGTATATTTATATTCATCAAACTAATAAAGTAATACTTACTATACTTATTCTCTTTCTTTCATGTTGTGAGGTATAATTACTTTTCTAAAGCATTAAAACTGTTAACATAACAGGTATGATATTAGTGAAAATCATGCCCATATATAGATGACTAAATAATAGGAAAATGTATTCAATATCAATTTAATTGTATTTGTTTTTGTAAGTTTAAGTCAAATCTTCAATATTCCTGGAGTTTAAGTGTTTTTTTTTTTGTTTGTTTGTTTGTTTTAAGATAGCTGATGCTCTGGAGGAAATGGGTATTTACACCTTGGTTGCAGTGTGTCACATTTCTGTTTCAGTGCATTACATAGCTTTAGATCTCTGAGATCGCATCGTTTTGTGTAAATGTCAACTCATATTGGCTTTTCTGCATGACACAATATAACATGATGGGTGGTGACACAGAAAATGTAATGCAATATGACACATCAGGAATGCAAAGGGTACTGTGATTGGATAGTTGGTGTCAATTTAAATAGGAGACTTCAAATCCAAAATGAATCTGGCAGACACTAATGGAGAGAATTTAGAGTAACTACTGTATGTGTGAAACTGAATTCTGCAGTTCACCATAGTGCATTGAACAGGTGCAGAAATAGTCTGAAATATTAGAAAGAATAAGTATTTGTAGTTGACATAGGTATACAGGTTTTAAAAATACTGAAAGATTATATGTTGCAAAATGTCTCTTTCCCCATTTGTTCAACTTTTCTGTAATCATTACCTGTTTATTTTAATTCCTTTTCTAAACTACCAAAAAATAAAAATGAAAAATTCCATGTCACTATTGTGTTACATTACACTAAGTGCAACTGACATCAGATAGACAGTAAAATGCAAAAAGTATGGATGGAGCACCAACAATCAGCTATCAAGAGTTACCAGTTTTTAAATACTGAACTTCTTAATGCTTAGTTTTTTGACATTCCAATTAACTTTCTACCAGATAAATCTGCTCCAGATGTAGGAAGACCTAATAATTTAGTCATAAGTCATTCAGTGCCTTTCAGTGGTCTTATTTAACAATGAACACATAAAACACATGGTGTAATAGTGTCTTTTTTTTTTTCTTTTTTTTTTTTTTTTTGGGGGGGGGGGGGGTGGGAGGGAGGTTAAAAAGCAATCAGAACTGGGGGAAAGAAAAAAAAAAGAATAGACAAAAAAGTACAAAATATATTTTTTTTCCATAAGTATCAGATAGCTGTGAAGTGATATGAGATTTTTCTGAAGTTTTGGAAATTTGATTCATCTTTTTCTCTTGCCAAATCATCTGCAGAGCTGAGATGTCTTGTTCCCCTAGGCAACTTTTTTCTCTTCTCTGTGCCAACACATTTTCTGTCATGTGTTAGCTATTCCTGTGGCTCATCTCCCTTTTACAGCACAGGGATTCAATTGCTTCCTCAAAGGATTAAAAGCATTTTAAATTTGTATAGAACTCCTAATTTTTTTCATAATCTATGCTCCAGAAGAGTGGAGAATTTATATATGTATATAGATGTATATTGAAACTGATTTTCTTCCCTCAAAGAACCACTAGATCATCTGTGATTAGACTCAGGAAAAAAAAAAAAAAAAAAAAAAAAAAGCAGGAAATGATGCTCTTTGAACTTTAGAGTAGGAGAAGAAAGGTTGGCATGTGGGACAGGAGTTCTTTAGGGCCATACTTATCATTTCAAATGAAATAAACAAACTTATTCCTAGAAGGTCTCTAGTGCTGGAGAGTAACAGGGATGTGGTGGTTTTACTCAGGTGGGCAGCTGAGCTCCACCACAACCGCTCTCTCACTCCCCCTCTCCTCAAAGAGAAAGGGGGAGAAAATACAGCACAGAGAACTCAAGGTTTGAGATGAGAAAGGTTTAATTAAAGGGAAAGGAATTGGGGAGAAAAAGAAACAAAAGGAACAAGTCCATGCGGAAACACAGAGAGAGGGAAAAAAAAAATATTCTCTACTTCCCATCAATGAGTGATGTTCGGCCACGTCCTGGGAAGCAGGGCCTCAAAATGCATAGTGGTTGTTCAGGAGGAACAGCCCCCTCCCCCACGAGAGGGAGGGGAAGTGTTTATTGCTGAGTGTGACATCAGGTGTTATGGAATATCCCTTTGGTTGGTTTAGGTCAGCTGCCCTGGCAATGTCCCCTCCTAATCATTTGCCCACCACCAGCCTGCTAGCTCCTGGGGGCTTGGAAGGAGTCCTGACGCTGTGCCAGCACTATGCAGCAATAGACACAAGACTTGAGTGATATCAGTGCTGTTCCAGCTATGAGTGCAGAGCACAGCACTGTGTGGACTGCTGCAGGTGCTGCAGGGAAAAGGTGACTCCAGTTCAGACAGACCCAACACAAGGGAGTATCACAAAGTCTACTATTCTGCTTGAAAAATAAGGGGGAAGGTAGAGGAAGGGGGCGGCGGGGGGTGGGGGGTTGGAGGGAGAGAGGAAGTAAAGGAATTAAAATTGTGTGTTAGAGAATAGAGATGAAAAGTAGAGTGCATCAGACAGGGGTAAAGCACTATAGCTGATAAGACAAGAATGCATGTTTAATTTTTATTTTAATTTTTTATTTTTGTTTTTGTATTATATAGTTTTAAGTTTTAGCCCTTCAGGAAAGATCTCTTTCATAGTAATTGCTATCCTCATCCAATGCTTCTTTCTTTTGTGACTCAACTTTTTGCAGTTGTTTGTTTTATTTTTCTTTAATAGGGCCACTTTAGTAGTTAGAGGGAAAAAATAATAAAAATCCCCTTTAAGTGGTTTTACCAATATTTCAAAGGAAATATATTGTGAGGAAAATATTCCTCACTGTTTCTGAGGAATAAGAAAATCAGCTTTACTGCCAATTTTACCAGCAGTGATTTATTCCACTACTCTGTTTTTGCAGTTGCCATTGCTTCTCATGAAGTTAGCATAGTATGTAATTTTGTAAAATAACATGCAATGGTCCTGGTGAATATTATGTGTCATCACTGTTTTGACAAGATCAATACAATGATGTGTTATGGATGGGACCAAATGAAGCACTAAAGATAAATGGTAGGGCACAGTCTGCCAGGAGTCAGCAGCAGTCAGCTGCCAACTGCCTGAAAATGGTGATGGTCATTCAACTGTTCAGCATCACTCACTTAAAGGGTATTTACAAACATGTTTTCCTGCAGTTCCTCCTTCTGACATACCATTAGCTTTTTGCCTGAGGCCCTATACTGAATATTTATGGATCAAAACTACATTAGCAGACTACTGCAATCTTTTGAAAATAAAGAACTCAGCAACTCAGTCTCCCCTATTTGTGGAATTGAGATTAAAGAGGGAAGGTGATTGTGTGATGTCATACCCCCATGTGCTAGTACCTTATCCTAAAAATATTGATTAACTTGAACTTGAACCACATTAATCTATTAAATTCCTTCTGAAGTAGCAAATTACTGTCTACCCCTGATGGTACTGAGGGTAAGAAAAGGGCTCGGTATTTTTTTTTTTTTTTTTTTTTTTTTTTTTTTTCCTGTGTATTGTTCATTACACTACTTATTCATATATATCGTGGTTTAACCAGGCAGCTAAGCACCACATAGCCATTTGCTCCTCCTCTGCCGTATGATGGGAGAGAGAATCAGAAGAAGGTTAAACTCATGGGATGAGATACAGAAAAATAAAGAAGGAAAAAAAAAGTAATAATAGTAATATTAATATACATAACAAGTGATGTGCAATGCAATTGCTCACCACCAGCTGACTGATGCACAGCCTATCCACAAGCAGTGACAGCCCCCTCACCAACTCCCCCCAGTTTTATTCTTGAACATGACACCATAATAACAATGACAGATCTTGGCTTACCTGGCCCTTAGAGATCGAGGACCATGACTAGGGGATCAGAGACCTTCCATCTTTCCATCTGTGGCCAGCAGAATTATAAGGGAACAGTTGTATCAACTACATGTTGATAAATCCATGGAGCCTGATGGGATTCACCCCAAAGTACTTTGCAATTTAGCAGATGTTATACCTTACAACAACTATGACATCAGTGTGCTATCAACATTTTTTTTCTCCTAAATCCAAAGAATGGCACCATAAGAGTTTCTATGAAGAGAATTATTTATACCTCAGCCAAAATTAGGACAATATATTAACCTAATTTAGGGCCTAGTTCTGTAAGCGTTTATGTATAGTATAAGTTTAACTTTTCGGCTGTGTTAAAGTTCCTTGGAAACATTTATGCATATACTTAGGGATACTGTTTTTGAGATTGAGGCCATCATCAAAAACATATTTTTGGGAAAAATGTTTCTTCCTGTGGATATTATCTAATTCTATGGTTTCTGGCAGTGAATCTTGGTGCTGATTTGTCTTTCATGTCCATCTAGTATGTTTACTCATCTCTTTGAAATAACGTTGCTAGGTGTGGAAACAGGTTGAGAAGAGTAAAGAAAAGGGCAAGATACCTTCTTTGGTGTTCCCAGAAATGTACCACTCCTCTGAATTGCAAATACATTTATTGTGAATGGAACTGATTTGAACAGATCTGTCTTGTAAATAAATAAATAAATAAAATTATAAAATAGGAAATAAGAAAAAATACACTCTAAAAATCATGGGTTTTGATGTTCATATCTCATTGTGTCCATACGCCTTTATCCATAGAACCTGCTAAGCTGTGTGGTCAAACACAGACTTAATATGTCTGGGTCGTCCTCCTCTTTGAGTCATGATTAAATAATCCTGTTCTTTTTATTGAATCTTTACATGTAATATGATTTATATCTTTCCTCTTTTAAGGTCAACTTCAAGCATGAAATGAACTTGGACTGTATACAGAAACACACGCGCTGTGTACAATTTTGTGTATGATTTCACTGCATTGAAATGGTACCAAACCACTGGCTGCAGAAAATCCACCACAAGTTAAATTGTTACAGGAGTACTGCAGACATCTATGGCACTAGATTTACTTTCTATTTTCAAGGTACAATTACGAAGATTACTTGTTTTGTTTCAAACAGACAAAACAGACAAAACAGAATAGGCCAGAATAGAGAAGAATAGAGCAGAAAAGAGAAGTTCAGTTGGAAAGGAACTACAAAGATCATCTAGTCCACCTGCTTTACTACTTCAGGCTTAATCGTAAGTTAAGCATATTATTGAGGGCATTA
Source organism: Aythya fuligula (assembly GCF_009819795.1). Lineage (NCBI taxonomy): Eukaryota > Metazoa > Chordata > Aves > Anseriformes > Anatidae > Aythya > Aythya fuligula. The sequence continues at coordinate 170,283,001 of NC_045559.1, read as the reverse complement.
TCCAAATCCCTCTTAAGGATTGGCAGGAGGCATCAACCACCTCTCTAGGAAGCCTGTTCCAGTGTTTGACTACTCTTGCGGTAATTAAATTTTTCCTAATGTCAAGTCCAACCCTCCTCTGGTGCAGCTTTCTGACATTCTCACACATCCCATCATTGGCTACCAGGGAAAAGAGTCCAAGAGACCAGCACCTCCCTCTCTACTTCCCCTCCTGTATTGGGTTTCCGTGGCAAAGTTTTGGTAGCAGGGGGCTGCAAGGGTTGCATCTGTGAGAAGAAAACAGAAACTGCCCCATAGTGAATAAGGGCCAGTTTCAGCTGTCTCCAAAGGGACCCACCTCTGTCTAGAACTGAGCCAGTAAGTGAAGCTGTTTGTACCTCTGTGAGAGCTGATATAAAGAAAATGAAAACAAAACAAAACAAAACAAAACAAAACAAAACAAAGCAAACAAACTAACAAACAAAAACACTGCTGTGCAACAGAAGCTGGGAAAGGGAAGAGTGAGAAACAGCCCTACAGACACCAAGGTTAGTGCAGAAGGAGGGCAGAAGGTGCTCCAGGTGCTAGATATCAAGTTCTCTTGTGGCCTGTGGAGAGGCACACAGTGGAGCAGGCCATGGGGGAGTAGAACTCAACTGTGAAGCCCATGGAGAGCCTTGCAGGAGCAGGCCCCAAGCCAGAGGTGCAGCCCATGGAGGGGAGCCCACACAGGAGTAGGGGACCTGGGGTGAGCTGCCACATGTGGGGAACCTAATGTTGGAGCAGTTTGGAAAGGACAGCATCCCATGGGAGGGACCCCAAGTTGAAGTAAGGGCAGAGTGACCATGAAGGATCAGCAGAGATGAAGTGTTACGGACTACCACAACCCCCATTCCTCTGTTCCCCCGTGTTTCCCTCAGGAGGAAAATTTGGAAGGGGATGGATAGGGGGAAGGTGGTAATAGTTTGTTTTTCTGTTGTTTCTCATTGCTCTAGCTTTTTAGTTATAGGTAATAAATTATATTAACCTTTCTATGCTGAGCCTGTTTTGCCCATGACAATAACAGTTGAGTGATCTCCCTGTCCTTTTCTCAACCCTTGAGCCCTTTCAATCATATTTTGTCCCCCTTTCCCTTTGAGAAGGGGAAGTGAGAGAGTGGTTGTGGTGGAGCTCAGCTGCCCAGCTGGGTAAAACCACCACACCTCCTCAGGAAATTGTACAGAGAACTGTGGTCACCTCCTCTCTCTAAATTAAACAGCCAAAGTATTTAGGCCATGAAAGGAAAGTCACTGCTCCCCCAGTCACAGTCCTCCATTTCTGAGGACCAAGCAGGCCAAGATCTGTCATTACTATTAATGACCCAGAGATATTGTTGTTTCCCTTCCTGGACACCTTTAAAAAGGATATGGTCCTGGCAAACTGTCCCTGACTGAGCAGGGGTGGTTGGACCAGATGACTTCCAGAGGTCATTTACAGCCTTAACAATTTTGTGGTTGTGTGATTAAGTATGGAGAGAAATAAAGAAACAACCAAACAAAAATCATTGAATGTCTCTGACTTTTTCTCATCCTTACTTGTTAGGATACATCAAGTGTGATACATCAAAACATTCCAATGATACATTCCAGTGATACATCAAAACATTCCAATGTTTTCCTTAGGGCTTTTGACATTCTTGAAAAGGACTTTTTTTTTTTTTTTTTTTTTTTTTTCCCAAGACCACACTGGTCAGTGTCAACACAAGTTGAGCTTTGTTTTTTTCTTGTTTTCAAAATGCAGTTGTAAACTGCAGCTCTCTCCTCTGCCTCTGAAACCAGACCTTGCTTCCAAAAGTCCTATATTTTCTTTTCCTGCCCTAATTGTAGGCAGAGTTCCCTGTTCACACAGGCTCATCTTCTAACCCAGTCACTTGACTTGCAACACAGTGGGATTGCCTACTTCCAGGCTTTTAAAAGGTGTCTCTTGAAAAGAAACCAGCCCTAATAGACCCCTAAACTCTCTAGAGCTGATTACTGGAGGATCTGGCTAATTAGTTCACAGAGAAGCTTTATTAATTAATTAATTTATTTATTTATTTATTTATTTATTTATTGGTTTTCCTTCTTTACACTTTGGTATAAAGGGAGAGGGATGTTTGGAGTGACGGTGTTTGTCTTCTCAAGAAACTGTTACGCATGACGAGCTCTGCTTTCCTGGAAGTGGATGAACACCTGCCTGATGATGGGAGTAGTAAATTAATTTTTTGTTTTGCATCACTTGTGCATTCAGCTTTTGCTTTCCCCAGTAAACTGTCTTTATCTCAAACCACGAGTTCTTGCACTTTTACCTTTCTGATTCTCTCCCCCATGCCACCTGGGGAGAGTGAGCTTAGCTTCTTTCTGGGGCTAAACCACAACACTCTCTTAAAGCCATGGTAAGAACCCTGCTAACTTGTTTTATTTTATTTTATTTTATTTTATTTTATTTTATTTTATTTTATTTTATTTTATTTTATTTTATTTTATTTTATTTTATTTTATTTTATTTTATTTTATTTTATTTCTGTTTAAACCAAAATTTTTGAACTCAACTAATTCATGATAACTATAGCCACCTATCATCACCTGTCCCACAAAGCCCCTTCCCTATTCTCAAACAGCAGATCTAGGAAGGCACCTTTCCTGGTTGGTTCTCTCAGCACTTGTGACAGGAAGTTATCTTTAATATGCTTCAGGACTTTCCCAGACTTGCTTGTCATGGCAGTATGGTATTCCCAGTTCAAGTCTGACAAGTTGAAATCTCCCATAAGCACAAGGGCAACTGATCCTGAAATTTCCCCTAGTTGACTATAGAATAGTTGCTCCATGCCATCACCTTGATTAGGTGATCAATCATAGACATCCACAACAACATCTGCTTTGTTATCCATCCCCTTAATCCTCACTCAGAAGTTCTCTACATCATCACTTACTGCAAGTGCTGTACAGTCTATCTCCTTTACATACAGTGTAACACCTCCACCTTGCCTGCCCTGCCTATCATTCCTGAACAGCCAATAGCCACTTATTCCAGCATTCCAGTTGTGGGACTTGTCCTGAGTCTCACTAATATCAATGATATCATAACTCTGGAGAAGGACAAAAGTTTCCAGTTCATCCCATTGGTCCCTCAAACTTCCTTCATTTCTATACAAGCATTTCAGATGTGCTCCTGAACCAACAGCACTCCCTGGAGCAGTGTAGGTGCTCATATTAGTCTTGCCTCTCAGATGGCATCCCTTGGATTAACTTCAGTGTTCTGAATGGTATCCTCTCACAGCAATCCTGGTTTAAAGCCCTCTCAATCAGTCTCACTAGGTTACAAGCCAAAAAATAAATAAATAAATAAATAAATCCCCCTTAAAGATGGCCCCATCAGGTCCCATCAGACTTCTCCTCTCAAAGACTCTTCCATGGCTATAAAACCTAACATTCTGGTGGCAACACCAGTCTTGGAGCCAGGCATTGATGACCTGGGCTCACCTGTTTATTTTCATGAATCTATTCATTACTAAGATGATTGAAGAAAACACAACTGTGTTCCTCAATCCTTTTAATGCCTTCCCAGGGCCCTGAAATCTATTTTAGTAGACCTAAGGCTTCTTGTAGCAACACTGTTTATACTCACATGAAAGAGGAGTAGGCAATAGTCTGAAGGCTATCCTAAGTTTGAAATGTTATTGGTTATGTCCCTGAACCTAGTCCCACGGAGGCAGCCAACTTCTTTGTAAAGTGGGTCTGCTCTGCAGATGGGGTCTCCATTCCCTTCAGGAGGGAGTTACCTGTGACAACAGCTCACTGTTTGTACATGGCACTGTTTTTGATGCTGCACTTTCTACAGGGGGTTAGTTGATCTAACCTTTGAGGGATATCTTGCACGGATGCCTTCTCTTCCATTTTCTTACATCCCTCATCTACCATTCCCAGAACCTCATACTTATACTGTGATGGAAGCTGAGTGTGCAGGCAGGGGCTCCTTTTATGGCTCCATACAGTAGTTTGCTTCCACTCCTCAGTCTCCTTCAAATTGCTTTATTTATCATGATACAGATCGGATCCTGAACCTACCTCAGTATTGGTTGTTAAATTGACATGTGTGTCCCAGAGAGGGCAAAACACAGTTTTATTGATCTATCACCCTTTCAGAGTTACAGATGCTTTTCAATCTCCCCACCTCTTCCTGAAGCTTGGCCACCAAACTTATTTACCTGGGAACATCTCCCACAAATGTGCTTGCTAACACCTTCCATAACAGGGAGTAGCCCTGGGCACACCCACAGCTTGAAAGCTGGTTGACTACGTGAACTGACTGTAGCTCTATCTGGATGGTTGCTTTAGTCCTGTGGAGTTCCAGAGGAAGTGTATCCCATCTATATCCTTGTCAGGTTAGTATTTAGCAGTCAATCATTCATTTTCTCTGTCTTCGAACTGAGATATCATCAAAAAAACTTTTTCTGCTTGCACAGAATACAATTATAACACTTCTTTACATCTCGTTTGTTTTTTTTTTTTAATTATAGGATCTTCATTCTTTACAATAGAGTTATACAGTGTGCATACTCTATTAAGCTGCCTATTAATGCTACTAAATAGAAATAAGTAGGCTGACTACAATTTATTACTAATTAGTAGTTCTTTCACATTTTGATTATTTTTACTCATCTTTGATGATGGGATTAATTTTACTCACCTTTAGGAGTGCAATTCAGTTCCAGATAGTAAAATATTTAGTACAAACATCTGAAAACATATGCCTGAGAAAGACGTATCTACAAAAATTAGTGTAGCCAGTGTTGACATACATGTAAGAATTGATTAAGTTGCTCAGACATGGTCCCTGACTCCTACTGAATGAAGTGGTATGGTATCTTTTCCATCCAAGGTGTCCTATGGTATCACTTTCATCATCCTGTGGCCACCCTGGGGGGCATAGTTTTCCAATAGGTCTTCTGTCATGTCTGCCAGTCCAACACAGATCGTGAACATATATGTAATGTCAGTTCAACACTTACACCATAGTAGTGTCAGTTCAACAAAGGGAAGTGCAAAGTCCAGCACCTAGAGAGGAACAAGACCAGGCACCATGCGCAGTACATGTGTATTGCCTGGAAAACAGCTTTGCAGAAAATGACCTGGGGGTCCTCATGAAAAACAAATTGAACATAAGCCAGAAATGTGCCCATGTAGCAAAGAAAGATAAAGGTATCCTGGGATGCATTAGGCACCTCAACAGAGGTGATCCATCCTCTTTACTCAGCACTGTTGAGGCCATGCCAGGAATACTGTGCCCAATTCTGGGCTACCCAGTAAAAGGGAAATGTTGACATACTGGAAAGAGTCCAATAAAGGGCCAAGGGGATGATGAAGGGGTGGGAGCATCTCTCCTATCAGGAAAGGCTGAGAGAGATGGGACTATTCAGCCTGGAAAAGAGAAGGCTCAGTGGGGCATCTTATTAATGTCTATAAATACCTGAAGGGAGGGTGTAAAGAGGACAGACAAGCTCTTTTCATTGGTACACAGTGATGGGACAAGAGACAATGAACATAAAATGAAACACGGGAGGTTCCATCTGGACATTAGGAAGCAATTCTTTACTGTGTGGGTGACTCAGCGTTGTCACAGGTACAGTAGCTGTCTGGACATGGTCCAGATTCTCTAGGCAGCCCTGCTTGAACATAGGGGATGGGCCAAATGACTCCAGAGGTCCCTTCTAACCTCATGCATTCTGTGTTTCTGTACTTTTGTGATATACAGTGCATGTGAAATGTCCCTAGGTGTTTATGGCTGAGTATTTTTCAGTCATATAGTTCTAATAATTTCACATATTTTTCATACTCAGCCATAAGTACTCAGTAAGTTTCTCATATAAGGAGGTTTTTCATATACTTCGTAAGTTTCATATTGTAAAAGAAAGCAGCTATGCAGCTTTGGAAAAACTAAAGTAATACCAAAGCAAGATGCTCTAAGAAAGCAGAAGTCTTACATAAAGCAGATCCCTTCAAAGGTATTTGAAAGAGAGTCAGCAATTGTCCTGTTATCATCTGGGATAGAATTAATTCTCTCATTACTAGCTGGTACAGTGCCATGTTTTGGAATTAGAATGAAAATAATGTTGATAAAACACTGATGTTTTAGTTGTTGTTGACCTGTATTTACACTAAGTCAAGGACTTTTCTACTTCTCATACTGCCCTACCAGCTTGGAGGCCAGTGGTGCATGAGATTCTGAGAGGAAACAGAACCAGAACAGCTAACCCATACTGACCAATACTGACCAAAGGGATATTCCATGCCATGTGGTGTCATGTGAGACAATAAAATCATGGGGGAGGGTACTGCTGCTACTTGGGGATGGGCTAGGCATCAGTCAGCTGGTGATGAGCAATCAATTTACACCCCTACCCCACCCCACCCTGTCTTTATCTCAACCCAAGTGTTATTGTATTTGTTATTATTATTGTATTTATTTATTTACTTATATATTTATTTATTTATTTTCCCAATTCCCCTATCCCACTGGGAAAAGGGGATGGTTTATCCAGTGGCCATGTGTGACTTAGATGTCTTCTGCATTAAACCACATAAGTAATAAATACTAAATGCTCAGCTATCTTTGTGTCTTTAATTAATGAAAAAAATTGTTTAATTTCATGATGGAGACATTTCTTATAATAACACCTAACCTTCATTCAACCGTAGAGAAGTCCGTATCCTAGGGAAATCAATGCAGGTGTTGCAGTCACCAACAGAATTAGTGGCACATGTTTTGGGGACATTGGAGATAATTACCTTTTGACAGTGCTTTGCCAAGCACCCTACCAATCCAGGGTTTCATAAGATAATGGTCTGTGCACTGTGACTGTCTTACACAGCTGGTAATTGTTTAATAAATCAGGGTGGTATGCAAAAGATGAAAATGAAGAAAGTTTTGTTTTAAAGACTAAAAAAATCCATCCTTTCAGAAAAGAGCCCCCTTAATAAAATAAAATGCCTAAATGTCTAAATTCTGTACTTTAATTAATCTCAGCTTCATTACTATTTATTTTTTATGTACTAGATTATGATATTCAATTCTTCTTAAGGTTTCACCTTCCTCATATTTTTTTGATTGTAGTTGTTTAAAATAAATATGATACAAACAGAAAAGTAGTTTTTATTTGCTTTATTGTCAACTATATAGCTACTGATGATATCTCCTTGAAAATACACTAAGACTAGTGGTACGGGTGTTAGATTATAAAGCAATCTAACACCTTTGTAACTGAGAGAACTCAGAGAGGAGAGACATCAGCACTTATACTTGTGACCAGGTTGTTTCACTGTAGTCTAGAGATGGAGTACTACAAATAGATTCATACTTTCATTGCTTGTTGCATTGCATTAGAAAATCAATTTCTTAAAGGATTGTTGTGGCTGTGCATTTTCTATTATTTATGTTATTTGCAGCTTTCAATAACACTGACAAGTCGTGCTGTTACTGTTCAGTGTTACATACAATGAGCCTACTCCCGTTGAGAAAGACCTTCTGGTATCAAAGATATGCTTAGTTCAAGCTGTAAGCACTGATATTTTTATAAGTACAACTGAATTGACAAATAGTTTTTGACAAATACTATTTTTGTATTTTATAGAAATATTGACAAATATCCAGAATCAAAGAAAGATCAAAGAAAGATATGAGAAAGCTCTGACCATTAAATCATTAACATTAGTTTATTTGTTGTTAAGACAAATGTATAAGATAGATGTATAGCGATGGATATAATTGTTATATAGGATAACAAAGTCATTATGTTGTTTAAAAAAAAAAAAAGGAAATAAGTATAGTTAAGTTTCTTCAGTCAAAAATGGCAAAATATATTTGGAGGAAAAGAAAAAAGATGGTAAAATCATCAGTTTATTGAACATTGCCAATGGGATGAGGTTCAACATGGCTGTTATAAATGACTCAGTCTTCAAAATAGGACTATAATCAAAGTTTACAATTTATTAAAGGAATGAAGATAAGCAAACAGCGCTGGGTGCACCAGGAGTCTCTGCTCCACCAAGATGCACACAAGTTACATCAGGCAGCTGGTTTTTATGCTAATACATATTCGTCATCACTTTTGGAAAAGGCAGGGTTATTATAATTAGTTTCCCAGGACCTGAACCATCCCACGGACACATGCGTATCAGTCTCTGGTGGTCTCTCTGGGGGTCGCTCGTACTGAAGGTTCGTAGTCTTCCTCCCAGGCTTTGTCCTTCAGTCATTCTTCAGCTTCCCCCCCTCTCCTTATTTAGTAGTCTCTGGGCCAGATGTCAGAAAGTTGTGTCTCATGCAATAGTCAGCAGTTATCTCAAAAAACTCCCCCCTATTCTCTTATCTCCCAGACCTGAGTCTCAAGGTTTACCCTTCAAACCCTCTATTGACATGAACTGCTAGACCATTCATTTGCAAGTACAAGAACTATTTACACTAACCACTATGTTTCTCTTGGACTTGTGGTTACTTATACAAGGGAATGTAAGACAGAAGGTCACATTTCATTATGAGGCCCTAGCATTGTTCCATATTGACATGAATCAGATGAACATATTTCACAATGGCTAAGTGCTGGGTCCTGTACTTTGGTCACAACAACCCCATGTAATGCTACAGACTTAGGGCAGAGAAGCTGGAAAGCTGTGCATAGAAAAATGATCTGGGGGTGTTGGTTAATGCTTGCCTGAACATGAGCCAGCAGTTTGTCTGGGTGGCCAAGAAGGTCAACAGCATCCTGGCTTGTATCAGGAATGGTGTAGCTAGCAGGAGCAGGAAGGTGATTGTCTCCTTGTACTCTGCTCTGGTGGGGCCACACCTCGAGTACTGTGTTCAGTTTTGGGCCCTTCAGTACAAGAAGGACTTCAAAGCCCTAGAACATATCCAGAGAAAGGCTACAAAACTGGTGAAGGGTCTGGAACACAAGTCTTATAAGAAGCTGCTGAGGGAACTGGGGTAGTTTTGTCTGTAGAAGAGGAGGCTCAGGGGAAACCTTATTGCTCTCTACAACTACAACAAGTTGTGAGGAGATGGGGTTTGGCGTCTTTTCTCAGATAAACAGTGATAGGACTAGAGGTTACAGCAGAGGAGGTTTAGGTTGGAAAAGTGAGATGGTGGAGTCACTGTCCCTGGGGGTATTTAAGGAAAGGTTGGACCTGGTGCTTAGGGACATGGTTTAGTGGGTGATATTAGTGGTATGCAGATGGTTGGACCAGATGATCTTGGAGGTCTTTTCCAACCTTAACAATTCTATGATTTTATTACAACTCAAACACTTAATTGAAGCCGTGCAGTCGCAGTTCTTATGCTCAAGGACAATAATAATATTAGGTCAGCTAATAAGGCAAGCTAGGTAAGATATGTTTTAGTATTAGAGATCAGGAAACAAAACATCTTACTGAAGGCCGTGGAAATTTAGGAGTTACTAGAGAAACACACAACAATAGGATTTTTCTGATTGAAATTTACAATCTCAACTTTATTCCTTATTGTCTGTCCATTGTGCTTGGTAAAAACATGGAAAAGTGTCAAAACTTTAAGTTAAACAACTATCTTTTTTCTTCAGATGAAAACAGCAAAATCTTGGACTAAGCAATAATTAAAAAAACAAAACAAAACAAAACAAAACAAAACAAAACAAAAAAAAAACAGACAAAACATGTTTTTGAGCAGATCTTGCTGTTGAATTGCCCAGGCTTAGTGGGCAATTAATTTGCAAGGGCTTTTGCCTTGTTAGTTGTATTTATCCCTTCAGAACAATTTATTCTTTTATTTATTTATTCATTTCAGACTCTAATCCACCTATTCTTCATCTGTGCTCATGCATCACTTAAATATCCCATTATCTGTGAGAGTTCTATGTCTGCCTCCATGAGAAAGCTGCCTGGAGACGTAGGTTATTGGCATACTTTTGACATTGTGGTCAACGGTACCTAGCCAATATGTCTTAATAATTCTACAGTCTAAGCCCTTACAATCTAACTTCCTGTGAAACAAAGGGGAAAAAAAGAGTAACTCACTGACTTATTTCCATTTACCTATTACCCCTAGAAGTTCACATGTTCACATGTACAAGAATTAACAATAGTTTTTGGTTTTGTTCTTGTTTTTTTTTTTTTTTTTTTTTTTTTTTTTTTTTTTTTTTAAATGAGTAAAACTTTTTCCTTGCAGGGAAAAAAAGGAAAACTAGGAAAAAAAATACAATTATATTAATCCTGAAGCAAATTAAATATTTCGTTTTAAGCGATCCTTCTATATTGAGGCAGTAATGTTTTAGTTTCCTTTGGAATCCAAAATAATAAGTAAGTAAAATGAAATTATAATTATCACATTAAAGCTAGCGAAACAGAAAGCTTCACATGGATCCACATACAGGAATGAGTGAGTAAAATATCAGTGAGTAAACCTCCATCTCTTGTGTGGGGGATTGAGAGAATCATCTGAAGTTCTGTGTGTCTCACTTTCAAACTTTCATTGGACATTCTCCAAGGTCATGAACCTGTTGCACTGGCAAGAGTCAGCTGTCACTCAGTATAACTGACAGTAGAATAAATCTGTTTGTACTTTACTGCAATGATTTTCAGATCAGATTATTATAACTGAATCCAAAGATGAATATATATATATATATATATATATATTATTTTTTTCATTAACAAAGTGTCTGTAATAGCAATAGACACTGTTTTGTTTTGAATGAGTGCATCACTGTGACATGACCAAGGCCATATGAGTCATGCTAAAAGTGACTGCTATTTATTGATCAGGAAAAGGGAAAATTGGTCTCTTAGATCTTCCCTCTACTGTTAAATCTATTAAAGGTGTTTTTCTTTTCTTTTCTTTTCTTTTCTTTTCTTTTCTTTTCTTTTCTTTTCTTTTCTTTTCTTTTCTTTTCTTTTCTTTTCTTTTCTTTTCTTTTCTTTTCTTTTCTTTCCAAATAAAACATATTTTGCTAAAAGAAATACTGGAAAATAAAGCAGTCTTCTTCCTTAAATTAGTACACCAAACCTATGAAATAGAGAAAAGGTCACAGAATTCCATTTCAATTAAATTGTTATTCCTGGTAAATTAGTTTTCTTTGACACATACTTTCAGATAGGTAGAAAGCTAAAAACAACAAGTAGTTTTAAAGTATGTTTTTGGAAATTAACTATATACCTGGTATGCAAATGAGTGGCCTGGTTGATCTATTTTCATTTACTGTGTCTTCTTTTGAGAACTATGATGTGTAATATAAAAAGTCAATCTGCTACGTATGAAGTGATTTGAGAGCAGTAATAAATTGCCTACATAGTAAAAGCATATCCTGAATATTCTCTATTTATTTCCCATAACATTATCATTGCACAACCTGCATAGAAGAGAAAATCATTATTTTTTTTTTCCCCTGGAATTCAGTTTGGATATAGCCTCAGGTTTGGCATAGTCACTGGAGATGCCATATATCCTAAATTTATAATAGGTGGCAAATTCATATCTGGTTCTCTTATCCTCAGTGGAATTACATGTTGAGAATATAATTTAATTCTTCCTTTACAACCTCTGAAAAGGCAAAAAATGCTTATCTACTAAAAAAAGTCTGAACTTTATAGCTGCATTTTATTTTAGTGAAGATAGCAATATTGTCACTACTATTTGAAATGAACAAATTCTGAACAATTAAAATGCATTAGAGCAAACTGAAAACCAGTTCTCCTCCAAGAATATGATTATATTCCCAATAATTAAAATATATTTATCAAATAAGGCTAGAACTGTTATTGCATTTGGAACTGGTATTTGCTATATTTTTATTGGTTCTGTAATTTTCAAAATGTTAACGTATGTCTGCATTTGAAGATCAAGCTTATTATGATTAAGTTAATTATGTTTCCAGTTCATATATATATATATATTTTTGTTGTTGTTGTTGTTGGCTTTTACTGTGATTGTTATTGTTCTATCAGTAGATGTGACCTTGATCCTTAGCATAGAGGGGGACAGAAAAAAAAAAAACTGCCTATTTTGCAGAAAGAGACTTTTACATCCTAAATTAGTCTCACTGCATTCTGACAGTATATATTATTATGCTTTATCTTAGAAATTTGATATTATCTCACTAATATGCAAATACCAAAGAAAACAAGTGGTTTTTTAAAAGCAGAGGAAAGGAGGAAAACCAGCAGGAATAAATTTAAGATCCCATACTCATCATCAACTGTTTGGCTTAAAGATACAGATTGCCACAAACTTCAAAGGCAATATAATAGCAGGCAACACAGAATAATGCTATTTTTATCATCTTCATATTTTACTTTTTTTTTTCCCCTCTTTTTTTTCCCCTATTTTTTTTTTTTCCCTGTTTTACTTCAGACGTTCACAAGAATCTTGGTTCGGTTCAATTTGCATGTTGTATAATTTATTTCAGTAACAATATTTACTTAGTGAAGAAATTCTAACTGTGATTTTCATTAAATATGGAGCTGTGAAAATATATGTTAAGCTTTATGCAATGATAGCTACAGTTAATGTAGATTTAAATAAATGACTAGTATTGGAAATTAAAATTATTCTATGAATGTGTTTTTGAGCTATAGTTAGTACATGAAAGGGGTTATTGTTAAATAGATACATAAAAATTGATGACATCATGGTGTCCTGAATGGGAGGGGGTAGGCATTACAGTTTTTTACAAACCACATACCAACCTTTCTTTGATTTTGGTCTCTCAATCTGTCCAGTCTTTCCATGAGAAGAATTAAAAAGTACATACCTATGAACATCTTCTGTTCCCAAATCTGTAATGCTCTGTGCAGACATCAGGGATCAACACCATTCCTTTCACTGTGTTAATTAATGTGTAAAGGAGATGAAGGAGATGAAGAGGTAATTGGAAAAAAACAGCAACGTATGGAAGCAAAAGATTATATATGGATGTGAACACTGGCAGCAATTTAAATATATATATATAGAGAGAGAGAGAGAGAGATTTTTTTTCATTTTTGGTCAGCCTCTGTTCACTCCTGCAAATCTATATTTGTTGGATAGGTAATGCAGCAATAGAAAATAGATGTCAGTGAAGAGAGAACACAAGAGAGATGGCAGAGATTCAAAGACTTTTGGAAGCAGCTTTCTAGGGTCATACAGAATCAACTAATTCATTTCCCAGTCAGTTCACAAATTCTGCAGCCTAACATTCATATTTAGCTTAACTCTGGTATTACCCTGGAATATACCATACAGATTATTTGTCCTTAATGCTCTTCTCAGTATCTGCTACAAAATATGTCTGTAGGACTTAAGATACAGGCCTTATGCCATAGTTAGGCCATAGTTACATGTACATGTATATATATAACAATGAACTTCAAAACATCAAATGGTGTACCATAATGACACAAAGTGACTCCATATTTGATTCTCAGACAAACAAATATATGCACAAACTCATACGGAAGAATTAGAAATATGACCTATTCCTAACTGCATTTTGCAGCCTAGTGAGCTGAATGGAACTGGTAAAAGCTGTTCTAAAAGTGAGGTGGGGGTGCTGTGACTCATAACTGATCACAGACATACCTTTCTAAGACTGGGACAAGCCCACTTCTATCACTGACACCCCCAGTGGGAGGGTTGCACTGACCTGTCCATCAAGAAGACCCCTTGGACTAAACAAAGTAGTAATCTATGTAATTGTCATGGTTCCGCTCGAGTGGGCAGCCGAGCTCCACCACAGCCGCTCTTTCACTCCCCCTCCTCAAAGAGGAATGGGGAGAAAATATGTGAAAAGGGCTCAAGGGTTGAGATAAGGACGAGAAAATCACGCAATAATTATTGTAAAATATTATTATAATAATTATTGCAAAACAGACTCGGCATAAGGAGATAGTAAGATTTATTGCCTACAACTAACAAGCGAGAGAAGTGAGAAAACAAAGGAAAAAAAAAAAACAAAAGCACCTTCCCCCCCATCCACCCTCTTCCACCTCCTCCCCCCGAGCAGCGCAGGGGAATGGGGGAATGGGGGTTATGGTCAGTCTACAGCACTTCTTCTCTGCCGCTCCTTCTCGGTCACTCTCGTCCCCTGTGCTGTGGGGTCCCTCAAGGACTGCGGGATGCAGTCCTTGATAAACTGATCTGGCATGGGCTTCCCACAGGCAGCAGCTCTTCCAGAACTGCTCCAGATATGGGTCCGTACCACGGGGTCCATCCCTCAGGAGAAAACTGCTCCAACCTGGCTCCCCTACGGGCAGCAGCTCCTGCCGGGTCACCTGCTCCTGAGTGGTCTCCTCTCCACGGGCTACAGGTCCGGCCCGGAATCTGCTCCGGCAGGGGTCTTCCACAGGCGGCAGCCTTCATCGGTGCAGGGCCACCTGCTCCACCATGGTCTCCTCCACGGGCTGCAGCATGGAACCCTGCTCCACCGTGGTACTCCATGGGCTGCAGGGGGACATCCTGCTTCACCATGGTCCTCACCACAGGCCACAGGGGACTTCTGCTCCGGCACCTGGAGCACCTCTCCCCCTCCCTCTACACTGACCTTGGCACCTGCAAGGCTGTTCTCTCACTCCCGGCTGCTGTCTGGTGCAGCGTTTTTTCCCTGTCTTAAATATGCTCTCACAGAGGCGCAAAACAACATCGCTTATTGGCTCAGATCTGGAAAACAATGGGGCCCTTCCCAAACATGGGGCAGCTTCTAGATCTTTCTCACAGAAACCACCCCTATGGCTCCCTGTTACCAAAACCTTGCCACGTAAACCCACTACAGTAATAAATTAGCGTGCATTGTTTATCAGATCCTTTCATCTGAATTATTTTTGCTCAAGATCAAGATCCTTCACATAGCAAAGGAAATAAATATTTGGTGAAAGTAACACGAGTGATTGCATGAAATTTATACAGTTTATTTCTGAATGATGCACTTGCTTTCTCATTCATTGCTTAATTTACATTTCAAAAAGATAGATATTCTGGGGGCGGAGGGGAAGTAACTGCTCTGAGATTGTAAAAATACTATGTCAGTTGTGATGGTGTTAAATGAGAGATAAACACGTTTAAGAACAGCTAGAGAGAGATTGTGAACTCCTTTCCATGAGTTAACCTATCTTGCATTCATTTTTAATGATTATTCAAACAGAATATAGTATTATGTATGTAATATTTAGCCTATTATATTTAATTTAAGTTCTATTAGACACAAAATGTAGGGTTTTCATCTTACATAATTTTCATCATGACCAGCATGACATCTGTTCTGGGCATCACAAGGTCTATTAGACATTTACTTCATAATGAAACTAACTGTACCTAGGAATTGTCCGATTCTTTCATTAGTTTGTAAATAAAGTTTCTTTGACATAGCTATGAGTAAACACACTTATTTTAGGGTGAAAGAATTTTACCCAGGATGGCTGAACCTTCTAATAAATTATGTTATGGAGATTCAGGAATCTACTTCCAACAAGGTCTGTATTGTTGCAGAAAGGAAAAAGAATGAGTTCTCTGAATTATTTGGGGGTAGAGGGGAGCAAGCTGTAAAGTTATTTTCCTTATAATTTTCTTGCAGTTTTAAAATGGCATCCCCTCCCCACACCCCCCCCCCCAAAAAAAAAAAAAAAAAAGACTATTGATTGTTCTAGCTAGGATATCATGCTATCACGCATAATAGCATAATTATTAGCATATCATGCTAAGAAATATCAACTTAGTTTTCAGTACATCATTAGAATAATATAAGCAAAAGTTAATTTGCAGTTTCATTGTATATACTTACTACACAAATAATTGCTAGGTGTAATAATATTCTTTCATTATCTTATCATAAAACAACTTAGAAAACATTAAGATTCTTTAATGGATGGTAATATGAAAGACGGTGATAAAGCAATATGCACATTTTCTTAAAATAGTATATGTGCCTCTTATACTTAATGTATGACTTTAAATTATGAAGTGCACTATAGAGTGCTATATAATTTGATAAATATAAAGAATTATGTACACAAAACTGCACATGTAGTGTAAGTAATTTCCCTGAGGAGACTGGTGACATAATAATAAACTTCAAGAACTCAGTTCAAATGATTTGTTAATGTCACAAGTAACCCCAAATGGAATTACAGTTTCTTATGTACACTACAACTGTATGCAATTCTTATAAAATGAAGTAAAAGAAATCATTCTCTCTGATCAGCACTACCAGTTTAAAAATAAATGCAAGCAATATTTTCTCCTTGCCTCTCCCTCAAACTCCTCTCCTTTCTCCTCTTTTCCAGTTGACTTCTGTCATTTTCTCACTCTGCTACTTCTTCTGCTTCTTTTTCCCCCTATTCTCTTCTCAATCTTCTCTAGCAAATATTTTCAATCAAATCCACTTAATACTATGAATTTCCCTAGGGGAGGGAATGAATCAATAGCAGATGAATGTTTTTTCAGAATGTTCAGCAACCTACTAATAAAGCAATTGAACACTCACAAAAGAGAGACATTCCTTTGCAGAATGAAACACATACACAAATATTTTTCTAGGGACTTACTTAGGACCTACTTGCTTGCTCCTCCACCCTCCCATAAAAAATAAAATAAAATAAAATAAAATAAAATAAAATAAAATAAAATAAAATAAAATAAAATAAAATAAAATAAAATAAAATAGTAATTGAGCAATTCTCTATGGCATTCCTTACCTTTCCATCAATTATTTCTTATATAAGGTCTTAAAAATTAGAACAGCTTTGCATTCTCTCTGTTTCTCAGATCCTACACTTGAATGTTTCCTTTGTTCAAAGAAAACCAGGCACAAGTTTGAGAGTTTTAAAGAAATAGGCTCCAAATTCATTCTAAGCAGATTATTTTCCTTCTTACAATTCATAATACCAAGAAACACCACACCTTAAACTCGTATTCAATATTTGATGGCTTTCTTTATGTTAGGGAACAAATATACTACATTGTTTGAAATGAAATTATGTTTGCAATTAAACAAAGCTCCCTATAATTATGCTTTCCTCCTTATAAATTTTATTACATAAATTTCAATCACCTGGGAGTCCTGGTGGACTAAGCAGGCTGACCATGAGTCAGCAGTGTGCCCATGTGGCCAAGAAGTCCATTGGTATCCTGGGGTGCATTCACAAGAGTGTTGCCAGCCAGTCAAGGGAGGTGATCAGCCCTGGTGAGGCCATACCTGGACTGTTGTGTCCAGTTCTGGGCTCCCCAGTAGGAACATAAAACTACTAGAGTACAGAGGAGGGCTACAAAGATGATTAGAGAACTGGGGAAATGAAGACAGGCTGAAAGAACTGGACCTGTTTGGGCTGGAAAAGAGAAGACTGAGGGGAGACCTCAGTAATGTGTATATCTGAGGGGAGGGTGTTGAGAGGATCATAGATCATAGTCTCATAGAATATGCTGAGTTGGAAGGGACCCATAAGGATCATCAAGCCCATTCCCTCCAGCATGTCAACCACACCACACAATTCGGTGGCATTCACAAACTTGCTGAGTGTATTCAATCCCTCTGTCCATGTTGCTGACAAAGATGTTAAATAATACTGGTCCCAATACAGACCCCAGAAGAAAAATATTGAATACTTTAATGTTATATTATATTATATTGTATTATATTATATTATATTTATTATATATTACAACTATAACATAATAAATATATACTTATAAATATATTACTATTGATTTATAATTTTATATATATATAAAATATAATACATACACTAATGTTTTATATATATTTTTAATATTATATACTTTAATAAAAAAATATATATATTTTATATTTTTTTCCTTTTTTTTTTTTTCCAGTCAATTCAGAATTTCTCATGTTTACCTCTTCTGTTCTGATGAAAACCTTCTTCATAGATTGCTGGCACATCAAAATTCTTACTAGATCTGTGATTAGAAGCACAGTATATTGAAACATCTCTTTTGTTTCTTCATGTTCAATTGTTTAGACTATGAATAGGTATTTTTTATGCTTCTGTTTTATTCCTATAGCTAATATGTTTGAATCTAAATACAGTCAGGTAAATAAGAGATGCTCATTTAATGTCACTGAAATGTCTGATTGTTTTGAAGAAGTTAGTTTAGTGGCTGTATTTGTCATTCTGTGACTTGTAGGTACAAACTACTCAGTAATAATAGAAAAAAAAACTTTAAAGCTTTATAGACTGAGATTTTGAAAAGTCAATACTGAAAGCATATTCTCATATTTGTTTCTTGCTATGTTTCTTAAAACTGGAGGTGGGTGAAAAGAATATTTCAAAGCTCTGGAAGCAATTTATTTTATTTTATTTGTTAAAAAAAAATCACCAGAGAGTAATTATTTTATTTTATTTATTTATTTATTTATTTATTTTAAATTCAATTCATCTTCTGAGTGCTAGTATTTGCTTTGGGAGCTCTACATTATTGAATCATATAATATACGTTTGGAGGTATACATGTATAATTCCATGTTTCCCCACTGTATCTGAAGTCTGTGAACCTGAAGGCATATATAACATTCAACTCAACTTGTCTTCTAACTGAATGTCAGAGTAGGCAAATCTGATTCAGGGATGCACAGACAAAATAACTCCATTTATTTATTTATTTTACTTATTAGATGAGATTTTTTTTTTCTTTTTGCTTACAGAGCTAGGTGAGACCATCTTGAATAAGATAAAATTAGGACTTCAGAAGACAAATGTAATGTTTTTAAGTCAGAACTAGAATGATATCCTGTCCAAAGAGGAAGAAGGTGAGATTTAAGGGATTTAGTTTAATCTAGATTCAGTTGTCTCAATTTAAAACATTCAGGAAACATCTAAAATTATTTTTGTAAAATGCAGGTCATTATTTTTATTTCTAAAATCATTTCCATGTGGGAAATGCTGACATCCAATCTTTTTTTCTCCACTGCTGGTCTCTGGCATATGACTCAAATTTCTCCATTTTCCCACTAAACTATCAAAGAAGGAGATTTTATTATTATTATTATTGTTATTATTATTATTATTATTATTATTATTTTATTTTATTTTATTTTTCATTTTGCACATAAGCACAGAATGGATGAGTTTGGAAGGGACCTTTGGAGGTCATCTAATTCAATCACCCTGCCAAGCAGCACCTAGCACACGTTGCACAGTATTGCATCCAGGCGGGTATTGAATATCTCCAGAAAAGGAGACTCCACAGCCACTCCAGGCAACCTATGCCACCCTCTTACTAAGAAAGTGTTTTCTCATATTCATATGGAACTTCCCATTTCAGTTTGTGACTGTTGTCTCTCATCTTGTTGCTGGGCACCACTGATAAGAGTCTGGACCCATCGTCTTGACACCGTAACTTCAGATATTTATACACTTTGATAAGATCCCTTCTCAGTCTTCTCTTCTCCAAGAGAAACAGGCCTAGCTCTCTCAGCCTCTACTCATATGACAGATGCTTCAGTCCCCTCATCATCTTAGTAGCCTTCTGCTGGACTCACTCCAGTAGTTCTATGTCCCTCGCTACAAGAAGGACATCGAGGTGCTTGAGCGGGTGCAGAGAAGGGCGACGAAGCTGGTGAGGGGCCTGGAGAACAAGTCCTACGAGGAGCGGCTGAGGGAGCTGGGCTTGTTCAGCCTGGAGAAGAGGAGGCTCAGGGGCGACCTTATCGCTCTCTATAGGTACCTCAAGGGAGGCTGTAGGGAGGTGGGGGTTGGTCTGTTCTCCCACGTGCCTGGTGACAGGACGAGGGGGAATGGGCTTAAGTTGAGCCAGGGGAGTTTTAGGTTAGATGTTAGGAAGAACTTCTTTACTGAAAGGGTTGTTAGGCATTGGAACAGGCTGCCCAGGGAAGTGGTGGAGTCACCATCCCTGGAAGTCTTCAAAAGACGTTTAGATGTAGAGCTTAGGGATATGGTTTAGTGGGGACTGCTAGCGTTAGGTCAGAGGTTGGACTCAATGATCTTGAGGTCTCTTCCAACCTAGAAATTCTGTGATTCTGTGATTCTCCTGCTAGGGAGCCCAGAACTGGACACGGTATTCAAGCTGTGGCCTCACCAGGGCTGAGTGAAGGGGCACCTCTCTCGACCTGCTGGCAACACTCTTCTGAATACACTGCAGGATACCCTTGGCTTTCTTGTCCTGAAGGGCACATTGCTGGCCATAGTTAACTTGCTTTCCAACAAGTCAGCCCCCAGCCTGTACTGGTGCATGGGTCATTCCTCCCTACGTAAAGGACCCTATACTTGACTTTATTGACTTCATGAGGTTCTTCTCTGCGCAATTCTCCAGCCTATCCAGGTCCCTCTAAATGGCAATACAGCCCTCTGGTGTATCAGCTACTCCACCCAGTGTTGTTTCATCAGCAAACTTGATGAGGGTGCACTCTGTTCCATCATTCAGGTCATTAATGAAGAAATTGAACAAGACTGGAGCCAGTACTGACCCCTGTTTACACACAAACATAACTATGTAAAATAAAGCAGTAATATGTAGTCCCTGGTGACAAGCCTTTACAATTCTATTGACCAAATATCTTTGGAATATTAGGAAACAAGGCAGAGAGAGTTGGGGTTGTCTAGAGAAGGCTCCAGGGAACCCATATTGCAGCATTACAATACAAAAAGAAGAACTACAAGAAAGATAGAATGAGACCAGGTTACAGTTGGCAGTAGGAAACAGTTTTAAACTAAAAGGGAATAGATTTAGATTAGATATTTGGAAGATATTATTTACTATGCAGGTAGTTATATACTGGAACAGGTTGCTCAGAGATGTTGTGGGTGCCTCATCCCTGGAAGTGTTTAAGAACAGGTTGGATGGGACCTTGAGCAACCTGATCTAGTGGAAGGTGTCCTTGCCCGTGGCAGATGGATTGGAACTGCATGATCTTTAAAAGTCCCATCCAACTGAAACTCTATTATGATTCTATGATTCTACGATTCTGTGTGGAGCTCTTGTACTCCAATACCGTCATAGTGCAGATCCTTCCTTTCTGAAGATGTTTAGAATCTGTTCAGAGTTTCCCTGTTCTGGTTACCTTATAAGAGTTGTAGTTCTTTGGCTGGCAAATTGTGCTCATCTCTCTTAAATCACTAGGAGTGAACAGGGGCGACATGTTGGTGCAGAATGTTTGTTGGTTGAATCACTTTTAATTGAAAAAGAACAAATATTTGGACAAATTTAAAGATGATATGATAATCAAAATATCATGAAAGTTAATATAAGTACTGTCATGGAACTAGGTAACTTCAAGAAAGAGCAGAATCTTCTGTGCATTTTTAATTTTTATTGTTTTGTTTTTCTGAAAATATTACTATGTAATCTGATCATATCGTTACCTGGAAATATGATCAGATTTTATTTAAATGATGTTTTATCTATTATTTCTATAGTATCATTTTTCTTGCAGGTAAATTTAGAATACATTCAATTCACAATTTTAAAAAACTGGTATTTAATTAATTTCAATACTTCTTTTGATTTGTACACATATTCGTATACATTAAATCAAACATATGATTAATCCATGTAATATACTAGGTTGTATCAACTTACAGTCTCCTGACCTACTCAGCATGGATAGAGAAGGTGAAAGAAATCACTATGCCTAAAGCACACTGAGAAGTGAATCAATCTTTTCAAATCCCCAAGTAGACTAGTACAGTTACTATGTCTAAACAGAAAATTGATCTTATGCAGAGATGAAATGAGGGTTTGAGTGACAGGAAACAGTTCATACAGCTTTTCAAATGTCCTCAAGAAAAAAAGACTAATGTGCAGTTTTATTTATTTATTTATTTATTTATTTATTTATTTATTTATTTATTTATTAGAGGCTGTTGTTCCCAGATGCTGGTAGAAGGGAAATCCATAAAAGACTTCTGTTTAAAACTTCTGTTTTAAACATGGAGTCTGACTTCAGCAGTCACAGATGCCTCAGTGTTAGGTAGTACTTCATTATGAAGGGGCACTAGCTATTATGCAGTATGGATGATAACTTAAAATAAGTGCTCTAAATGAATGCCTGCTTTGGGCTCTTGTAAGTGTCCTCACATAATGAGTTTATACTAGGTAATTGTGAGAGAAACAAATATTAGAATCCAAAGGCAGGGCCTGGGAGAATTAAATAATTCCTACTGTTGAAGACTAGGCACAAGACCATCTAAAGAACCTGAAGATGCATAATTCCATGGGACCTGATGACATGCTTCTGAAGGCACTGAAGGAACTAGGATGAAGTTGCTACCTACTATCCATCAGATCTGAAAAGTCATGTTGGTCAGTGGACTTCCTAGTACCTGGAAAAGGGGAAACATAAACATAACCCCTGTTTTTAAAAAGGGAAAAAAGGAAGACCTGGGAAACTACAGTCAGTTTTACCTCTGTTACCAGCGAGACCATGGAGCAGATCCTCCTAGAAACTATGCTTAAGTACATGGAAAACAAAAAGGTGCTTGAAGACATCCAGCATGGCTTCACTTAAGTCAGATCATGCCTGACACGTGGCTTTATACAACATGGTAACATCACTTTTGGATAAGGGAAGAACAAGTAACATCATCTACCTAGACTTCTGCAAAGCATTTGATACAGTCTCATATTACATCCTTGTCTGTATAATGAAGCAACATGGATTGTATGGATGGACCACTTAGAAAAGGAATTGGCTGGATTTTTGCACTCAAAGAGTTCCACTCAATGGCTTGATATTCAGGTGGAGACCAGTGACAAGTGCTGTCCCTCTGTTGGGACTGGTATTATTTAACATTTTTGTCAGTGACATAGACAGTGGGATTGAGTGAACCCTCAGCAAGTTTGCGGATGCCACCAAGTTGTGTGGTGAGGTTGACATGATGGCAGGAATCACAGAATCACAGAATTGAAGGGGTTGGAAGGGACCTCAAAAGATCATTGGATCCAACCCCCTTGCCAAAGCAGGTTCCTCAGAGCAGGCTGCCCAGGTAGGTGTCCAGACAGGCCTTGAATATCTCCAGAGAAGGAGACTCCACAACCTCCCTGGGCAGCCTGTTCCAGTGCTCCATCAACCTCACTGTAAAGAAATTATTTCACATATTGGTGTGGAACTTCCTGTGCTCTATCTTGTGACCATTACTACTTGTCCTGTCCCCGCAAAACACTGAAAAGAGGTTGGCCAAATCCCTCTGCCTCCCACACTTCAGGCTGTGGGAGACACATTGATGATATCAATACACATGGATGAGATCCCCTCTCAGTCTTCTTTTCTCCAGGCTGAACAGACCCAAATCTCTCAGCCTTTCCTCATAAGGAAGATGCTCCAGGCCCTGTATCATCTTTGTGACCCTCCACTGGACACTTTCCAGGAGATCCCTGTCTTTTTTGTACCAGGGAGCCAAGAACTGGACACAGTACTCCAGGTGAGGCCTGACCAGGGCAGAGTAGAGGGGGAGGATCACCTCCCTTCACCTGCTGGCCACGTTCATTTTAATGCACGCCAGGATTCCCTTGGCCCTCTTGGCCATGAGGGCATACTGATGGCTCTTGGTCAACC
The DNA here is from genome assembly GCF_009819795.1 of Aythya fuligula. NCBI lineage: Eukaryota > Metazoa > Chordata > Aves > Anseriformes > Anatidae > Aythya > Aythya fuligula. The sequence goes on along the minus strand of NC_045559.1, from coordinate 170,259,483 downwards.
TGTCATCCACCAGGACCCTCAGGTCTTTTTCCTCAGAGCTCTTCAGTAGGTCATCCCCCAGCCTGTACTGATACATGTGGTTGTTCCTTCCCACGTGCAGGACTCTATGCTTACTCTTATTAAACCTCATTTGGTTTCTTCCTGCCCATCTCTCCAGCCTGTCCAGGTCTCTCTGAATGGCAGAACAGCCTTCTGGCCTGTCAGCCACTCCTCTCAGCTTTGTGTCATCAGTGTACTTGCTGAGGGCAGACACTATTCCCTCATCACAGTTGTCGATGAAGATGTTGAACAAGACTGGACCTAGTACTGACCTCTGGGGAACACTGCTAGTCACAGGTCTCCAGACAGACTCTGCACTGCCAATCACCACCCTCTGAGCTCAGCCTGTCAGCCAGTTCTCAACCCACCTTACTGTCCACTCCTCTATCCCACTTTCTCAGCTTTGCTAGCAGGATGTCGTGGGAGACAGTATCAAAAGCCTTGCTAAAGTCAAGGTAGATGACATCCACCGCTCTCTCCACATCTACCCAGCTGGTGATGCCATCATAGAAGGCAACGAGGTTCATCGAGCACAACTTCCCCTTGGTGAATCCATGCTGACTACTTCTCATAACCTTCATTTCTTCCAATTGCTTGGAGATGGCATCCAGAACAAGCTGTTCCAACACCTTTCCAGGGACAGAGGTGAGACTGACTGGCCTGTAGTTTCCCAGAATATACACCATCCAAAGGGACATGGACAGTCTTCAGAGGTGAGCCTGTGTGAATCTGTGTGAACATGGATTTCAACAAGTCCAGCTGCCAGGTCCTGCATCTGGGTACAGGGCAATCCAAAACATTAATACAGGCTGGGCAATGAGTGGATAGGGAATAGGCCTGTGGAGAAGGACTTGGGGGTACTGGTGGATGAAAAGCTCAACATGAGCTGACAATGTGCACTTGCAGCCTGGAAAGCCAACCGTATCCTTGGATACATTAGAAGTGTGGCCAGCAGGTAAAGGGAGGTGATTTTCTCCCTGTACTCTGCTCTCATGAGACCCCACATGGAGTACTGCATTCAGCTCTGGGGACCCAGGGCATAGACCTGTTTGAGTGGGTGAAGAAGACAATCATAAAAATGATCAGGGAGCTGGACCACTTCTCCTACAGAGACAGACTGAAGCACTTTGTGTTCTTTAGCATGGAGAAGAGAAGGCTCTGGGAATAAAATATAGGAGCCTTCCAGGATTTAAATGGGTCTTACAGGAAAGCTGTTGAGGGACTCTTTATCAGGGAGTGTAGCGATAGGACAAGGAGTAATGGTTTTAAACAAAACAAAAAGGCATTTAATAAATGGCTCAGTCTTCAAAATAAGACTATAATTGAAGTTTGCAACTTATTAAAGGAATAGAGGTAAGCAAACAGTGCTGGGTGCGCCAGGAGTCTCTGCTCCACCAAGACGCACACCAGTTACATCAAGCAGCTGATTTTTGTGCTCCTAGGTTGATACATATTCATTACTACTTCTAAAAAAACCAGGGTTATTATAATTAATTTCCAGAATCCAAAGCCTCCTACTGGAGCATGAGTATCAGTCTCCAGTGGTCCCTTTGGGGGTCTCTGGGAGTCTCTTGTGCTGAAGACTCATAGTCTTCCTCCCTCTTGTCCTTCTCCTTTGTCCAACTTGGCTGGATGTCAGAGACTTGTGCAGCATCCCCTACAAGCTTTGTCTTTTAGTTGTCCTTCAGCTCTCCCCGTCTCCTTAATATCCTGGCCAGATATCAGAGACTTGTATGGTGTCCCATACAATAGTCATAATAGTTAGCAGTTATTCTGAAACCCCCCAGATATCAGAGACTTCAAGGAAAAGCCTACAAATACATTTCCCTTCAAGCTCTCTATTGACACAAATTGCTAAAACATTCCTTTGCAAGAGGAATACAAGAACCATCTACATTAACCACTCTGTTTTTCTTAGACTTGTGGTTATACAAGCGTATGTAAGACAGAAGGTCACATTCATCATACCATGAGGTCCTAGCATTGTTCCATACTGACACGAATCAGATGAACATATTTCACAGGTAGATTTAGATTAGATGCTAGGAAGAGATTCTCCCTTTTGAGAGTGGTGTGTCTCTGGAAAATATTCCAGAAAAGTTGTTAATGTCTCCTTCCTGGAAGTGTTCAAGGCCAGGTTGGATGGGGCTTTGGGCAACTTGATCTGCTGGAAGGTGTCCCTGCCAATGAAAAGCGTTGGAACTAGATGGTCTTCAAGGTCCATTCCAACCTAATCTAATAAGTTTATGATGCTATGATTAGCATTGCAAATTTTGTGGGTAAATTATCAAAGAATCATAGAATATCCCAAGTTGGAAGGGACCCATAAGGATCACTGAGTCCAGCTCCTGGCACCACACAGGTCTACCCAAAATTTTAGACCATATGACTAAGTGCACAGTCCAAACGCTTCTTAAACTCCAACAAGCTTGGTGCCCTGACTACTTCCCTGCGGAGCCTGTTCCAGTGTGCGACAACCCTATCAGTGAAGAACCTCTTCCTGATATCTAGCCTAAATCTCCCTTGCCTCATCTTGACACCATTCCCACAGGCCCTATCACTGGTGACAAAGGAGAATAGATCAGTGCCTTCCCCACTGCTCAATCTTTTCACAGAATCACAGAATTTCACAGAATTTTCTAGGTTGGAAGAGACCTCAAGGTCATCGAGTCCAACCTCCAACCTAACGCTAACAGCCCTCCACTAAACCATATCCCTAAGCTCTACATCTAAACGTCTTTTGAAGACTTCCAAGGATGGTGACTCCACCACTTCCCTGGGCAGCCTGTTCCAATGCCTCACAACCCTTTCAGTGAAGAAGTTCTTCCTAACATCTAGCCTAAAACTCCCCTGGCTCAACTTAAACCCATTCCCCCTCGTCCTGTCACCAGGCACTTGTGAGGAAGTTGTAGACCACGATGAGGTCTCCCCTCAGCCTCCTCATTTCCAGGCTGAACAGGCCCAGTGACCTCAGATTCTCCTCACAGGTCTTCCCCTCTAGGCTCTTCACCATCTTTGTAGCCCTCCTCTGAACACGCTCCAACAGTTTTAATTCCTTTTTGTACTGTGGTGCCCAGAATTGCACACGGTACTCACAGTGAGGCTGCACCCGTACACAGTAGAGTGGGAGAGTCACTTCTCTCAACCGACTAATGATCCATTTTTTTTAACTGTTTACCCACTTTTCAAATTTTGGAATATTAAAATGAAATTAACATTAATATGAGTATTAAAATTTCAGTTGTGGTTGGCAATGAGAGTAATGTGGTTTCTCAGAATTTGAGAAAAATACTGGAATTTGATAAATACATAAATACATATTTATAAGAATGTCCAGTTTCAATGTGTTTTTCTTTAATGTTTCTTGTGTCAAGGGTTGAGTTTCTCAGTTATTTTTTGTGACTGTTTTTTCTTAGTGCTCAGGCCTGAACAACAGCATCAGAAATAATTATTTTATTTCCTAGGTTATGAAGTATTCTAATATGTCTCTCTTTCTCTGATGTTCTTCTGTATAAAGTTTATATTTCAAATTCCCATGACTAAATAAAACCTGATGCATGTAATATGGAACTGTACGGTACCCTGCTTGGCATTATAAATATGCCTAAGAACACCGGCATATTTTTTACCAACAAGAGGTTAAAACTGCTTCTTACTTCAGTAGTGACAGATGCTTTATGCATTCTGAGCTGCAGTAGTCCCATGATATTTGAATAATTAGTATATTGTATTATTTGTTTCACTGCAGCAGATATAATAATGAGGCCAATAAAAAGGAATACTATACTTAAAAACTTAAAAATCATGTTAATGTAGATGCTGTTTTGTTAGGCTTTTATCACATTATTAAGACTATCCAAAATTAAACATATTATTCAAGTCTTTTAATGAGTCAGGATAGAACTTTTTTATTTTATTTTATTTTATTTTATTTTATTTTATTTTATTTTATTTTATTTTATTTTATTTTATTTTATTTTATTTTATTTCTCCCCTTTTTCTAGATAGAGGCCATTGTTCTCTATACTGGACTAAAGCATGGCAAACGTTTTCACTGAAAATGTCTAAAATGTATTTTAGAATTATTGGTAGAAGCTTCAGTACATTTCTTTATGTGGCTAATTTCACCATGTTTATCAATTATCATTCTTTACTTGTTACAGTCATAGAGTATTTGTAGCTGTGAGATCTGAGGATATCAGCCAGACATTCTTTGTAGGTAAAAGTGGTATTTTTGTAAGGTCTAATAGTGTGACTAACAATAAGTAAATAAGATCTATTGCAAAACCTTCTTCTGAATTATGCAAATAAATTACCTTCCTAAGACCCACAAGAAAATATTAGCCTTTCTGTACAAACTTCATTCTAAATTAGATAACAGCATGCAATTTTAAATATTTTATCAGCCCTGAGGATTCCAGTAGCACCTATTCTGTGTCTAGAACCATGCTATGCCCTATACAGACTCTGCTTTCACTTATTTCTAACTGTTGTGGTATAACCCCTTCATGCAGCTCAGCCCCATACAGCCACTTGCTCACACTCCCCTGGTGGCATGGGGGAGAAAATCAGAAAGGTAAAAGTGCAAGAACTTGTGGTTTGAGTTAGAGACAGTTTACTAGGGAAAGCAAAAGCTCCATGCACAAGTGAAGCAAAACAAAGAATTAATTTGCTACTTCCCATCATCAGGCAGGTGTTCAGCCACTTCCAGGAAAACAGGGCTCATCATGCATAATAGTTTCTTGAGAAAAAACACCTTTATCCAAATAAAAAGAAAGAAATACCTTTACCCATCCTCCTTCTTTACCCCAACATTTATTTGTGAGCATGATGTCATATGGTATGAACATCCCTTTGATCCATTTGGGTCAGCTGTCCTGGCTGTGTCCCCTCCCAGCTTCTCTTGCACTCCCTGCCTCCTCACTGGAGTCATAAAAAAAAATAGAAAAAAAGTCCTTGTCTCTGTGTAAGCACTGCTCTGCAACAACTGAAAACATTGGTGTGTTATCACCACTCTTTTCATCAAAAACCCAAAAGACAGTGTTTTGTGAGCACCTATGAAGAAAATTAACTCTATCCCAGCCAAAACCATGACACTGATAAAGCAATGTATCCTATGGGATCTTGTTACTCACAGTTGTTCTGCCATATTAGCTAGGACTTTTCATTTCATGACAAGAAATACAGCTTTCTGTGTTTGCTTGTTTGTGTTTTGTTTGTTTGTTTGTTAGCTCATTTGTTAAGGACTGTGATATAAATCCAGAATCTCAGCTGATCATTTAAAAATGAAATTCTGTGTATTTCTGTCCTTCAAAGTGAAATTAGTAGTTGATCCTAAGAGAATATGGATTTATAATGGATATATAGAGCTCTAAACTTCTACATTTTTCCATAATGAAAACAGTTCACCAAGATAACCTACTATTTAAATGTTATTAAAGTATTTTTAAATATAGCACTACTGAGAGTTTTTTTTTTTTTTTTTTTCATTTATATATTTAGTAATTTATTATTATTATTAATTGTGTATGTTTTGACTGCTTTGGAACTTTCAGTACAGTATTACACAGACACATTTAAGCTCAGTGGCTATTTCTGAAACTCTTACAGATGAATTCAGATTTGAATGTAACTCTCTGGGCACCAGATGCATAATGTATCAATCAGATTTTGTAATTCCTGCAGTATGACCTTGACAGTTTGTTACATATAGTACTTATTTTAATATCTAGAATTAGATGTCTACATGAATTTAACACTGAAATTGTGTAACCGGCTCCCAATATTTTTACTTATGCATGTTAGTAATAATTCACTACAAGTTTTTTTTATTATGGCTAATAATCAAATCATAGGTATTTGTGTAATTGTGAATCACGGTGTTTTTTTTTTCTCCCAATGGACTCGATTCCAGCATTTATTGACAGTTAATATCATCTAGAGTTGTCCTTAACTTAGGAGGGTGTATTTTCCTTAAGATTTTCTTTTTGTGTACAGTTTAAACATTCATTTGTAGATTGTTTTTATTTTCCTCATTTCACCTGAGTAAATGTCCACAAGATACACTTTAGGATTTAAAAATGCATTGTCTAGTAGATCTTATTTAAACTAAACTTAAACATTCACAAGCAGTAAGTAAGGGCAGATACTAAAGTCTTAACCTACAAACTAGAAATCTCACTTGACATGCAGTATCCTGCTTAGATGTCAACAGATGGTTTCAAACTGCAGCAAAGGTTGAATTTCTTTGACATTTGAAGCACTGTGGTCTTTAACATCTGCTGTCCCCTGATGTGTGCTTGACAGCTCATTTCAACAGGGATACGCAAAATAATACAGGCATTTTTTTCTAGCCTGTACATCTGGGAATAAACTGGCCCATGATGAGTTATACCTTGCAAAGTGTTTGAATAGACCATAATGTTTTCTGTATTTTTTTTTTTCTATCATTTAAACACTTTATAACATTTACAATTAGAAGTTTAATTAGTTACAAAAGAGTATTTATATTCACAGTGTCTTGTCCTTTTCCACTGTTTCAAAACAATTGAACTAAATACTGATTTATTTATTTATTTTTATAGTTCTCAACTGGTAATGAGCAAACTGCTTCAGCAATAACACTGCTGGATGTAAATAATTCTGACAGCAAATAATGTTAACATGCCATTTAGTGAACCTTGTTTTTAATTGTCTTTTTGCTGTTATCTTTTTTTTTTTTCCTTCTTCTTCTTTTCCTTCTTCTTATAAAATAAGAGTGAGGATGCAAATAAAAGGTAATACATAGAAACTTTTGATATCTTGCAAACATAGCAAATAAAAATTGTTAAAATGTGTGGTTTATCTGTGGTTTAATTTAGGTTTTAGGTGTACCAACAACCAGTGCAACTGTTAAAAATACCTTCAATATGATAGGGATACCTCAAATTCATGACTTTGTTCTGTACTTCCTTTTCCTTTCCAAAAAAAAAAGGGTCCCATCCTCCAAGGGAAGCTGCATCACTGAATTAAGATAGGAGATGAATTGAGAAGAGTTGAGAAGAGATGAACAGTGCATTCACGACACAGTGCAAGAAACATATGTCAACTCTGAGCTATCCAAATTCTTTGTGAAATTCCCTATAAGGTTTTACTTTGTGGTTGTCCTGAGCTGATCTAAGACTGCTCTGCCATTTCCTCTTGTTTCCATTTACTGACACAAGTGAAAACTCCCTAAGGAGTTTTCTATAGGAATAGATTTTTTTATTATTATTATTTTTTCCTCCCAATTGATGAGGTACTTCAACTCATCACAAGGTTGTAGTCAGCACTGAAACTATGTTAAGAGAGGGGGAGAGAATGCCTGTCAAGAGCTATTGGGAACAGAAACTCATTTTGACTTATATCAGCTTAGGCCAATTATATAATCACATAACAAGTTTCTCCATTATTGCAATTTAATTGAGAAATAATCTTTAACTTTTTAGTGTTTTATAGGCATTTAAGAAACTCTTTTATAATTTGTACCTTAATGTTAGAAACATTATTTATTTATTTATTTATTTATTTATTTATTTATTTATTTATTTATTTTATTTTCATTATAATGTGTTTTTGCAGTAGAAAATTCCACTAACCTTGCATATTCAAAAATGATTGTGCAGGCTTGACAGTGGCATACCAGTGTAAAGTATGTTAAGTATGTTAAGCAGATAAGGGGAAGGTCTCACTGTCCCAAAATAAGGAGGATAGTCAAGGAAAACAAGATGAGTCCTGCAAAATCATTAAAAAACAAACAAAAAATCACAGTCCCTCTAGTTGAGAGAAGAAAAAAAAAAAAAAAAAAAAAAAAGGAGAAAAGGAGTAATTAATGGTTGGTCAAATAAAATTGTACATATATGGTATGGGAATAAACATCAAGTAGTTTGTGAACCTCTAGTACTCAGCCAAAGAGAAAATGGGACGAATCGAGTGTTGGGTAATAGGGAATATAAGGTTATTATATACTTTTGCTGGGCACATCTTCTTGCAGGATGCCTGCCATTGCAATCACAAATAAAATAACTTCACAGAAGACCCTGTCTGGAAAAAAAAAAAAAAAAAAAAAAAAAGGTATTTCTCACACCTAATAATATTATTTCATTTTACTTTACCTTTAAAGCAAACTGTATTGTCCACTGGTAATACCTACATATGTTAATATTTGAGATTCAATCTTATGTTTGACACCTTCTATTTTCAGTTTCAGGAAATGGTAATAAAGATATAAAGAGTTAAACAAATAGTTTGTATAATAGTTATAATAGTTTTTGAAATACATACAAATACGTATAGGTGGAGACAGACAAACCTATACCTTTAATTATTTTAACCTAAGCCATAAATAGGTTTTCTCAAAGGATCAGTAAGTTACACTTTCTAAAGAATACAGAGTAGGGGAAAAATAAATAAGTAAATAAATAATGCTCTGTAGCATGCATATTTGGAGTCCAGTCTTCTGCAGACCATACCCAGAAAATGAAACTACTGTAACATCAGCGAGACAGTTCACACTTAAGATTCATACAGAGAAGCTGGAGACATGTGGGCTGGATGTGCAGACAGAGAGGTAATTTGAAAACTAGCTGAATGACTGGACCTAGAGAGTGGTGATCAGATATTCAAACGCATTATGGGCTCTTGGGCAAGGAGCTCTAGGTTGCCCTGCTTGACTAGGGAAGTTGGGTCTGATGACCTCCAGAGGTCTCTTCCAATCTCAAATGTTCTGTCATGCTGAGAACACAGTGATGACTGCTGTACTTAAAATTATATTGTGCCCTGAAATGTATGATCTGAATTCTAATGCTGGAAAAGTTTCCCAGGTTTGTCTATTAGTAGAGACGTAGTCCAAATAGCTTATATGTTCAGTGGGTATGTAGAATTTTCTGGCACTGAATGTGTACAGAATAACTCCACATAATGTGTGCAATATACAAAACTTGTTCATCATCTATTGCTTTCTTCACATTGCAGACCTATGCATTATGCCAAGACTGCTAATCATGCTGACTAACATGCAGGATTTTTTTTTAATAAAATAAAATAAAATAAAATAAAATAAAATAAAATAAAATAAAATAAAATAAAATAAAATAAAATAAAATAAAATATCTGATATCTATAACTGGTCTTTGCCAAAAGACATAGTACAAACATTTACTTTTGTCTGTATGGGATAAATAAATGTCATTAAAATACTGTCAGCTTTAATCTATGATTTTCTATAGTCTGCCTTTGAACACACTGAATAAAGATCTTATTCCTACACAGAAACCTTAGTAAATTGAAAAACTCAGCCCTTAAATTCTCTCAGAGAAAATTTTGCAAATAAATACAAGACTTTCACTTCATCATATCAGGTTTGTTTAGGTTTATTATTATCATATATAATCTTTTCCTGGTTTTAGCTAGGACAGAGTTAATTTTCCTCCTAGGAGCTGGTATGGTACAGTGTTTGGGATTTAGGATGAGAATAATGTTGATAGCACACTAATGTTTTAGTTGTTGCAGAGCTGTGCTAACACAGAGCCAAGGACTTTTTGCCTTCTCACTCTGTCCTGCCAGCAGGCAGGCTGGGGGTACAGCAGGAGCTGGGAGAGGACTGACCCAGGACAACTGTCCCAAACAGGCCAAAGGGTTATTCCATACCATCATGCTAAACAATATCATCATGCTAAACAACATATAGGGGTGGCTAGCTGGGTTGAGGGGACCAGCTACTCAGGGATAGGCTGAGCATAGGTTAGTGGGTGGTGAGTAATTGCATTGTGCATCACTTATTTTGTACACACTATTATATCATTATTATTATTATTATTATCCATTATTATTTTAATTTATTTTCTGTTCTAATAAACTGTATTTGTCTCAACCCACAGGCTTTCATTTCTTTCTGATTCTCTCCCACATTCCAGAGAGAGAGGGGGAAGGGTGAGTGAATGGCTGTGTGGTGCTTAGCTGCAAGCTGGGTCAAACCACAGCAAATCTTAAAGCCTGCAATAAATCAGCTGTGCTGTCTCTGGGCTCATTTTATCCGTGTGAGAGTTTCTACACTCAAGCTTTCAGTCCTAGATTATGGAGTTTCTTACATGGATGAATAAAGTTCATGAACTGATGCAGTGTGTATTCATTCCTCAGTTTCCAAATCTTTCCTTTCCTGTGAATTGTACAATGGTTTGGGTTGGAAAGAATCATAGAATAGAATCATAGAATATCCTGAGTTGGAAGGGACCCTTAAGGATCATCAAGTCCAACTCTTGACACCGCACAGGTCTACCCAAAAGTTCAAACCATGTGACTAAGTGCACAGTCCAATCTCTTCTTAAATTCAGACAGGCTCGGTGCAGTGACCACTTCCCTGGGGAGCCTGTTCCAGTGTGCAACCACCCTCTCTGTGAAGAACCCCCTCCTGATGTCAAGTCTAAATTTCCCCTGCCTCAGCTTAATCCCGTTCCCGCGGGTCCTGTCATCCTGAACATCTAATTCAAACCCTCTTGACATGGCCAGGGACACCTTCCACTAGAACAGGTTGCTCAAAGCCCCATCCAACCTGGAGTTAAATAATTCCATGGATGGGACATCCACAGTTTCTCTGGCAACCTGTTCCAGTGCCTCACCATCTTTATAGTGAAGAATTTCTTCCTCATATCTAAGCTAAATATACCCTTTTTCAATTTAAAACCCTTACTCCTTGTCCTATCAATACACTTCCTGATAAAGAGTCCCTCTACAGC